>NW_028255419.1:0-527120 GCF_964263255.1 Lissotriton vulgaris | reverse complement strand
TGCCTAAATCCCATTATATATATATATATAATGATGCGAATCCTGAAACCACTTCGTGCCTGTGCCTTCTTCCATGGAGCTTGCCTTTGTGGGAGCTGGATGTTCTGTATATATACCCAGAGCGGGTGTACCTGGACTTCAATCTGCCATCTGTTTCCTGATTAAAGGTGCCTCCAAACGTCTCCCCTTAAGTTGGTCTTTTCTTTCTTCCTGGAGGAAAGTGGATGTACATTTGCAAAGCGACTCCCAGTGACGCGTTTAAAAGGCTCCCGCAGCGCAAGCGGCTTTGCTTCTCACTGGTTCCACTTCGGTGCTTTCCTTTCCTGGGTACAGGAACAAGCAAGGCTCACCTCCAGAACTCAGATGAATTGGGAGCGGTGTAGGTGTCATCTGACATCACGCTGGGCGAGGTATGATCAGCCTTGCCCCCGCTTTATTTCCCTGAGTGAAAGAGGTTGTTGCGGTTGGGGACTCGAGGGGGCACCTGAAGTTGGGACGGCTGGACATTGGGGCTCAACGTAGATTGCTCCACCTAACGCATTTCCTGCCAGCATAGAAAGGAGCATGCTGGGACCTGTAGGCGCTGAACATTATGTGTCCACAAGGAGGTCAAGGCGTTTTTTTGGTATTTCACCCATGGGGGTGGAGCAATCTCCACAGTAGCAGGAAGGGGCGGAACATATAAAGGCTGAAATAACTCACCTGCACTTTGAAAGCAACACCCACGGCGCTGAAGAAGGCAAACTACGCCGAAATGCATTCGCCAGAGCGGGTGTACCTGGACTTCAATCTGCCATCTGTTTCCTGATTAAAGGTGCCACCAAACGTCTCCCCTTAAGTTGGTCTTTTCTTTCTTCCTGGAGGAAAGTGGATGTACATTTGCAACGCGACTCCCAGTGACGCGTTTAAAAGGCTCCCGCAGCGCAAGCGGCTTTGCTTCTCACTGGTTCCACTTCGGTGCTTTCCTTTCCTGGGTACAGGAACAAGCAAGGCTCACCTCCAGAACTCGGATGAATTGGGAGCGGTGTAGGTGTCATCTGACATCACGCTGGGCGAGGTATGATCAGCCTTGCCCCCGCTTTATTTCCCTGAGTGAAAGAGGTTGTTGCGGTTGGGGACTCGAGGGGGCACCTGAAGTTGGGACGGCTGGACATTGGGGTTCAACGTAGATTGCTCCACCTAACGCATTTCCTGCCAGCATAGAAAGGAGCATGCTGGGACCTGTAGGCGCTGAACATTATGTGTCCACAAGGAGGTCAAGGCGTTTTTTTGGTATTTCACCCATGGGGGTGGAGCAATCTCCACAGTAGCAGGAAGGGGCGGAACATATAAAGGCTGAAATAACTCACCTGCACTTTGAAAGCAACACCCACGGCGCTGAAGAAGGCAAACTACGCCGAAATGCATTCGCCAGAGCGGGTGTACCTGGACTTCAATCTGCCATCTGTTTCCTGATTAAAGGTGCCTCCAAACGTCTCCCCTTAAGTTGGTCTTTTCTTTCTTCCTGGAGGAAAGTGGATGTACATTTGCAACGCGACTCCCAGTGACGCGTTTAAAAGGCTCCCGCAGCGCAAGCGGCTTTGCTTCTCACTGGTTCCACTTCGGTGCTTTCCTTTCCTGGGTACAGGAACAAGCAAGGCTCACCTCCAGAACTCGGATGAATTGGGAGCGGTGTAGGTGTCATCTGACATCACGCTGGGCGAGGTATGATCAGCCTTGCCCCCGCTTTATTTCCCTGAGTGAAAGAGGTTGTTGCGGTTGGGGACTCGAGGGGGCACCTGAAGTTGGGACGGCTGGATTTTTTTACTTGTAAAACTTTATTCACGCCCTTCATGGCTACCTGTATAGGACGTACACTCTTCATTAGCTACACATATGTACATAGAAGCAGCAATATTTACATGGTCTAATTTGCACATTTATTTTGTGAGGAGTATAATTGTTTTTCAAAGAACTGTATAATACCTACTCATACATCTCTACACATTGCACTTCCTAAAGTTTTAGTAGCATGCCTAAATCCCATTATATATATATATAATGATGCGAATCCTGAAACCACTTCGTGCCTGTGCCTTCTTCCATGGAGCTTGCCTTTGTGGGAGCTGGATGTTCTGTATATATACCCAGAGCGGGTGTACCTGGACTTCAATCTGCCATCTGTTTCCTGATTAAAGGTGCCTCCAAACGTCTCCCCTTAAGTTGGTCTTTTCTTTCTTCCTGGAGGAAAGTGGATGTACATTTGCAAAGCGACTCCCAGTGACGCGTTTAAAAGGCTCCCGCAGCGCAAGCGGCTTTGCTTCTCACTGGTTCCACTTCGGTGCTTTCCTTTCCTGGGTACAGGAACAAGCAAGGCTCACCTCCAGAACTCAGATGAATTGGGAGCGGTGTAGGTGTCATCTGACATCACGCTGGGCGAGGTATGATCAGCCTTGCCCCCGCTTTATTTCCCTGAGTGAAAGAGGTTGTTGCGGTTGGGGACTCGAGGGGGCACCTGAAGTTGGGACGGCTGGACATTGGGGTTCAACGTAGATTGCTCCACCTAACGCATTTCCTGCCAGCATAGAAAGGAGCATGCTGGGACCTGTAGGCGCTGAACATTATGTGTCCACAAGGAGGTCAAGGCGTTTTTTTGGTATTTCACCCATGGGGGTGGAGCAATCTCCACAGTAGCAGGAAGGGGCGGAACATATAAAGGCTGAAATAACTCACCTGCACTTTGAAAGCAACACCCACGGCGCTGAAGAAGGCAAACTACGCCGAAATGCATTCGCCAGAGCGGGTGTACCTGGACTTCAATCTGCCATCTGTTTCCTGATTAAAGGTGCCTCCAAACGTCTCCCCTTAAGTTGGTCTTTTCTTTCTTCCTGGAGGAAAGTGGATGTACATTTGCAACGCGACTCCCAGTGACGCGTTTAAAAGGCTCCCGCAGCGCAAGCGGCTTTGCTTCTCACTGGTTCCACTTCGGTGCTTTCCTTTCCTGGGTACAGGAACAAGCAAGGCTCACCTCCAGAACTCGGATGAATTGGGAGCGGTGTAGGTGTCATCTGACATCACGCTGGGCGAGGTATGATCAGCCTTGCCCCCGCTTTATTTCCCTGAGTGAAAGAGGTTGTTGCGGTTGGGGACTCGAGGGGGCACCTGAAGTTGGGACGGCTGGACATTGGGGCTCAACGTAGATTGCTCCACCTAACGCATTTCCTGCCAGCATAGAAAGGAGCATGCTGGGACCTGTAGGCGCTGAACATTATGTGTCCACAAGGAGGTCAAGGCGTTTTTTTGGTATTTCACCCATGGGGGTGGAGCAATCTCCACAGTAGCAGGAAGGGGCGGAACATATAAAGGCTGAAATAACTCACCTGCACTTTGAAAGCAACACCCACGGCGCTGAAGAAGGCAAACTACGCCGAAATGCATTCGCCAGAGCGGGTGTACCTGGACTTCAATCTGCCATCTGTTTCCTGATTAAAGGTGCCTCCAAACGTCTCCCCTTAAGTTGGTCTTTTCTTTCTTCCTGGAGGAAAGTGGATGTACATATATATATATATATAGACAAAATCTTCAAACAGCACACTCCCGCTGTAGAAATGAAGACACGGACCCATAGGCTGCAGTGAAGGAGATTTATTTAAACCTCACAGGTATATGTATATATATATATATATATTCACAGAAAAAACCATAGGTTATAGTGGATATATAGTTAGGAATTTGCATTTACAAAACCTTGAAAATTCAATGAAAAAACCATTGGTTTTAGGCCATATATAGTTAGGAATTAGCATTTACAAAACCTTATTTTACTCGCATAAAACCATTGAAATTCCATATATAGTTAGAAGCGCTAACTATATATCGCGCACCCGCAATCCACTGCTGATGATGTCACATATTACATCATTCATGACATGGTCAGTGACATCACTGATGACATCACTGATGACATCTCAAATGACATCACTGATGACATCACTGATCACAACATCCAGTGATTGTATGTGTCTGTAAAGTTTAAATATGTTTCACATATTGAAGAATGAGTGGATGTATAAGTGTGTGGATGAACAATTTAGTAGGTGCATGACTGACTGTATGAGTGAGTGATTAAATGTGTCTCACTGAGTGCATGGGTTAGTGACTAAACTGTCTTAATTTGTGCATCAGTATGTTTGTTGTTGTGTAAGCTGCTGCATGTGTTGATCAGTAGCTATAAGAGTGGCCATATGGGTTATTGATTGGTTGCCCAAGTATTTGAATGGGAGGCTGAGTGTGTGTGTGGGTGGCTGGGAGGTGCGTGACTCTGTGCATAGATGTGTAAGCAGTTGATTCACTAGGCGTATGAGTTCAAGAGTGCATGTGGAAACAGCTATATGGGCGGTTGACTATGCATGGGTGTGTTGGTGAGTGAATGGATTTCTCATTGCTACATGTGCAAGTAAGTACGTATGTAAAACACAATACATGTGAGAGTTGAGATATATAAATAACTGAACATAAGAGCCAGTGAATGTGTGAGTGGCTATATCGATCACTGTGAGCTTGTATCATGGATTATATAAGAGAATAAATATGTGTTATTATATGTTTGAATAAGTAAGATGTGTATAACTTTATAGTTGAGGAAATGGAGGTGTGATTGATTCTTTGCATGACTGACTAGGTGTGTGAGTAACTCCATGGATGAGTGACAGTCTGTGAGTGTCTGTTTATACTGAGTGTATGTAAGGTTATATTAGAGTCTGAAGAGGTTCATTGTATTATCACATGAGTGATGTGATCAATGATGTCAAATGAGATGTCATCAGTGATGTCATTTGAGTTGTCATCAGTGATGTCATCAGTGATGTCATTTGAGATGTCATATTTACAACAAGGGGTGGTGAGGGACAGAGTCTCTGAATTAAGCAGAAAGCTCTCACCCAGTCAAAAGATCAGGGCTAGATCCAACACCGTCTTTTAGCTCACAGAACCATCCCAGTTTCAGAACCTGGCTGTATGCAAATTAGTCTGTTCCTGTCCCAGTGCATGATGGGAACAGGGCAAACCAAACTACAAAAGCCAATTCTTACACTGGTCTGCTTGACTCAGACACTCTGTTCATCACCACCCCCTTTTCTAAATCGTTTTTGGCCACTATAGGTGTGGCAGGGTATACTCAGACATGAGTCCCTTTCTCACTGCTCCATCAGGATTCAAGCAAGCCGGGCCGAAGAAGGCTGAAATGCCAGAAACCGGTCCCCGGTAGCTTGTCTCCTTTCTGGTGAAGAATTGGCTTGGTAGTTTAGTCTGCCCTGTTCCCATGATGCACTGGGCCAGGGACAGACTGATTTGCATATAGCCAGGTTCTGAGCTGGGATGGGGCAGTGAGATAAATAACGGTGATGGATCAAGCCCTGATCTTTGGACTGGGTAAGAGTGGTCTGCTTGACTCAGACACTCTGTTCATCACCACCCCCTTTTCTAAATCGTTTTTGGCCACTATAGGTGTGGCAGGGTATACTCAGACATGAGTCCCTTTCTCACTGCTCCATCAGGATTCAAGCAAGCCGGGCCGAAGAAGGCTGAAATGCCAGAAACCGGTCCCCGGTAGCTTGTCTCCTTTCTGGTGAAGAATTGGCTTGGTAGTTTAGTCTGCCCTGTTCCCATGATGCACTGGGCCAGGGACAGACTGATTTGCATATAGCCAGGTTCTGAGCTGGGATGGGGCAGTGAGATAAATAACGGTGATGGATCAAGCCCTGATCTTTGGACTGGGTAAGAGTGGTCTGCTTGACTCAGACACTCTGTTCATCACCACCCCCTTTTCTAAATCGTTTTTGGCCACTATAGGTGTGGCAGGGTATACTCAGACATGAGTCCCTTTCTCACTGCTCCATCAGGATTCAAGCAAGCCGGGCCGAAGAAGGCTGAAATGCCAGAAACCGGTCCCCGGTAGCTTGTCTCCTTTCTGGTGAAGAATTGGCTTGGTAGTTTAGTCTGCCCTGTTCCCATGATGCACTGGGCCAGGGACAGACTGATTTGCATATAGCCAGGTTCTGAGCTGGGATGGGGCAGTGAGATAAATAACGGTGATGGATCAAGCCCTGATCTTTGGACTGGGTAAGAGTGGTCTGCTTGACTCAGACACTCTGTTCATCACCACCCCCTTTTCTAAATCGTCATTTGAGATGTCATCAGTGATGTCATTTGAGTTGTCATCAGTGATGTCATTTGAGATGTCATCAGTGATGTCATCAGTGATGTCACTGACCATGTCATGAATGATGTAATATGTGACATCATCAGCAGTGGATTGCGGGTGCGCGATATATAGTTAGCGCTTCTACCTATATATGGAATTTCAATGGTTTTATGCGAGTAAAATAAGGTTTTGTAAATGCTAATTCCTAACTATATATGGCCTAAAACCAATGGTTTTTTCATTGAATTTTCAAGGTTTTGTAAATGCAAATTCCTAACTATATATCCACTATAACCTATGGTTTTTTCTGTGAATTTCATTGGTTTTTTAATAGCAAATATGAAAAGCTTTAAAATGTCAAGTACGTGATAGATAAAAACATTTTCGTATTTATGCACGCTGATGTGCTTTGAACGCTGCACCCCCCCCCCTCCCCTCTTTTGTCTTAGTAGTACTCTCTCTTTGCAGATACTGAAGGGTAGTTAACGCAGGCCTTTACCCCCGTTGTAATCCGTCGTGCCTCCTTGTCTCTCCATTTGATTGATTGTTGTCCAAGCATTTACTGTTTTAGAATTGGTTCTCTTTGGATCATTCTCTATTTACAAACAAGCACAAAGTCGCAATACTCTGTTTACTCTTTGCAGATAGTGAAAAATCGTGTAAAAAAATAAAAGTAATCGAGCAAAATCAGTAGGCCACTAATTGGATCTCTTTTTGACCTCGCTAAAATAGAAATATTAGGAACAACCCTTCATGAGAAATACGAAAATAGTGAGATGAACTGAGCTCCACACCATGAGGGCTGCAAGACAGCTCGGCTCCATCACCCATCCCGCACAAAATAACGACAAACCCTATGCAAATATTAAAAATATAGACAACACACCAGCAAAGAAACAGGGTAAAACATTTTATTAAAAAACTATTTACATAACGTTGGTTTATAAGATGATGTCAGTAGTGGACCGATGTGTGAATAGATCGAAAACAGCACAAGGCTCCAAGATCCGGATGGCAAGCTCCTGGATGTTGGGTGCCATAGTTTAGAGTTCTGAATTGCAGCCTTTTTCAATGCCTGTGCTTTGTTGAATCAAAATGGCGGCTTGACACAAAGCTGACTCAAGCGTTGCTACTGATGCTATGCAGACCAAAACTGGTTTTCAGTTTGTACATTTTTCTAGATTTTTCAATCCAAGTTTGGTTGACTTTGTAGAACGATGGCTTCAGATTTTCAACATACGGTGTGGTGGCGCTGACTGGGAGGGGGCGCTTCGCTCCTGCCCCCTCCCCAAGTAAGATTTTCATACGTGAAAGTACGTTAATGGTTTTGGTCCCTGAGATGCTTCGATGTCACTACCATTCTCAAATAGCATAAGTTCTGGATGTTGGGTGCCATAGTTAAGAGTTCTGAGCAGTGCTTGTAACACTGTCTGAAGCTTATTTCCACCTACTGCAGCTTCACTATTCTCAAAGTAAGTGAGTGTCGTTTGTGGACCTGACTGCATTAGAAAACAATGTGATATGTTACCTTCCTAAACAGCTTGACGGAGGCCCCTGAGGGGCGGTGTGATGGCCATGGACTCGGAGAAGACGCTTGGCTCCGACACCCTCCCCAAGTCTTATAGCACTGGTGTAGCCTGAGATCGCCCCCGACATAGGCGGCCGGCTCCCGGGGTCCGGCGGAACTTTTTGCCTTTTGATGACTCTTCAATTCTGGACCTTGTCCCACAATCCGTTTGACCTGAAGACAAGCTGTAGTGGGGCGCCCCTTTATCGTTTTAGTTGCCATTCCGCCCGCTTTTGCTACACTGTGCCTCTTCCGCCATTCAGCTGTTTACCGCCCGCTCTTGCGACTACAGCGTCTCGCTCACCATGTAGTTGAGATGCGCCCGCTCTTGCGGTGCAGCGATAGGCGGCTGCCACAGGACTCTCAAAATGGCGGCCGGCTCTTCGGTTTTGGGCCTGGTCCACTAAAATGGCCCTGGGACACCTTGGAACTCGGACGCTTGTCTGCTAGGGCTTGGGTCCCATTCTCGAAAAGCGTCCCCTCAGCCGTGAAGATTCTACAAAAGTCTTGGGGGCCTCCGACTCCCGCAGGCTTCTGGTGGGGAGCGGCTGCCATGATTGCTCGTGGAATGGCCACGACGGAGCTACGAGATGGTAGTGGTCTCATGCTGACGCCAGCTTTAGTCTGAAACATCCAGAAACACTATAGACTACCAATTCGATCAGTTCCGGTAGCGCCCCAACATGACCCGGAAGAGAAGAACTTGCCCTCCCCTCTTTGACTGATGGTTCTTGTTGCCTGTCCCCTCTGTTGTCATTTAACAGAACTTTTTGGACTGCTGAAAGGGGTTGTGTTCTGAACGCTGGTTGGTGGAGACATTTAGACTATATTCTTGACCTACGTTGTCGCGTAATGCGTTTTATGACACGCCGCGTTAGCGCACCCGGAAGTGATCCGAGGCGCGGCGCGCAGCGCGTAACGTAAGCATAACAGCTCATGTGACTTGTTAATAAAACTTTTCATTGGTTCATTTTACTTTTGTTAATTTAATGATGAAAAGCTTGGTCATATGACCTAAAAATTACGCTTTTTATTATTTTCGAACAATATTTTTTTTTCAAACATATATTATAATATTCCAGGCTAATGTACTTTCCCGGAAAATTTACAACTGTCTTGCAAGTAAAATATATTCCTTTTTCGAGAAAAAGGGCGTTTCTTCCTTCCATGACGGAGCCGTTGAGTAAAAGAGATTCGGCCTGCTGTCTTAGTCGCCGATACGCCTGATTATCAGATTCTTATCGATCACTTTATGTTGCAGACATGAAAAACACAACTGCCCTTGACCATTTATCTTTACTGCGTTCCTACATATTATACCTTTTATCCGTCATGTAATTGGACTGCTTTATTTCACTTGCCTTTTACTGATTCGAAAACAGTCACTAAAAGTAAAAACTTTACAAATGTAAATACTACTACCGTGTTTTGTTTTAAAAACCTTTATTGTGAAAATGTCAGTATACAAATACGGGCCTATAACCACGTGGGCCGGCCACGGAGCAAACTGAAATCGTATATGATGAGGAGACATTTACACTGTAGAAGAACGTAACGAGCGGGCCATTAGGTGACAAGAACAAAGGTGTCTAACAGTTGCGGAATCGGTGGACGTACATTTTGTAATTAAAATACGACAGGGCCACTTACAATAACATTTTCTAGATATACATTTGCGGGCAAGGAGTTACGAGTCCCATTTATACCGGCGCCATTTTGGGCGAGGCCGGGCAGGTCCAAGATATAGTCAAAATGTCTCCACCAACCATCGGCCAGACCAGAACCCCTTTCGGCCCTTTATGCTACAAGATGGTGTCTTCCATTCAGAAAATATTGGTGGCAGCATTTTGAAAGGAAACAGAAACAGCCGTTCTCCTAGTGAGTTTCACATTGTTACATTTAGGAAGAATGTTGAAGAGTAGTATGTGGAAAATCTGAAGCCATTTTTCTACAAACTCTCAATCAGACTTGGATGGAAAAAAAAAACCTGAAGAATGTACAAACTGAAAACCAATTTTTGTCTGTATAGCACCAACAGTAACGCTTGAGTCAGCTTTGTGTCAAGCCGCCATTTTCATTCAATCAATAGCGTCCCCCTGCACACATTCAGGGACCTGGTCGTGTCTTCAGATGAAACGCATTGTAGGAAAAGAAGCAGAAAGGAAAAGGCAAAAAGTTCCGCCGGACCTAGTGAAGCTGCAGCAGGTGCAAATAAGCTTCAGACAGTCTTACAAGCACTGCTCAGAACTCTCAACTGAGGCACTCAACATCCAGGACTTGCCATTCGGATCTTGGCGCCTTGTATTTTTGTTTTGTTTTTGATGGAGGGGAAACAACAAAAAACAGGCATTGAAAAAGGCTCAACAGTGCAGGGCGCCTTGTGCTGGTTCCGACCTATTCACACATCGGTCCACTACTGACATCACCTCATAAACCAACGGGGCACCCCACGCCGACTTTCGGCGCAGCATTGTAGGATGGCCACACCAGTGCGGCAATTTGCTGGACACCACCTCGGTGCCATCCAGATCTCGGCGCGTTCGAGTCACTGTACCGCAACAGTGACCGCAATTCAGCTGGACACGCCGTCTTTCGGCGCAGCATTGTAGGATGGCCACACCAGTGCGGCAATTTGCTGGACACCACCTCGGTGCCATCCGCATCTCGGCGCGTTCGAGTCACTGTACCGCAACAGTGACCGCAACTCAGCTGGACACGCCGTCTTTCGGCGCAGCATTGTAGGATGGCCACACCAGTGCGGCAATTTGCTGGACACCACCTCGGTACCATCCGGATCTCGGCCCGTTGTGCTGCCTTCGGCCTATTCGCACATCGGTCCGCTACTGACGCCGCCTCACGTGCCAACGGATTTTCTACGCTTTTTGTAGCCCTATGCCGCATAACAGGTCATGTGACTTGTTTATAAAACTTTTCATTGGTTCATTTTACTTTTGGTTTCCTAAAGATGGAAGGCTTGGTCATATGACCTAAAAATAACACTTTTCATTGGTTTAGAACATTTTTTTTTCCCAAACGATGAAAGCCCCACCTTGTTTCTGGATCATTCAGACTGAAGCTGGCGTCAGCATGAGAGCACCACCATCTCGTGGCTCCGTCGTGGTCATTCCGCGAGCAATCATGGCAGCCGCTCCCCACCGGAAGCCTGCGGGAGTCGGGGGCCCCCAAGACTTTTGTAGAATCTTCACGGCTGAGGGGACGCTTTTCGAGAATGGAGCCCAAGCTCTAGCAGGCAAGCGTCCGAGTTCCAAGGTGTCCCAGGGCCATTTCAGTGTACCAGGCCCAAAACCGAGGAGCCGTCCGCCATTTTAAGAGCCATGTGGCAGCCGTCTATCGCTGCACTGCAAGAGTGGGAGCAACTCAACAACATGGTGAGCGAGACGCTGTAGCCGCAAGAGCGGGCGCAACTCAGCTAGATGGCCGCCACCTGGGGAGGCCCGTTAACGCCGCCTCCCCCACGCCCCCCCCCCCCCCGGGGCGCCGCACGCCAATTTTCGGAGCAGCATTGTAGGATACCAAAACCAGTGCGGCAGTTTACTGGACATCACCTGGGTGCCTGTCGTACATGTTGTGTCAGCCATGTGACACTGGACACAGACCGCTACTGACGAGGCCTCCCCCCGCACCACCCGGGACGCCCCACGCTGTTTTTCTGTGCTGCATTGTAGGATCCCTAAACCAGTGCGGCACCCAGGCGACATCACCTGGGTGCCGTCCAGAACTCTGCACGTTGTGCTGCCTTGGGACTATTCGCACAACAGACCGCTACTGACGAGGCCTCCCCCCCGCCCCACCCGGGACGCCCCACGCCAATTTTCGGAGCAGCATTGTAGGATCCCTAAACCAGTGCGGCACCCAGGCGACATCACCTGGGTGCCGTCCAGAACTCTGCATGTTGTGCTGCCTTGGGACTATTCGCACAAAAGACAGCTTCTAACCATTGTTGCTTTTTGTGTTGAGAAATGTTTAAATGTTTTTAGTTTTTGTTCCGTTCGTTAAAGTTAGTAGTTAATAAAGTTTTATAACCTTACTTTGTTGGAGTGTTATCTATTTTTTTAAAAACGGGTGAATGGGGCCTTGAATCGGGTTATTGTCATGTGTGGGCTTTGGAAGTGTGCTGCTGCAGGATCGGACATTTCAAACTCAAATGCACGTTCTTTTTCTTACCTTTCCGAAGCATGGAGCGCAATAGCAAGCAGAGAAAGGGTGATGCACGTGTTGAACACTACCTGACCTGGCAAGTTGCTGGCAGTGCCCCCCCGCCCGCTCCTGAAAGAGGGCACACACACACCGCCGCCCCGAGTACTTCACAAATCTTTAAAAGACCATGCGCTTGTTCATGAGGCTTAAATGGTTTATCACCTCTTCTAGAACCCCTGCATCGACCCTCTGACGTTTCATGGAAAAATTACCATGTAACACAATACCAAGCCCTGTCAGCTGAAACCCCCAAGGAATCGTGGGGCATATTATCAAGGGGGTTTATCTCCGCTTTTTTGGCTTTAAAAGCCATGAAAGCGGAGATAAAATTATCTCCCTATTACCAAGCTGTCGCTAACACCAGTTAGTGACAGCTAAAAGGAGATAGCGACCATCTTGGACCCCGCTTTGCATGTCAGTGATACTTATCACTAATGACATGCAAAGTGGCGTGCCAAGATGTTAGCGACTGGAAACAGTCCCTAACATCGCTACCTTCTATTACCAACTTTTGGAGATATTCGCGCTAAGCGCGAATATCTCCAAAATCTAACACCTGCCCTGAGCAGTTCTTAGCCATGTTATCCAATGGGAGGTGGATAACATGGCTAAGAGCATTAGATCGATAATACATGAATATCGCTGACTTTTCTGCGATAATAGCAAGGTTTATCTGCGATAAAAATCGCCGATGTGCGGCGATAATTTTTGTCTCTAAACAAGTTAGAGACAAAAATTATCGCTAGTTGTTCGTAATATGCCCCCGGGTTTTTGCTTGCAGAAATCGGGAGGCGGGAGACTAGCACTGAAATCAGTACTCACACGCCTGAATCAGGAGGATTGGCATATCTGAATTCTCTACAGCTGGGGCCATAAACTACATCCGCAGGGTTAGGTGATAGCCTGGGAACAGCCTGGCATCTAAAATGGCTGCCGTGCACGACAAAATTGTGGCATTCGAAAAAAGGCAAGATGGCGCAGCCGCTGGAAGAAATGTATCAACATATATCAGCCTCCTCAGCCACCCTCAGGAAACATAGGGGATTAGGATACGTCTCCCGCACCCCCTTATACCTAGTACTTTAATTAACGAAGCACAAAATGGCGAATTCCCGTTTCGCTACCAGTTTGCGGCCCAGTTCGCGAAGCACAAAATGGCGAATTCCCGTTTCGCTACCAGTTTGCGGCCCAGTTCGCGGCCCGTGAAGCGCTTCTACCGTGAAAAATCATTTTTTTTTTATTTTCCCCACGGGACCCTTTAATAACCCCAACAACATTCCTAGGGGGTCAAGAGGGGGATACCTTGCCCCCTTTCATTAAATTCCCCCTTAGTTTTTCACCTTTTCTTCTCTCTCGATCCTACCGAGAGACAAGATGGCGGCCGCTCCGGACTGTCACGCAGCAAAAAAAAAAAAAAGCTCACGCACAGCCGCTGGAAGAGATGTATCAACATATATCAGCCTCCTCAGCCACCCTCAGGAAACATAGGGGATTAGGATACGTCTCCCGCACCCACTTATAACTAGTAATTTAATTAACGAAGCACAAAATGGCGAATTCCCGTTTCGCTACCAGTTCGCGGCCGCGCTTCTACCGTGAAAAATCATTTTTTTTTTATTTTCCCCACGGGACCCTTTAATAACCCCAACAACATTCCTAGGGGGTCAAGAGGGGGATACCTTGCCCCCTTTCATTAAATTCCCCTTTCGTTTTCCACCTCTTCTTCTCTCGCGATCCTACCGAGAGACAAGATGGCGTCCGCTCCGGACTGTTTAGAATGTTGACAGACACCGGAGAGCCAATCAGCTTTCTGCGCGCAAAGTTCCGATAAGCGAAAAGTAAGCGGACCGGATCGCTGCCCAGAGCGCTGTTACAGATATATATCTTGGTTTGAACGTTAATTTCTCAAAAACTACTGGAGCACATATATTGAGACCTAGCAAAGGCACATCGGGCTAACAGTCCCTACAATTTTGCCAAGTTTCGTGCAAATCCATTCAGCCGTTCGAGCTAAAAGTGAGTCCAACCGCCCTATGGAAAAATGAATGGAAAAAACGCGTTTTGGGACCCCCCTTTTTTCTCAGCCCCCCCTTGACGAAACTCCACCAAATTTTCAGGGGCTGCTCAGAATCAAAATGTGCCATTTTCCTGAAAATTTCAGCCGATTCCGTCCACAAACGCCAAAGTTATTAGACATAGAATTTTCAGAAGTCCCATAGAGAAAAAATTCTAACTATATATACCTACTGGCTATCGCCAGTAGGTAATATATATATATATATATATATATATATATATATATATATATATATATATATATATATATATATATATATATATATATATATCCTACTGGCAGTCGCCAGTAGGTAGTTATCGTTAGGACCTTTTTACCATAGGAAATCAGCAACATTCTATTTGCAATAACTTCGGCGCCGGTTGTTGAATTATCGTAACATTTTCAAAACTTGTGGGGCACTCCGGTCCGCTCCTATCCTCAAAGTTTGAGTGTGATTTGTCATGTGGGGGCAAAGAAAAAGGGGGGTCCCAAAACGTGTTTTCCCACTGCAATTTTTCATAGGAACCTTTAATTGCAGCTACAGCCCGAACTGCTCAACGAAATTACACCAAATTTGGCAAAGAGGTAGTCCTTGGTTCACACTCATGCTTTTTGTTTAAATGGTGGAAATCTGTTCAGTAGTTTCTTAGATATTAAGGAAAAATACATATATATCTGGGCGGAGCCTAACGGCACATCTCATTGTGAGATCTGATTGGCTGTCAGTACTTCATTCAAGAAGTGTTGGCAGCCCTCTTGGGACCAATATGCATGATAGCACCTCATTAAAAAGCATTGCAGTTAATAGAAGGTTTTAAGACTTTAGTTACATTATCAGACATTTGTTGAGGGTGCCATACTTATTTTAGGAATCGTGGTATGTTCTAAGGTGATCTTACCATGTGAAAAAGCCTTCTGCTGGGATATCATGAATCATGTTTGAGAGAAAACTATTTTCTCATGCTTTTCCCACAGAGGTTTGGAAGGTGATCCATAAGCTAAAGTGAGAGCATCATTTCTGTAAATTCACATTATCTTTCTCAGTCATGTGAGAATGAAGTCTGACATTCTCAGTAAAACATGTACATCCAACAAGGGCAGAGCCTGTCAGTTGATTCCTCTGTGTTCTACTGCAACTTCCCAGAGTGTTCTAAAGAACAACTAGAGTGCTAACAGCCTTATGTCTTATGACAAAAGAGTAGCACACCTGAAGCCATCTCTATTGGAATAAAGTGGTTACTCTTAAAACATTTAATTTAAAAAGGAACAAAATGAGGGGGTCATTTTGCCATAGAAAGTATGATTAGTGCTGCATAAAGAAAAATTAGGGCACATTTTGAGTGACTTCTCAAACCCTCTTCTATTTCATTAAAACAAATTCTGACATGCAGACTGAAACATGTACTTTCAATACCAGCAGCAGACTTCCCTGGTGAGCAGTAGCTTTACTACAGTGATCTAATGAGCAACTAGAGTGCTAACTTTCAGAATTTATGGCAAATGTGTGACACATCTGAATGCCTTCTTGATAGAACCAAAGTAAAACACTGAAAGTATTCCCTACTGAGGAGACTGCAGTAAATGAGGAAATTAGGAAACTTTATAACAAATAAGTCTCCCAAGATGGCCACCAGAGACCAAAGAGCCTAAATGTAGCACAAATATCACCCAGGTGTAGCCCAAGTATAGCCCAAAGACAGAATGTCCCAGAGTGTTCTAAAGAACAACTAGAGTGCTAACAGTCTTACTTATGACAAAAATATGGAACACCTGAAGCCATCTTGATTGGAATAAAGTGGTAACACTTAAAACATTTAATTTGCAAAGGAACAAAATGAGGGGCTTCATTTTGCCATAGAAATTATTAGTGCTGCAGAAAGAAAAATTAGGGCACATTTTGACTTCTCAAATCCTGTTCTATTTCATTAAATAATTCTAACATGCAGACTGAAACATGCAATTTGAATACCAGCAGCAGACTTCCCTGGTGAGCAGTAGCTTTACTCGAGTGATCTAATGAGCAACTAGAGTGCTAACATTCAGAATTTATGGCAAATGTGTGACACATCTGAATACCCTCTTGATGGAACCAAAGTAAACGAGCATTGAAAATGCAATAGGTCTTGCCCTCGTTTAAGTTAAAGCAATTACCCCAGTATTGGAACTTTCATAGATTCCCATGCTTTGTATCATTCCCCGTCGTCGGAATGGGAGTCTCGGTAACAAAAATACCATAGCTGTAGGTACAAAAGACAATGGAAAAAGGCCAAGGCCTCATTCCCTTTTGTAGCATATCACCCTCTTTGTGTAAAAGAGACCAAACTTTGGCCTCAGCCAATCAGAAGTGCCTCACCACTTAGAACCTTCCTGAAGGAACCTCAGAGCCTCAGATTTTCGTAGCCGTGTTGTACTTAGACACCATATCTGTTATAGGCTGAGCTTTCCCCGGGGAGGTGGGTGGGCGCATGGGAATCTATGAAAGTTACCAATACTGGGGAACTAAAGTTACAGGTAAGTAACTTGTTTTCTTACCCCAGTATTGGAACTTTCATAGATTCCCATGCTTTGTATCAGAGTAGTAAGCAGTTGGCAAGATAATCACATTTTGCATTGTAAATAATAGCAGTAGACAACATGACATTAGATACAAAATGTGAAAAAATGGAAGGTGGGAAGAAAGGAAAGCTCACCATTAGTAGAAGAGGTTCCTCAGGACAGCCTGTCCTACTGCTGCATCATCCTGTTGCAGAGATTCCAAGCAGTAGTGCTTGGTAAAGGTGTGGACGCTGCTCCAGGTTGCAGCTCTGCAGATATCTTAATTTGCACCCCCGCGAAGAGTGCTGTGGAAGAAGCCACAGATCTTGTGGAATGCGCTCGTATCTTTCCTGTCAGAGGTTTACCAGCAGCCTTGTGACAATGTAATATAGCGCTTGTGATCCACCTTGAAACACCCTGTTTGGATAGTGGAAGGCCTTTACTCGGTCCTCCGAAGGCCACAAACAGTTGAGAAGATTTTCGAAAATCTTTAGTACGTTGTAAATAAAATTTCAAGCATCGCTGCACATCCAATGAATGCAACGCTTTTTCCGCTGGCGTGGAAGGCTGAGGGAAGAATGTTTTCAGAATGACCGGTTCATTCAAATGGAAATCCGAGGGAACCTTTGGCATGAACCTAGGGTTAGTCCTCATGATGACAGTGTTCCTCTTGAATTGAAGGAAAGGTTCTTGAATGGTCAAAGCCTGTAATTCCCCTACACGCCGAGCCGACGTGAGAGCAAGGAGAAGAGCCAATTTCCACGAAAGATATTTGATGTCAGAACGATGGACTGGTTCAAATGGGCCCTTCATGAGTTGAGAAAGGACCAGATTCAAATGCCATGTTGGAGGGGGCGGTCTCACCGGTGGATATACCCCGAACAGGCCCTTAAGAAATTGTTTGATTATTCTAGAAGACCATAATGTCGGCCCAGAGTCTGTTCTTCTGAATCTTGACAAAGCAGCCAAATGGACCTTAATTGATGAATGGGCTAGACCAGATTTGGCCAAAGACAGCAGGTAAGGGAGGATCTGATGAGGTTTGGAATTGAATGGATCAATGTGGTGCTTTCGACACCAACAACAGAATCTTTTCCACTTAAGGCGGTAAGTTTTGTTAGTTGAAGGAGCCCTCGCTTGGGACAGAACTTCCCTAACCTCCTTTGACAATGGCAGGTTCATAAATTCTCGCTGTTCAGGAGCCATGCAGTCAGGTGTAACGACTGAGGGTCTGGATGCAAAATCTGTCCTCCGGACATCGTGAGAAGATCCGCAGAATTTGTAGAGGCTAGGGAGGAGCTATCGACAACAGATGGAGCTCCGTGAACCAGAACTGCCTCGGCCAAGCCGGGGCTATCAGGATCATCCTGCACGGTTCCACCTTGAGTTTCTTGATTAGTCGTGGTATCAGAGGAATGGGAGGAAAAGCGTAGACAAATGTCTTCGACCAGGCTATCGAAAGGGCATTTCCCAGTGAATCCTGATGGGGAAGCCTGCTTGCGTAAGACCGGCATTTCTTGTTGGTCGGAGTGGCAAAAAGGTTGATGTCCGGCCTTCCCCACCGGCTGAAGACTTGTTCCAAGACTTCCTGATTCAACTCCCATTCTGTTGGCGTTTTCGTTTAGGACGCCAGGCAAGTGTTCTGCCATCAGAGACATCTTGTGTTGGATCGCCCATTCCCAGACCTGCTGGGCTTCTCGTGACAATGGGCGCGATCTGGTCCCTCCTTCCTTGTTCACATAGTGCATGGCCGTGGTGTTGTCCGTCCTGATAAGCACTTGTGAACCTTCCAGGCGAGGAAGAAATGCTTGCAGAGCCAGTCGTATCGCCCTGAGTTCCAACAGGTTGATGTGGACGGGGAATGATACAAAGCATGGGAATCTATGAAAGTTACCAATACTGGGGAACTAAAGTTACAGGTAAGTAACTTGTTTTCCTATGTTTGTAATTAGGTGGCTTTTTATCTTTGCTTTTATTAGTGTTTTTCAAACTTTCATGTACATAACATGCACATGTATGCATATATGCATATGTACATGTATGCATGCATTTATATTTGCATTTATAAAGATATGCAGATTATATATGTTTATGTATGTGTATATATATATATATACACACACACACACACATATATATATATATATATATATATATATATAAATGCATATATATGTTCATATGTGTGCGTGTAGAGAGAGGTAGAGAGGCTAGAGGTGTAAAGGTATAAGTGTAGAGGAAGAGAGGTAGAGGTAGATAGGTAGAGAGTAGTAGAGAGAGAGGTAGAGAGAGGCAGAGAGGTAGAGAGTGAGTAATAGAGAGTAGAGAGTGAGTCGTAGAGAGTAGTAGACAGTAGTAGAGAGAGTAGTCGAGTGAGTAGTAGAGAGTGAGTAGTAGAGAGTAGCAGAGTGAGTAGTAGAGTGAGCAGTAGAGAGTGAGTAGTAGAGAGTAGTAGAGAGCGAGTAGTAGAGAGTGAGTAGTGGAGAGCGAGTAGTAGAGAGTAGTAGAGAGTGAGTAGTAGTGAGTGTATAGTAGAGAGTGAGTAGTAGCGAGAGAGTAGTAGAGAGTGAGTAGTAGAGTAGTAGAGAGTGAGTGGTAGAGAGTAATAGAGTGAGTAGTAGAGAGTAGTAGACAGTGAGTAGTAGAGTGTGAGTAGTAGAGAGTTGTAGTAGAGGGTAGTCGAGAGTAGTAGAGAGTGAGTAGTAGAGAGTAGTAGCGAGTGGATAGTAGAGAGTGAGTAGTAGAGAGAGAGTAGTAGAGAGTTAGTAGTATATAGTGAATAGTAGAGAGTAGTAGAGAGTGAGTAGTAGAGAGAAGTAGAGAGTGAGTAGTAGAGAGTAGTAGAGTAGTAGAGAGTGAGTAGTAGAGAGTGAGTAGTAGAGAGTGAGTAGTAGAGAGAGAGTAGTAGAGAGCAGAGAGTAGTAGAGAGTGAGTAGTAGGGTAGTAGAGAGTAGTCAGTCAGTGTTAGTCAGTGTCAGTCAGTCAGTGTCAGTGTCAGTCAGTCAGTGTCAGTCAGTCAGTCAGTGTCAGTCAGAGTCAGTCAATCAGTGTCAGTCAGTGTCAATCAGTGTCAGTCAGTGTCAGTCAGTCAGGCAGTCTGTCAGTGTCAGTCAATCAGTGTCAGTCAGTGTCAGTCAATCAGTGTCAGTCAGTCAGTCAGTGTCAATCAGTGTCAGTCAGGGTCAGTCAGTCAGTGTCAGCTAGAGCAGCTCTGCTGACCTGGTTCTCTGGCTCAAAAGCAGCTCTTCTAACCTGCTCTTCTAATCATTCCAAAAACAAAAAAACAAAATAAATTTGCATTTGTGGTTCCGTTGAGCTGCACAAATAGTGTCCATTGACTGTTCACCATAACAGATGATGGTTTTGCACTTACTGCAGTGCTGCTACAGAAAAGTAAATTCTGGGCGAATGCCTGGTGGTGGATCTTTTGCTGCACGCCTCATTTCTTCTCGTGTCAGATTCTTCGGGTGAATGGTCCGCAGATGTTTATACATACTCGCTGTTCCACAGGAGTATTTCTTCTCACTGCCTCGTGACAGGACCCTGTCACACAGCAAGCATGTGACTTTTCTTGCATTGACCTATTTTTCTCCGGCAGGAAAGGTGAAAAATTTCTATACCACTGATTCAGGCCTCCGCTTGGGTGGATCTTCCTCCAAGATATCTTCATCTGAAGAATGATGAGGAGCTTGCGAACCAGATGCCATTTCTCCAATGTAATTTTTTAAAAGCACCAAAAAAAATCCAAAACCAGCTCTGGAAGAAGAAGAGATGTCTCTCATCAACTGTCCAAACAGAATAATTAAAATGGGTGGGGTCCTTCAATAGTTACAGTGGGAAATGTTATGAACCAATCAAATCTTATTTTTTGAGGTCCTATGGGATCCGCGCACCGTATGCTCACGAAGCGCGCACTGACGCGAATTTGCGAAAATATATTTAAAAATAATATAAGTTTATTACAAGTAGAAATATATTATTTTTATGAATACCTTAGAAAATATTTTGCCCTAATATGTACATTAAAGACACGTACATATCATTTTAGAACACAAAAAATTTCACGGGAGTCGCGCACCCAACGCACGTACATGACGTCACTTGGGGCGAGCCACCGCTCAGGCGTCACGTACCGTAATACGCATGTGTCGCGAATGCGTGGGAGCAGGAGTCACGGACCGGTCGCATACCGGTCACGCACACCACGTAACATTGTTCATATATGACTTAACTGAAAGAAAACACGCACTCGTCGCTCACCATAGGCGGATCCTTCACGACTTTTCAAAAATGGGAGCTAGAATACGCGGACCCGCTGCAGTAGGGACACTTTGGGTGTGCAACTCCCCAAAAAATGTGGAAAAAACATTAAAAAGAAAATTATATAAATATATTAAAATACAAAAAAACAAAATAATAAAAAATATTTCAGTTTGAAATGTATTTTTATTTTTTTGCAATTTTCAGAAAAATATATAAGTTGTTTAATAAATAAAATATTTATAAATAAACAGTTAAAAAACTGTAGAAATTCAGTTAAAAAATAGGTATAACTACTATTGCACTTAAAAATTTGCATTTAAAAAACCTTTCAAATTCACTGAAAAAAACATAGGTTTCAGAGACGTTATAGTTAGAAATTAGCATTTAAAAAACCTTTGAAATTCCCTGAAAAAAACCATAAGTTTCAGAGACGTTATAGTTAGGAACTAGCATTTAAAAAACCTTTGAAATTCACTGAAAAAACCATAGGTTTCATGAGTGTTATAGTTAGCTGGACATTTCACTCGTACAAAACCATAGAAATTCCTCCTTTATAGTTAGTTGCGCTAACTATAACTCGCGCGCATGCAATGCACTGCTGATGATCTCACATATTACATCATTCATGACATGCTCAGTGACATCACTGATGACATCAGTGATGACATCGCTCATCAGTGATGTCATTAGATATGCACCTATATGTACATTGAAGTAACAGTTTTGACATGTCTGATATACATATGTATCTTGTATTGTAATACACATTTATCCCTTTATATAAATGTATCTGCTTATAACAGGATGCATAGTTCAATATACAGTGGTACATGTATAACGCCTAAGCATGGGCGGAATTTGCAAATTCACGATACGCGAAATCACTCGAATTCGTAATCGCGATTCGCAAAAATCCGCCAAATTCCGCGAGCTTGCGATTTTTTTTTGCGAGTTTGTGAGATTTTTTTACTAGTTCGGGAACGAGAACTTGCGCATGCGGTCGCAACGGTAGCAAACATGTTGTTTCCACTTAACCAGCCTGCTCGCGATGCCTTTTTTCTGTTTTGGGTCGCAATGATGTGTTCACGTTCACAATTTCCTGTTTCGGGTCGCAATGACGTGTTCGCGTTCACAATTTCCTGTTTCGGGTCACAATGACGTGTTCGAGATCGCGGCGTCGCTCGGCCAGCTACCAAAATCTCGCAGAGCACGCGAACAGGGAGGAAAACTCATTAGCAAATGCAGAATCATGGTAAGTCAATGCCGCGCGCGCAAGATTGTATTATTGAAGCTCAAACAAGAAAAAAAATCCGCCAACTCGCGAATTGCGGATTTTTGGGCAATTTTGCGCGAATCGCGGATTGCAAAATTGCCAAAAATTCACAAATTCCACGAGCGGAACTAATTTTCCATCCATATTTAATAACGCCATCCTCATCTCTATACCGTAAGAAGAATAGTTTGTCCTGCCTGAGTATACTGTTCTGGTACATTGTTGTTCTGAAAGAATAGTTGTAATGTGGGGAAGAGCCAGCTCTTGACTAATCTTCTGAAACTGAGTTGGTTGTCAGACGATCTTATGTTTGTGGGTAGCAAATTCCATAGTTTTGCTGCTTAAACAGAGAAAGATGTTCCAATCATGTTTTTTTTTCTTGTAGGCAGGAATTTTGAGGCAGGGATCCATTCTCAAGCATAGGTTCCTTTGTTGTACATATTTATTAATTCCTGATGGAGAGTGGTACTTTGCCATGTATTGCTTTGTGTGTGATACAAAGAAGCTTGAAGATGGATCTTCTGGCAGCTGGTAACCAATGTTGTATTCTCAAGGCAGGGGAGATATGTGCTCTTGGCTTTACATGTTGGAAGAGTGTAGCAGCAGTGTTCTGAACTCTCTGTTAAGTTCTTATAGAAGAGCGGTGACATAGACCATTAGCGTAAACCAGTTTTGATAGAACGAGAGAGATGGTAGTTTGAACCTTGTGGGGGAATTCTAGTTGCGGGAAGATGCATCACAGTGTTTTCATTGTAAGAAATCTTGCTTTGGCTCCCTTATCCACTTGTGCATTCTTTGACAGCTTGGTGTCAATGGTAATTCAGAGGTTTCTTACCTCCTTAGATATTTCTGGCAGTGGTCCTAGGTCGTCAACCCAGGCACAGAGGTCTTAAGTTTTCCAGTCAACACAGGAGAGTGGCAGTTTTGGATAAGCCTGGGTAATAAATTCCGCTCTTTTAGTAGAGTTTGCAGAGTTTTCTGCACACCGTGCTCTGTGGAGCACACACTTTTTTTCCTCACTAACGCTCCCCAAAATCAAGTTGGCGAGCATAAGTGAAGAAAATTCACCTTTTGGTGAGATTTTTCCTTGCTCGCGTTCCCGCAAAAGCAAGTTTCTCAAGCATGAGCAAGAAAAATCTCCCGGCAAGATTTCTCAGTGTGGGCGGTCACATTTCTCAATGCAGCCGGTCAGGCAGTCGTGAACGCTCGCGTTGAGAAACCTTCTGTTCGCTTTGAGAAAGTTGCTGCTTGAGTAGAAAATCTACTTGAGCGGCTGAAAAGAAGCAGTGGCCTCTTGCCCTGCGCATGGTGCCATTCGTGTTGATTTTCCAGCACAGGGTAAACTCCTAGTGCTGAAAATCAACACAAACAGGCATGACCAAGTGCACTTCGCCGCTTGCGGAATCCCACATATCGCAGTGGAGTTTTTTGGTCACTTCATGGAGGCCCAGGCTTAGTTTGTTTTGAAGGCATTCAATTTGAAGTGGCTCCATGGTATTCATTGGGCAATGGCACAGAGCAACTGAAGAATTTTGATGTTCCCCTGTCAGAGCAACTGAAGAATTTTGATGTTCTAATGTCCTTTCGGCTTTCCAATTTCAGAAGTATCTGTATACCCTCTTCAGAGTTATAGCAGGTGAAGTCACAAGCATTGATCAGATCTGGAAATTATTTCATGGCAATGTTGAAAAGCATGGATAAGATGACTGAGCCTTGAGGCACTCCTGCTTTAATGCTGTATGGTTTAGAAGAGAATAGAGGAGTATGTATGATTTTATTCTACTGCGTAGGTAGGATGTGATCCGAGCAAGAACTGTGCCCTCTATTCCAGCTGTCTCAAGTCTTTGGATTAGTGTGTCATGATCCACTATATCAAGGGCTACTGAAAGGTCAAAGAGATGAAGGGCAGCAATCCTGTTCTGTCTACTGTATTTATAAGGTAATCCAAGATGGAGATTAGGGCCAATTCAGTGCCTTTTGGACAGAATCCAGTTCGGAAGTTGGAAAGTATGGAATTGTCCTCAATGAATTGTGACATTGGGGTAAAAGCTGCTCTGTCTATACGTTTTCCCAGAAATGGAAAGTTTGCTATGGGTCTGTAGTTGTTAAGGTCTTGATTGTCCCGGTTAGGTTTTGTTTTTAATAATGGGAATATATATAGCTTTTCTATGCCTTCCGGGAAAACTCCTGTTGTTAAGGAGTTGTCAATGAGTGTGCTGACTGGGATGGCCAGTGAAGTTGATAGTAGAATGTTTTTGAAGATTTGAAGTGGACAAGGGTCATAGGGGTAACTGTCTGGCTTGCTCACTTTGACAAGATCCAGAAATTCAGTTGATGCTAGCTCTTTGAAGGTGCCTAGAAGAAGCTGTGTTTGCATTTCCCTTGAAGGTTTTGTTGCAAAACTGGTTGGGACTGTTTTTTTTATTGTTTAAGTTAAGTATCCAACATGTTTGCTTCGGTTGTATAATGATTTGAAAGTTTGTCACAAGATTCTTGAGGAAAGGGATTGGTAGCTTCTGTGCATTTCGACTTACAGAATTCTATAAGTATTTCATCAAATTCTTTATTGGCACGCTTTGGCACACTTTGCATTGTGGATTCAGCTGGAATAGTATAGTTTGTTTGCTTTTTTGATTGTTGACTTGTATATACTGTTGTGTCTGTGAAGGCATAGCTTGTCTTGAGGGTTGTTTGTTCTGAGCATGTTGCGTTTAAGCTTCACAATCTGTTTTTTTTATTTTTTTATTTTTGCATTCCCGCAAGGCCAAATGTGTAGATGTTTATGAAGGAAATAAAAGATCAAAAGCTTTCTGTAGCCATTTATAGAGTGTAAATTGATAGTAATCTGATCTGTGTTGGAGACAAGCAGGCTTTCTAATTCTTCATTTTCAGCTTGTTCCAAAGACAATATTTATTTGAGGGTAAGATGATTTTATTTGAGATGAGTTGTAGTGTCTTGTGGTGGAATGCAATGAGGTAGTAATCTGATCACATGACTGGAGAAATCCTTCGAAACGTGACTAGGTCTAGGTTGGCGAAGATAATATGTAATGAGTGTCCAACGATGCGTGTTGGATTGGGAATGTGCTGCTACAGGATGTGTGTCTAGGTCAGTGAGGATGATTCTGAGCAATGGCATATTAAGTTTGGCAAACCATATGTTGTAGTTACCAAGGATACAAAGGATACATAAGTTTGAGTATATTATAAGAAGTCTAGAGATTGTATCTAGCAATATATCTGTGATTGTTGCAATGCTAGATGGTAGTCTGTAGAGAAAAAGAAAGTAACAGGAAAAGTTTGGAATCGAGCTGCATCTGACAAGGAGGGCCTCACAACCTTGAAAAGAAACATTTCCAGCTTTGGTGAGATTAGTTGTTTCTTTAAATATGATGGCTATGCCGCCTCCTCTATTGCCTATGCAATTTTGTGGTAACAGCTTAATATCATGGTGGAATAGCTCCATGCAATACAGGTGTGATATCTTTCCCCAGTCATGATTCAGTTATGAAAAGTAAGTTAGGTTCTGTCACTCTTAATAGGACGAATATGTGCACTTGCATTTATCAGTAGGCAGGCTCAAGAATCTATTTTGAAAGTTGATGTGAGTTTGTGCTGTATGGGGTGAGTATTGCCATTTGAAGTTGTGGGTGGTATGCTATTGTTTGTGGTGTTAACTGTTTTGAGGAAAGAGAAAGTATTGGTATTGTATATCATTATTCCTCCAAAAGCCTTATAAGATATTTTTGGGGTCTGGTTATGTGGGTGGTGGTGAGTCTGCTTGAAATTGAAGGGTTGGGATGTGGAGTTGTATGCAAAAGGCTTGTTTTGTAATAGACACGGTGATGTGAGGTTATGAAGAGTGTTGTGAAGTTCCTTTCTTTGGCGTATGTTGAAGGTGGAATGTGTATTTGTGAGAGGAGCATGAGGGTCGTGTTTTATGGTTCTGAACTGAGCAATGAATGATAGATGTACGAGTGAGTGTTGTTGTGTGTTTGTAAATTTAGTGATCGGTGTATTTTTTGCATGGAAAGTATGAGGTAGAGGTGAGTTTAAACATGTGTTATTTATGATGGTATTCTGAGAAGAGTGGAAGTGTGTTGAGTTTTGAATGTGTGAGATTATTTATGTGTGTTTGTTTTGTAGGGTAGTAGTATCTGGTATTTTGGCAGTGACTTGAGGTGTAGAATTTGTTTGTGAAGTACTGGTGAGTTGCAAATGTTGAAGGAGAAAGGGGTGGGATTGTGTGTGAGAATATAGCCTCTCTGTAGTGTGATAGTGGGAAAATATTTGATGTGAGAAATGGTTTTAGGTTGAGTGGGGGAATGATTTTGCCTTATTGGTGGAGGGGAGTGTTGAAAGAGTGCTGTAATTGGTTGTGTGCTAGAAAAAGAGAAATGTTTGTGTTTTAAAGCAGTCTTATAGATGGTTGAAGAAAGGGATCTGAGGGGTGGCAAGGGCAATGCTTGGAGTAGTCAGGGTAGTAAAAGGGGTTAGTTTGGAAAGGATGGGAGATTGTGATATTACATGTGTGAGTTTTGTGTTTTATTGGTATGTAAGGAAAGTGTGTATTTCGTTGAGTTGTAGTGCAGATTTGTGGTTTGTGTAGGTGTGTGTGTTTTGGGGTAGATTGGTATGTAGAAGTGTGATATACAACTGGGTAGACTTTGGTGAGTGATTGGAGAGGGTCTTGACCTTGTTCATTGGTAGAGAGTGGTGTATGTTTGTTGGTAACTTATGGGCATGCCTGTGTTTGTTGCTCTTTCCTGGAGTGAGGTTTTAGGTTGTGAAACGGGCAGCATCTCTGGCCCTCAGCCCTAACCAACCAGAACAGGCCTAAACAGGCAATCACCCTTGTCCTCTCAACCCTTAGCCTCGGTGCCCAGGCAGAGGCACACTGGGGGGAGGACTTCTAAAGGCTGGAGGGGAGGTCACCTGACCCTTTCTCAGCCTCTGAGACTCAGCTACAGGCCCAGCCAAGTGGTGCCCAGCAAATCCCAAATGAGTGCACCTGGAGGAGGGAGTGGTTAGCTTTCTAATCCACAAGCTGTGTCTGGGAGACCAGATAGGAAGAGGGAAATGGACACAGGAAGTGAAAAACATGGTCTGGCAGCAGTAAAACTTTGGTTTACTGTGGCAGGAATTGCACAAATTCACAAACTTTTACAATTAACACAAGCACAGTTTGTCACCAAACATGCTGTGTTACTCACTTTTTACATGTTCACTATGCATCACATTTCTCTCTTACTATAAAATAAGATTTCTTTCATTCCCAGCAGGTGCCCTGTGGTTTACATCTCGGCCACAATGATTTTACTTAACACCTTCACGAGCTCATTCCCTCACTTGAACATTTCTGCAAGTGGAAATTGTAGCTGTATTGCTATTGTATGGAATTATGATGATGCATCATATGCCAAGCATGGATGTTTGTACTTGACAGCGTGGAATGGTCTACATGACAGCCATGATTTATCTAAATACTAGCGATATGTACTGTAGGTCTCAAACATTCAATGAAAATGTATTAATAAAATATATGCAATGCTGTATGGATTGAAAGATATATTTAATTGAAAATAGTCAGCAAAGCAGATGGACAACGAGATAAGTAGGTAGGTAGGTAGGTAAATAGACAGACAGACAGACAGACAGACACACAGACAGACAGACAGGGCAGGAAGGCAGCCAGACAGATAGATAGAGATAGCTAGATAGATAGATAGATAGATAGATAGATAGATAGATAGATAGATAGATAGATAGTCAGCAAAGCAGATGGACAACGAGATAAGTAGGTAGGTAGGTAGGTAAATAGACAGACAGACAGACAGACAGACAGACAGACAGACAGACAGACAGACAGACAGACAGACAGACAGACAGACAGACAGACAGACAGACAGACAGACAGACAGACAGACAGACAGACAGACAGACAGACAGACAGGGCAGGAAGGCAGCCAGACAGATAGATAGAGACAGACAGACAGACAGACAGACAGACAGATAGATAGATAGATAGATAGATAGATAGATAGATAGATACATAGATAGATAGATAGATAGATAAATAGATAGATAAATAGACAGATAGATAGACAGATGGATAGATAGATAGATAGATAGATAGATAGATAGATAGATAGATAGATAGATAGATAGATAGATAGATAGATAGATAGATAGATAGATAGATAGATAGATAGATAGATAGATAGATAGATAGATAGATAGATAGATAGATAGATAGATAGATCCTATCTCTGTTGGTCTGGCTGTCTGTCTGTCTAATAGATAAATAGGCTGGTGACTAGATAGAAGGATATAGATAGAATAGTAGTTGATAGGTTGCTGAATGGATAGACTTATGAATAGATAGAACAGTAGTTAGACAGACAGATACGTAGATACGCAGATAGACAATTAGATAGATATAGATACTGTACGGAATGCATAATACTGTTATTTTCACAGGGTTAGATAATTTCTTTACAATTGTATTTTAGGTCAGAGAATGTTTTTGTATAACTATATGGGATGATCACCCACCTTCCAAGACATTGTTAAATGGCCTACAGTTCCCTTTTTTCCATTCAGTCTTCAAAAACACCTTTAAAATGTTATTTTGGAGGATGCGAAAATCTACTCCAAGGCTCTCTCCCAAAGACTAAGTAGGGTAATTGAGGGGATGGTAGTCACAACACAGCACGGATTTATACCTGGCAAAGGGACCACTCAACACACCAGACAGATGGTTACCATATTAGACGCAACAGGTGCCACAGGAGACCCTGCCTCGGCCATTTTCTTGGATGCAGAGAAGGCCTTTGACAGGGTCTCCTGGGGGTACCTATGGAAGGTTTTGGAATGGTTTGGGTTAGGAGCAGGATATATAAAGGCCATAAAGGCGTTATATTTAGAGCCCACAGCTAAAGTAAGAGTAAACAGAGGTTATACTGAGGGCATACGTATAAGGCGTGGTACAAGGCAGGGCTGCCCGGCCTCGCCATTGTTATTTGCCTTATACCTAGACCCTTTTCTGCGAAGACTGGAAGAGAATACCAACATTCTTCCAATCAAATTACTCACACAGGAGTATAAAACACTTGCCTACGCAGATGATGTGGCAGTGGTTACCCCAGAACCTGGCTCGGCTATCTCAGAAATCGAACAAGAAGCTGTGCGCTTTGGAAATATTGCAGGATACTCATTGAATAAAGGGAAAACGCAGATTATACAAAATAACTGGGTGAACTTTCAGGATATAAGAGTAGCTAATGAAGTGACGTACTTAGGCGTCAAGATTACAACTGACTTAGATAGGCTAGTTGAAATAAATATGAACCCGCTACTGCTAAAAATAAAAACTGACACAGAAAGAATGAATAACTTACACTTGACTTTAATGGGCCGTATTAATGTAATCAAAATGGTTACTTTTCCAAAAGTATTGTTTTTTTTTAGGTCTATTCCATTATTTTTCGAAAATGTATGGTTCAATAAATTAGAAGCGATTCTGAATAAATTTATTTGGGCCAAAGGAAAAACAAGGAGAGCTTATAGACATTTAACGGTAGGCAGAGATAAAGGCGGCTGGGGGGCGCCGGATTTCAGGCTCTACTATTGGGCAGCTGTAATACAGTACTGCTGGGGGCTACTAGGCGGGGGAGGTAGAGAGAACACAGGAGAAATCGAGACAGGATCAAATAATGTCTATAATGTCTATACCACATTGCTGGGGGAGGAGTCTGAAAATGGGTTTTTAAATACAACAGATTTCAGTTATTTCAAACATACAAGATTTAAGACCTTGAAGGCAGCCTACAGGGTGTGGCAAGGAGTGTCGAAAAAACTGGGGTTGGGTAGATTTAATAACTATACGCGGCTATTTTCAAACTGTTCATTACCGGAGGAGATTTTTAGGGATGGCACTATGCGAGACTGGCATAATAAGGGTATAGGGAAAATAGGGAACTTAATGGACAATCAGGGGAACATGTTACAGTTTGCGACCTTAAAAATGAAATTTGGGCTAGAACACAATAGCTTTTTCAAATATCTCCAGGTTAGGAGCTTTTTAACTCAAAAACATGGTGGCCCGGCAGGAATGGGACATTGTAAATTGATGGAATATTTAGAAATAACTAATAAGTGTACAATTAGACAACTCTACGCAGAACTGAAAGGAAATAAAACAGATGAAAGGACAAAGTATTCACAAAAATGGGCTGAAAAATTGGAGTCAGGACTAGAAACTTTCCAGACGTCTTTGGATTTGGGCAGAACAGTGCTATGCTCCGCGACTCTTCAATCACAGCACTTTAAGACGGTATTTTCACTCTATCATACCCCGGCCAGAATAGCACAATGGGGTGGCACGTCAGGTATAACATGCCCCCGATGCAATTCAAATGAAGCAGATATCATACACATGTTTTCGCAATGCCCACAATTGTTTACCTTGAAAAAAGCCATAGAGGATTTTTTTGACAAATCACTCAGCCTTAAGATCCAACTCACTGATAAGTTAGTTATACTAGGGGTGGGTTGCACGGCAGAAGATATGCCAGTAGAGTTTATTTTTGTCTCACTTGCAGTCTATCGTTTATGTATAGCAAGAAACTGGCTGAATAAAGCTCCCCCCCCATTCCAGGAATGGATTGCAAGTCTTCTGTCAATATACAACCTAGAAAAAGCAATTTATGAAAGAAAAGGAAGGAGGGCTAAGGTTTTAGGTAATAGAATATGGCAACCTATTACGGAGTGGAAAAATAGTAGGATGAATCCAGTTCAGTGAAAGAAAGACTCTTTCTTCTTTTCTGCATTTTTATGGTCTTTTTCTTGTATGTTTCCCCCTTTTTTTCATTTTCTATTCATTTGTTGTTCTGTTATCAATTGATGTATAAATGTGGGTATCATTTATGCATAGGATTTTTTTGCGCCACAAAATGTATGATAATGTACTTAAATATCTATGTAATCAGATTGTGCTGTAACCAAATGCAGGATAATGCGGAGAAAAATTTGGAAAATGCTTAATAAAAATTTGTAAAAAAAAAAAAAATGTTATTTTGGAGACTGCTGTGGGACCCAAACCGAAATTGAAATCCTTCATGTACAGAACAATCTAAGACACAAAAAACTGATGGTTGGAAATTTTGAGTGAATTATTAACTCAAACTGGCTTTTGAATGAGATGTGATTAGGGGACCCCTTCCTCAAAGAAAGCATTGAATTACTCACTTTTCACATTTGTGGTATTAATGGGTTTCTGTGTATGGATCACTTTTTAGGGAAGCAGTCACACAGATGTTCAATTCCTTTCTCTTTTTAGTGATACTACCTTCTAGCTGTGAGTGCCTTTGGCATGAGGATGCAGTATATTACATTGATATTACAAATGAGTTAGTCATATCTCACTTCCACATATGTGCAGCTGCATCGCTTAAGATTTCGTTAAATATTTAAATCACAATATGTCAATGGAATGCATATTATGGATTTTCATTTGAAGCATTTTGTGCATACTGGAGGCTGCACTGATTTAATGGGTTTTGGACATAGATATAAGATTGGGTTATTAGATTTGAGAGAAAATATTGTTCCTTTCGTGCTTCTATTTTGAATCGAGGTTGGTGATTTTTCACACGCAGGCACACACGACCCTATATACAATAAGCTCTTGGAGTCTCATTTAGCAAGGGTTTGGCCCAGGGCAGTGTCCACAAAGAATCTTGCTGCGCTACCCTACGGCAAAAGAGAAGGGCAGAAATGCAAGGGTGCAGGGCCGGTCCTAGAACTTCTCGGGCCCTGGGCGAAAGGGAAGATGAGAGGCCCCTCTAATTTGCATGTCACACAGTCGCGCCGGCATGACTCACGGGTGGGGGTTCTCACGGGGGTTTTCATGCGGGTGGAGATTAATTTAAAAATAAATTCAACTTACCTTCCCGGGTCTCACGTAGTCTCTGCTCCTGACCTGCTCTCCTGCCTCTGGCAGGAACCGGAAGCAGGCAGCCACCCTCCCCTCCCCAAAGCCAATCACAATGCTGCAATGCCAGCATTGTGATTGGTCGGGACGCTGACCAGCCAGCGCCTATGGGGAGGACATTTTCTCCATGTAGGCTCCATTGCAGCATACATGGAGATAAGCCAGAGTGCGCCTGACTGGTTTGGTCGGCCCCAGAGGGCGACCAAACAGTCAGCAGCCTTAGCAGTGGGCAAGGCACTCCTCCCCTGCCCTAAAGCAGACCCGCCCTCCCCCAAACAAACACCTCTGCTTTCTCGCAGTGATAGAAGCAGAAACATAAAATGGTTGTTTTAGCATTTTGTGTTTCTGCTTCTCGCACTGCGAGAAAGCAGTGGGGCGACGCTCCTCCGCCCTAGTGGAGGAGCCGCCCTTGGTAACATCACAAGAAGTGACATCACAGAAAGTGACATTGCAGGACTATTGATCTTATTTGGCATCACTGAAGAGACCTAATGTGGATATCAGTTACATGGAAAAAAAGATAAATATACAAATGAAATAAATCCATATATTTTAAAACTGTATTAAAGGGATTGCATTTGTCACATTGGATGGAAAAGCTAGGTGCAGGTCCCACAAAGATGTATATTATTCACTCCTCGTTAACTGATTGTATCATGCACTCATCTGGAAACAATTTCCAGTTCTGCCTCATAAAGGGGGGAGATCCTGTTGAGGTATTAAGGGGGGGCATGATTCAAAATATAAAATTACACTAGAGAAAACCTTTCACATCCTGGATATAATTACAAATTTCAAAAGGCTCCCCTATCTTTCTGTGCCATCATTGTGCTACCTTAGGATGACATTAACACTTAGTAATTTGTTTTAACATAAATCCTCCCACCAGTATCCCACACACATATGCTAACTGTTGTAGGACAATCTTTTTTGTGTGTGGGCTCTTTACTCACCAGAATTATGTTAAGTGCAAAAACACAACACATATGGAACAAAATTACAAGACACCATTGCAAACAAATAAAGATTGTACATAAATAAAAAAAGACTTAGAACAACCGAGACCACTGCTAAATCATACATTGACTTGAAGGTATGCTTCAGATTCAAGGGGTTTTCAAATCAACGTTTTTGATTTGTTGTTAGAACTGTAGGAAGTAGAAGTGGCCGTCTTTAGAGCTGGTGGAGCCCTGTGCAACAATGTTGGTGCCACCCAATGATTCACTCTGCCACGGATTCCCTCACTCCCACCCTTTAACAGTGCTCCTCAAGTCTCCACAACCATATTCTTGCTCAGATTGCTGGCCTGGCTGCTGTGCCTTCCCTTCTCTGTTTGTACCTTCCCCCCACCCCTGCACCCCTAGAAATGCCACGGCGATGCCCAAGACATCTTGCGTGTGTATTGTCATAGTGTGGGGCAGGGGGCCTCAGAGGAGCAGGTGGGCTAACTGTGAAAGTGTGGCCGTTCACGCGACCGGGGCCCCCTGTCTTTCATGAGCGCGAGGCCCTGGGCAGCTGCCCACACTGCCCATGGCAAGCGTGGCCCCAGCAATGATTGTTTTTGTGCAGGAAGGGACTCCCTCCCTTGTCATTGGTCAATGGAGCCTGTACCTGAGAATTCTGGACAGGGTTGGCTAGGAAGGAAAGCCTACGGAGCCACCAGATTCATGCTGACACCATTGAGATTATTTCTTAAAACATGTTTGTTTGAGTTTGCCACCTGCATAAAAGCTCCATCGGTGAGCGCAACCTCAGAAGGATTTTTCCTGAGGACAAGGAATGCAGAAAGTCGTTACGAGCTTTTTTGATTAGTTTTAAAATAAACTCTTTTGTTTGTCCCCTTCTAACCATCCAAGAGAGGGTAGTTGGTGACATCTTGAGATTGTATCGTATCTGGCGTCATTAAGTCCTTCCTTGGCAGAAGCAGTTGTGGCAAAAACTCTTTGACTCAGTCCTGACCAGCCAGGAGTTGTTGACACCAGAAGCATTTCCTGCTAGGGTACCCACTGGAAACCCGGCTGTTTTTTAACACCTACACAAAATAGAATGAATAAATATGTATTTTTATACTGATGTTATTACACAAACCATAAGGTGATAGAATAGTGATGTTTGCACACCACTGAAGTTAAAATGTTTTCTTTGGGTCTGAAAGTCCAGTTTCACACTGTTTCAACATTCGCTGAGGGCAGGAGTGTAGTTTTCATTCGTGCAGCAGATGCAGTGGCACAGGGCCCATGGGCATGAGGGGGCCCCTGCACCCAGTTTCAGCTGTCTGCCACTAACCAGCAGAAGGCATGGTGGCCATTTTCCTTGCTTGTATTAGGCCCAGGGGGCACTTTTTACGTCACTGGATGACACGTCAGGACCTGTGGTCCATACCTGAGTCTGTGCTCCGCCCTTCCCCCCATGATATTCTCTGTTTCGAACACTGGTGGATGTAAAGTCTGCAGCTCATCATCAGGACAATAATAAACTAGAGACCACCTGTGAGATAAAAAACAATTACAAGGAAAGGCAATGAATCTAAGGAAAAGCACTGATGGCAGAATGGTGCCAGATGAACTGGTGCATGTTTGCAGGGAAAGTACAGTTGCGAAGTAGTGTAAGACAGGCAGCGGAGCAGCGGGGTGCCGGAACTTAAAACCTTGTTTACTAAAGCGGAAGAGATTTACAAACTTTATTGTAGAAATTATATACTGTTTCATACCCCTGACAAGGAAACTCTGGGGCAGATTTACAAGAAAGTGATGCATCTGTAGAGATGCGTCACTTTCCCTGCGCCAACCTGAGAAACCCTTGTGCCACCATGGATGCGCCGTATTTACAATACAGCGCACCGTGGCGCAAGGATTGACAGATGTGTCAGAAATTCTGATGCATCTGTTGGGGCAAAAGTCACGCATTGCTGGAGTCATGTCATGTCGCAAGCACAACGCTACTCCAGCAATGCATTTTGATGTCTATTCTCACTAAACTGCGTCACTCCTTACGCCAGCTTCAAGCAGGCGTGAGCAGGGCCAGACTGGGAACTTAAAACAGTCCTGGCAAAAATTCTAACTCCAGCCCCCATGTGCAGGCGTGCTATGATGTGCTAGAACCAGATCAACTTTTTAAAGTTGCTGCTGGAATCGTGTAAAGTGCACCACCACTCCTGGAGGCCGAAACTGGCCTCCAAGTATCAAAACCGGCCTCCTGCGGTTCCAGCCTCCCGGGGAATTTCCCGCTTGCCCGGCTGGTCAGTCCAGCCATGGGCGTAAGGTTTTGAAGCAGTGGCATCCTAGAAGTGACGCCGTGAAATCTTGTAGATTTCACTGCTTCACTTTTACAAGGCTTTCCTGCGTGGGAGTGCCGACCATGCATACATTATACCTTATGCAAGTATAATGAGACGCAGGGCTTTACAACGTGATGTACCTCCCTAGATGCGTCACGTTGTAAGTTGGTTGCATTTTTTACGCCACCGCTGCGTCAAAAAAGTGACGCAACGACGGTGCAAAAGTGTTGCAAGGGGCTTGTAAATCTGCCCCAAAAAACTCAAATTCATATTGCATTTATATAAAGCCGTTCAGAGTGCGTAGTTGGTAGGGCTTTGGTTGTAGTTTAGCCTAAATGGGGTGCAAGGTGGGATCCGCGTAAGGGCTACAGGGAGGTGTTTGGGGTGTGACACCCCGTAATAAATGGACTCTGTTGTGTGTAGTTGGGTAGCAGTATCTGTGGTCGGGTTTCCAGATGGATTAGCATGGATTAGCAGCCCTCATAGCACATAGACACATCTCTACTAAACGTTTCAGAGTTTGCATACAACCACCCCTTATCTTCTTCTCGCACAAAACAGACCAAGAAGACGCAAAGGACTAGTTGGCTCTCATCTAGTGCAGAGAAGCTTTTTAAATTTAAGACTGTTGTCATCCATGTTGGTTGGGAAATCTCTGTTCCACCCCCCTTGCCCCCGAATCTAACAGACTAAGATGCTGGATCCGTGAGGTTGATCTCAGTTGTTTGTCCTTCCTGCACAGCTGTGGTCTCCTTTCCAGATAGTGTCCTCCTGCTGTCCATCTCATATCATCCTATTCCAAAGCGAGCTTTGCCTCTTCTCTCAATGTGGATGCAGCTTCTCTGGGTTTATCTATAGACCCAGAACCTGGAACAACATCAGTGTATCCATCAGAACTGGTCCAACACAGCTCCATTTTAGGAAAGAGTTGAGGACTCACCTCTACAAAGGACACTTCTTCAGGATGCATTAACTCGCTTTATTCCAGCTCTATCTCCTCATGCTCATTGACTGTATGTTTGTCTTTGGCCTTGTCCACCACTCCGCTTCCTTCTAGCCAGGTTCACATTAAAGAGATGCAATATATATACATATATACCATGTTTAAGTTATCCTGTATGTTTATTCAAGGTTAATTCTGTTGCACCTACTTTGACTGGGACTGTTTCTGTTGATGTTTCACATTTGATTAATCTAAAGCTGATTCTTCTGGTATTTCATCAATTTGTAGGTTTCTGTGCAAAGAACAGAGTAAACACAGGGGCTGAGAAGGCTGTAATTATAGTCATATGTACTAGTTTCTGTTTTACAACTCTGGTTTCCTGGCAACAAGCATTTTTATTGGTTGGATTTGGGATGTTCCATATTGTTATACCACATCTTTGTTTTCAATAATTATGGAAGGGCAAGGAGCCCAATGTCTTGCCTGTTAATGCAATCTGGTAATAATTACATAATTTGCAGAGGATGAAACAAGCTAATTTGTTATGTCTGCATGTGTAGACGTTTTCTGTCATAAGGTTCGAATCTCAGTCTCTGTGCTTAAATCGACATCGTGTGACTCTGGGAAAATCACTTAATCTCCCTGTGCCTTAAAGTGTGAATAGCATTTTTGAAATGTCCCACTTGACGTATACGATCTTGTAGCTAGTATCCAACTCCCTATCTAATGTACAGTGCTCCGTTGTTTCCTAGCTAGGTTTGTGCTATACAAATCCCAGTACAAACATACAAGGATACATACATAAACATGTGACATCCACACCCCGCATGTGGGACTTTTCCAATTCTGTATGTCAAAACCTGTGAATATGCTGTAAATTGTTGCCCAGGGCAGCTCCTCCGTAATGGCGAAGGCGCGTTGCCCAACCGCCCGCGTAAGCAGTGGATGAATAAAATGATAATAACACACTGTTATTATCATTTTATTTATGCTGTCTGAGTCCAGCAATAAGTATAGGGTGAAACGGGATCTGACATGTCAGGGAGTTGGAGTAGTGTGCACTTATACATGTGCATGTGTGTGTCCAAGGCCGGCCAAACACACATGCACACTTATATTTCTCCAACCCAGCTGTGTTACAAGTGGATAAAAGCCACAGGCTCCAATGCACTGTCTGAGCTCAGACCAATCCTGGCGCTGCTTTCATGCTATGAGTGCAACGTCTGGATTGGGTGTGGAGCCTGTGCCCTGAGGGCCCATCCCCTTCAGGCCTGACGAGAGTAGCAGTGAGGCGGCCGTCAGTGGGAGCTGAGCGGAGCGAAAGATAAGTCTTTCTTTTTACTTTTATATTATTTCTTCCCCCCCCTCACCGACCTTCCGTCCTCCCCCTGTGGCCACCCTACCACTTTAGACAGGCGGTGGCCTCCACTGCTGTTAATATTTATGTGTAATGACATTCTTGGCATCCTTTATTAGTCTTTCATAAATCGGTTGTTCTCTGCTTGCCACTTGCTGGTCTATTCCTGGTCATCACGGTTTCCTTGCATATTCCACTGTACTGGTATACATTCCATTTAAAATTAATTTTATATTCCTCAAATTTTTTGAGTAGTTGCTTTTCCTTTGTGGCTGCTTGTGTTCTCTGTTTTACATCTAGGATTGTAGGGCATGTAGGCATCAAAACACATGGTGTGTAATGGATTATTTATTGTAGTACTTAATTACAACATTATAGAACATCACAGTTAAGGAAAAGGGGGATAGCACCTCAAACAAGAAAGTATGAATGCAATTATGTGTGAGGATATGATATATTGCAGCTTAAATCTAAGCAAGGCCACTGTGCTGGCCCTTAGATACAGGAGAAGCCAAAATGTTAATCATGGTTTAAGTAGAACTTCCAGCATAATTACCATTAAAAATGAATAATATGAAGTTTGAGAGCAGTAAAATGTTATTGCCAGGCAAAAGGGCTGCATCAGACTTTTCCTTATTTTATGACACAAGATCATACTGCAAATCTTCTTATCAGATTAAAAATGGCTTGAATCACCCTAATTACAAAAACATTAATATCAGAAGTTGGAATTTAATACATCCTACACAAGTAAAACGCCATTAGAATGGGTGCTAGGAGTTATTTTACTAGAGAGCCCAGGGTACACAGGAGCAAGAGAACTATTTAACATCTTTAATTAGATTGATAACGCCAGCATGTGATTGAAAGGTTACTACAATTTATGAGATGCAAGTCAAATACTGTTTGGGAGGTAGGTTATTCAAACGCTAAAAGAGACTTTTTAGGCATAAATGACTCTCAAAAGACAAAAGAAAGAAACATTTCCACGTTGAATGGAGTTGTGATTCTAATGCCAATCTAATATCGGCAAGATAGAACCTAGAGTGGCCATGGTGGTAGGCCCCCAGTAAATGGAATTTCAGAAAAATTGTTAGTCACCTCTTCTGATTGCACTAAAGAGGCCTTTTAAACTATGATTGCAGATTATTTAATATCTAAAGGGAAATCTACTGAACAAAGTGTGTGCTGTGAATAGCTTATTTTTTATTTATTTATTTGAGTTTTATATAGTGCTGGCTAGACCCGGAGGTATCAGAGCGCTTGAAATAAGGCAACTGAGTGTAACAAGTTACAAAAATAATTACAATAATGACAGAAAGGCTACAAATTCAATGCAGGAGTTATTAGCGAACATGAAAAACAAGGTCAACAGAAAAGAAAAAAAAGAAAAAGGCCAGGGAGAGCAGGGAGTCAGCAGCAGAGAAAGAGACGAGACATAAGTCTGAGGTCCGGCTGGGTAGGTGACAGCCAAAGCGGTGTGTCAGAGCCTGTCTCCCCTTTAGCTGTTGCAGCAGCTCCACCTGGAATCGGACATACATTTCGGACTCCACCGGATAAAAATGAGGATCAGGAAGGGACCAGAAGTCTAAAGTCCAGAGACAGGCTTGTGGAGCTAGCAAGGGTGACTGTACAGGAAGGGGAGTATAGCTTGGCAGCCATCTTAGAGTCCGGCAAATCTAGTCTGTTGATCTCCAAGACTCTGTAGGTGGTATTGTCTCTGGATTTTAGGAATTGTTTCCTCAGCTAAGCCCATTGTCATAGTGGAACATCTGGACCCCCTTGTCAGATGGGACATCTTCCCATACCTGTGAAGATACATTGGTGGGCGCCATTTTAGAGTCGGGTTCCGTCTAGAAAGTAAGTGCTGAGTTCAATGGGGGTCCAAACTAGGCGCCAGCAGGATCCCAAAACCCAAGCTCAGGTTGAGGAGGGCTGCCTCATGCATCCCCACCTACCGCCTCAAGAGAGCGCCTGCTGAGAATCTCGGAGGACACCGCAGATAGAGTTTAAGTGCTCCTCCCTCTTCAGCTGCAGGTGTGCGATGTTGGCAGAGCAGGAACACGAGATGGGTCAAAGCGGCAGTCAGTAGGCCCTTTGAGGTGAGAGTAGAGGGGTGGTTGGGGGGTAGATTGCTGGTTGGAGAGGTGTTCGATGTCATTACGGTGCGCTTCATTCAGCCTCTGGCGCTTGTTCGCAGCTCCCCTTCAGGCAACAAATTAAATGCTTATTCGCCCTATACTATAATATTTTTATTTTGCTCTTTATACTTACTTACCCAAGACTTCCAAGGTACCTAGAGACCGTACTATTTTTTTTTATCTTTAAGCGCGCATTTTTCCTGAAGGTGTTGTGGCACTAAGTGCAACAGCAAACAAGAAATTTAAGTCAGATTACAAGGCGGAAAATAGGTTATCAAAACTTTAGGAAATTGAAGTTGATTGGATTGAGAATTCAATTTAAAAGGAAGACTGTTCTAGGTAGAGTCAGCAAGTATAGATAAAGCTCTTCTGGGGGAACAATACAACTGGAAACTGGCTTTCTTATGACTTGATTCAAACTGTGTTTTTTTTAATTCACAAAACAGATCAAAACAGAGCAAAGACTTTGTGAAGAGGCTAAGAAGTGAATCCTTCTAGCATACATTATACGTTTTGAAACCTGTGACTTCTTTTCACAGTAACCTCAGGACACATACAATACATGCCAACATTTTAGAAGAGGAAATTGGGAGATTTTCCCCCAAACAAATGGGGGGAATGCATTTTGTACACTGACTTCTATTGTACCAGAGGCTATTTTATGCGGGAGACCGCAAAAATAAAGCCAATTTTTGGCTTCAAACATCGGGAGTCTTCCATCTTTTTCGGATCTGTTGCCATGCATGATATCTATACTTAAATATTTAGACATGTAAGGCTTTCAGCACCCTGGACAGTTTCGGAATTAACCATGGTGCTGAATTATCTTATGTTAAGACTGGCCCAGTGTTTGTTATGAGTGGTGTTCTACTGAACCATACTGCAAAACAGTACATGAACTGGTCCACGAACTACAAGACTATAGGTCCATGTTTAAATGTTTTTTGTTTTTTTTAACTTTGCAATAGTATCCTTGCCATGACTAAACCCGCCATTCCTTGGCCCTCTGACTCAAAAATAGATTTTATTTTCCTCATTCTGCTAACTTTCTTGCTAGGTTATACTCTAATCCCTCTAGGTTTTTCACGGGGAAACCAGACCGGAGACCAGGAGAAGAAAAGGAAGAGTAATGTCCTACAACTATACTGCTGTTCCATGTTCCATCTCCTTCACAAACCGAAACCGCCCAAGGATAGGAGATACCATGGCTGACAACATGATTGGCTTAACCATTGGGCTCATGTTTCCTTCTCTCTCCACCTTACTAACAGAACAATAGTTGAACTTTTTCTGCTTCAGCCAGGTTCCCTGCCACTGAGTAGCACGGGTGGGGCGGGTGTGGATAAAAAATACATTTTAAAAGTTACTTACCTTGCTTCCGGAACGCCGCATTACGCTGTCCTCTTCTGTTCCTGCTTGACGTAGGATGCACAAACAGGCTCCCCTAGCCAATCAGAATGCTGCAATGCAGCATTGTGATTGGTCTGAGCGCCATGGTTCGGCGCTCAGACAGGCAGTGGGAGCCTGTGCATGTTCCCCACTAGGCTGCGTATTACAGCCTGGTGGGGAACATGCAAAGTGCGCATGACTGTTTGGCCGACCATCTTGGTCCGGCCAAACAGTCATGCGCACTTAAGTGCCCACCACTTCTCCCCTTGCTGACTGTGACATAGCCAAGCCCGCCCTGCGCCGTAAACCAGAAAAATAAAATGATGATAACATAATGTTATTATCATTTTATTTTTCCTTTATCCACTGCTCAAAGTGCAGTGGGGCGACACTCTGCCTTAGAAGAAGAGCCGCCACCTTCCATGCTCATGTTTCTCCCCACCACACAACTGTGCACTTGTATCCTTTCTCTTTCAGCTGTAGAAATTATTTTCTTTCTCTGCCACAGTGATGTCTTTCTCATGCTGCTGTTGGCCGCTTATTCCTCCTTTTGCTCCCCGTTAAAGGACAGGAGTTTCAGGACTCCCAGTCACTACACAGTTGTTCTCAAGTTTTTTTCTGATCATGTTTCTTGGAGCAGCTCCTCTGGTCTTCTTGTCTTGGCTGCGAGCTTCCTCCTGGACAGCAGTTTCACAGGGGAAAATAAGGAGGCACCCATGTCAGGGTATGAGGTATGGTCCAAGTCTAGAGGATGCAGACATCACAGTCCACACTGCTCGCTTTAAGTGTAGTTCCTGAAATTGGCAAAATGGAGTCTCAGCTTACTTCACTTCCTTAGTTTGTGTTAGTAGGGCCATCAACCTGTTGCCAGCCATATTCAAATAAGGTTTCAAACACTTTGCAGGAACAATTCAGCTCAGGCTGACTGTATTTTGGCAGTGTCTTCCCACCCTGGAGAGGCCGGGTGTGTATATGGTCAAAGCCCAGACATCCAAAATGCAAGTATTCTATTGCCTGACAGAGGCCGTGTGCGCTACTTCTCAGTATGCTGTTCGAACTCGTAAAGGAGCATTTTCTGGGCAAGTTTTACCGATTCCCTTTCAGGGACATTGCTTGAATACCTCCCAGACTGTGAGGAGGAAGAAGGAAGTGAGTGAGTGGGGCAGACCATGATGGTTGTGCTGACAATGTCACATCCACTTTTAAAGGCACAAGGGCCTGCTCTAAAGGATACAGTATAACACACATCCACAGATTGCCACATGCTCGTGGGGGGAGGAATGGGCTTATTCAGAGAGTGCTGCTGGACTTTACCTGGGGGCCAGCTGGCCTAACCTATGGAGTACCTTTTCAATGTACCTCCAAAAATTCAAAATCTTTGCCACCACCAGTATTTCAATAAGCAGGGGCGGCTCTAGGCTCATGGTGGCCCTTGGCATGGAGCGTAGGTAGGGGACCCCGGAAGAGGGGGTCCGGGCGGGGCAGAGCGCGGAGGCCAGAGAAGAGGGGGGGTCAGGGTGTTTGGAAGTGGAACAGAGCCGGAGGCCGACAAATCCCTGCCAGGGGCCGCCATGGAAATATGTATCCATCCTCAGAGGATTATTAAATTAAGGATATATATTGGTGTGGTGGCCCCTGGAGTTTGGTTGGTGGCCCTGTGCAGGTGCTCAGCTTGCACATGCCTAAGGCCGCCCCTGCAGTAAGGGATTAAAGGTGAAAGGGCCTCTCAGAAAATTAAAGCCCATTTTCCCAGCAACAGCCCAAGTCTGCTAGGGGCTCAAGTGAATACGCCAGAAAAACATTGGTACACTCTCGGGCACAACCAATCAGTGAGGATGGATGAGGCAGCTCGCACGGATAATATGTGCACTTTGACCCTAAAGAATTTCAAAGGTGCTTTACAACACGTTATCGACGTCTGAGATAGTCTTACTTTCTTATGAATATTTCTACTGTTCTACCACTAGATACCACAGTTCTCATGGCAACACATCTCTGCCTGTCAAGAAGATGCTGCTTGGTACACAATAACGCTGAACACTTCTAGTGACGCGAAACACGCACTTACCCTCGTCACATTTATTGGGATAGGCATCTTCCTTTCCTTTATTTTTAAGACCTGGGTAACCCTGTCCCTACCTAATGCTGTCTGACCTGGTATTCTATCGCTCGAGAGAATCCTATATAGGGCGTGTATAGTTATTATCTTCTTTAGTCATTTCACCCTAGTTTTGATAACCACTGCTCCTTGACACCATCCTTGATTCAGAGCTACTTATGCCTGACTGATTTTCTCACCCAACTCTAAAATGTCCTGGCTCCTAAAATAACAACTCTGGATGAAATGCAGTCAGTATAACGTCTTTTTATAACAAGCATTGGCAAAGCCAATTGGTCTCACCTATTTGACCTATTGTATTGGACAATGATTTTAGCCATCTGGTAGAGCAGCCTGGCTGCTGTGCGGCATGGCTGAAAATAATGTAGAAAAAAAGGGATATGACACGGTTGTCACCTCATTTTGTAGGCGAGAACCAACATGGATGTGCGCGCCTACAAAATGAGGCAAACATTTTTTTCTTTTTATTTACAAGATGGATTAGAAAAGAAAAGGTTGTGTGAAATGTGCTTTTTTGATATAGCGTTCTGCATTAAAAAAATGGGAAAGTGGGTAGGGTGTGGTCTGTATGGCAGGGATGAGGGGGAGAGGGCTGGCGAGAACGATGCGGGTGGGTGAGAGTAGGACAAACTAGAGACAACAATGGGGAAGCACATGGACAGCGAAGGGCAGGGAATTGGGAAGTGCACAGAGGAAAATGGGCAGGCAGGCAGCAATGGGAAAGCACATGAACAATGGAGGTTTGGCGTGCAGAGATGGAGACGTAAATGGACAAAGGAGGGTTCGCAGGGATTAGAAAGCACATGGACAACGGAGGATGGGAGGCAGAGGTGGGGAAGTACACAGACAACGGAGGAGTTGTGGGGAAGCAATTAATGCAATTGAAGATGGGTGTATAGGACGGAACCAAATACTGCAACTCAGGGAGGGAGGCCGAGGCAAGGAACACACAGGCGTGAATGAGGAACATGATGAAGAGAACTTGAAAACACATGATTTCTCGTAGAATGCTTAACCAAAAAGAAAAAAGTAGCACTAGAAAAAGGAGCAGTGGAATGACACAAGAAATGGGTCCATGCTCCAAGGGAGGGACGAACATGAGAAGAGGAAGCTGACAAATAAGAAGCAAGCAAATAGGAGTGGCAATAAAGCCAACCAATGGTATGCAGAAGGCGGTATCTAAGCTCACAGTAAGCTAACGTCTCACAACAGACAGTGCATGCACTGTCTTAGGCCAGACCTAAAAAGTACTATCCCTCTTGTGCCAAAATATCACACTCTTGTCATTTTGGAATACTTCACTCTTTTATTTGTAAACAGACTCAATCATGGGCTATTTCACCAAAAAGACTTTTCAACCATCAAGAGAGATACGATTCCAAACCAATTATCTCTAGGCTCCAACCAGTCTTTCTTTCAGCCTTATTCATTACCAAAATGTGTGTTGCAATGGACCAGGCTCATATTTTACAGGATGAAGATTAGCCTGCTCCAAAGCAACACACAATATGGTGCTGATTAAATCTAAAAGAAACACTGTACACATGCCTTGGTAATACCACTCGTACCCTGAGTGAGATGAGTAAAATATAACTGAGACCAATACTTTGAAGAGCAAGATACAGCAAATCAAAAAGTTCTGTGCTTGAAAAACTCATCCAGCTTGTTCTGTTTGGATTTTGATTTATCTCTGCCCCATTATTGCTTTTCTTTGAAAAAATGCCATCATTGTATTAGGAGATCATGGTATTTTGTGGAGTACAATCTTCATGGTCAGCCATAGTCGATTGTGTGTTGACCATGGATTTGACGATGGTATCAATCAGGGAAAATTTGTAGGTGGATTACTTTGTCGCCTTCAGCAAAGTTTTACCCCGGGCAACATGGTGGATCTGTTTTTTGGATTTATCTCCTTGTGCGAAATTTTTCCTCATATTGCCCAACATATGATTTCAGAGGTCAAAGAAGGAAGCTGAATCTAAGTACAAAGAATGTTCAGAGAGGCATGACTGGCTAAGAAAGACAATTGACGGGGTTTCCTATAGATAACAGTTTTTTTGTTGAAAAACGTACATATGAGCATAAGGCAAAGGAGGTAAAAAAAAATACTGACTTGACTAAATCCATGACAGGGCGCCATATTGATTTGGCTCAATTATTTGGAAAACGAATCTCTAACAGTTAAAGTAGCATTTGTCTTAAAAATAAACCTATGCCAGTAAATAGGTGGAGAAATAGCATGAAAAGGATATGTCGTTTTGTCTTGATTTCCCCTAGGCCTGCGATGGGATAATGTATTCTTTCAGTTTCATACGAGTCGTTCATGTTTTTTATGCATGCTCCCTAAAAGAGCATTATGTTACAGCACCATGGGTCTAGATTTATAGAGAGCCGCCTGCTTTCCTCTGAGTAAGAGCTATTCTGCAGTTGCTGCCCATTATTCCGAGATTGTTTTCAATTATGTTCTCCATTATCTTTTACAAAGACATTGGTATGATTAATGCCGAAAACTCTACTTCTCGCTGTGGCTCGTTTGGTTCCGGCAGGGTGATGAGCAAAAGTGCTCTTTCTGGCTACAGTGATGCTGTAATGCAGAGGCATTTCCCAGACGACTCTTTAGGTCTGGAATGACTGTGCAGATCTCTGCAAAACCTTATTTACCCATTCTTTAAATATGCATTAGAGTGTATTTGGCTCCACCTAGATATTTATTCCACTCTTACAACATGTTTTTGGCTTTTTGATGCATCATTCTATCTTTTGTAAAGTACACTGAATCATCATACATTCAATTCCTTATCTTATAGATGCATTCTATACAGAATGCGATCTTTGTGTGTTTATTCAGGGAAGCGTGCTTTTAAAATACGATTTTAATCAGTATTTAAAATGTCAATCCAGACCTATAGACTTTGCCAATGCTTTTTTGATGTGCAGCTAATATCCCAAAAGGGAACCAGCGTTTACAACGCTGCTGTTACCACGCAGGTATGTAACAACGTGGTTGTTACAACGACCGCGTTGTTACCACGCGTGGCTTTACATCGCAAGTCGTTTCTACGACTTGCGCTAGGTGGCGTGCAACACCAGGGAATGTGTTGGATTTTAAGTCCAACACATTCCCTGCTATTGCGCTAACTGGAGTAGGAATAGTAATTTAGACTATTCCTAAATCCAGAGCACCATCTCGCGCAATTCGTAGAAACGACTTGAGATGAAAAGCCACACGTGGTAACAACGTGGTCGTTGTAACAACTGCGTTGTAACCTACCGCATGGTATTTGCTTGCATTGTAACATAATTCAATCATCACAAAATGATGAGTTTTTAATGGAAACCCCTCAGCTTGAACACACTCTTTAAATAGTTCTGCCTGCTTCACCAGCTCTTTTACATTTTCTTGTTGGTTCCCGCTCTTCCTTATTTAACTGTAGGAGGCACCAGGAAACACTGGCCACGTTGATTTCTTCTGGTCTATTTCAGATCTCGTTTGGTGTGCTATGTTTCTCTGCTGGTAGTCGGGCACCTCATGCCCTAGATGATTCTTGCTTTGACAACAATCTAGGCGCTTTCCTAATTTGGTATCTTATGCTATGTTGGGTGTATTTGTGGAAAGGTGGGATTTTTACTCTAGAATCAGAATCAGCTCTAGAATCCCGCCACAGGTCGACTAGACCTTTTTACCTCTCATAGAGTGTAGAAGGCAATCTTTTTCAACATATCAATTCGTACTTCCTCCATCGACTTCCCCAAAGAACCACTGACAAAAAGTCAAGTTTGAAAATTTATTATAAAGCCAAAAGCAGTTGTGTATATAAACACCTCAGTAAAAGATTCAGTAGATATACGGGCACTAATACAAACATAATCCTACGGAAGAGTCTCAGTCGACTAAGAAACAACACCAGTATAATTTCCCAAACCACTAGACTTGCAAGGATTGCTATAATCTGGGTCTTGGTAGGCATCGAAGAAAAGAAGAAATACATTCGGATTTATCTGTCCCTACACTATACTAAGGGACATCCTATTTAACAGAGTTCCCTCCTAACAAAGGTGTCAGCCGTGGTGACTTCCAAAGAAGTTCACTCACTCAGTTCGGACTTAGCCTAAGAACTCATCTCGCATAGCAAAACTCTCTGCTTACCCAACATCTTTCTTCGCCCTCGTGCGCATCTGCTCTGCTCTCCTCCCGGGGTGCTGTCCCTAATACGAAACCCATAATTTGGACGACACGCCCTAAGGGACGCCCCTCTCAAAGTATTGATTTTCAAAGTAACTTCATTACGACATCTTCATCCTTGTTCGTTGAAAAACGGCCTTGGGTCCCAGAGTCGTCTCCTCTTGAAGTTGCTTCCCTAAAATTCCGCAGCCACTCCTCCAGGTCTGGAACTACCATGCTAACGCTCATACACAATGGGCCCTTCTCTACTATCTCTGGTTAACCTTGCACCTGCAAAGGAACGCACATAAATCGATTCACAGTAACATGCTACTTGCAATTAATTCTCTAAAGCAACCTTTTAGGAAAAGACATTTCCATGATTTAATGTTAAAAGAAACATTCTTAGTTCGGCCTACACAATCCTCTCTCCCCACCTGGGCCTCTGCACGTTTTCAAGATGTCACCCTCTAACATTGGCAAACAGTTTCGTTCATTAGGCCTACATCATTATAGCAAAGGAAAGAATACATTTTCTAACTAAACACTTCTATGTCGTTACATGAATACAATAGTGAATTACTAAACATGCATTTAAATACATCAATGCCTATTTAAGCATCCTTTAACTAAATTAGTATTACTCCACAAACACATTTCTAAGTTAACATGACATTAGTATTTCAAAAGCACTTTACGTTACAGCTATGTAAATTCTGGTACATGAGTTCATAGCTTTGTGTCACAGTTAAACATGATTATAATCCTCTATATATGCGGGTGCTGATTACTCGTGAATATGATGCACCCCTACAATTTCTAACACAGTTTTGCGCTCTCTCATTTGTATAGCGTATTTAAACTGCTTGTAATGCATGGAAGCTCATTTGGAATCTGGGCACCATTTATGGATCAGTGATGTTGGGTGACCAGAGTCAAAGTGGACTGTTATTGATGGAATACAATCCATAGCGTCCAGTTTGATCCTGTTATCGAACTGTGTGGCATATTATGTGCCTAGATATCATGCCCCAGACGGCCCCTGGGTCCATTGTACTAATCTCCAACCCTGCATACCCCAGAAACAGGCAGGTTCCTGTCTCCGGCCACCATTCATCTCCTGGAGAGTGGGGGACCCATTGACGTAAAGAGGTAGGACTCACGCTCAGAGTTTGCGGGTTGTTGGAGGCCAGTGCAGATACTAAGATGCCCCAGAAGGTGAAGCGAAACAGCAAGGTGTAAAAATGGCTGTTCCCAGCCTGCCCTAATCCTCACACCACAGCCTCAACTGCTTTACAGTAGGATGCCGAAAGCAGATATCAGAGGCCTACTCAATGAGGATGCGCAATTACATTGCGACTAGATTTGTTGCTGAAGAGCTGTTCTGACTTCTCCTGAAGACAGTGTGTACTTTGGTTATTTCATGTTTGATCTGCTTCCCAGAACTTTAGTTGTCTATTGAAATCCTTGGCTACAGGACCTACTTTTTGCAATGGAAGTCTAAACTGAGAACATGGCTGGGCTTTTTTTCTTGAACCTTTGTTTGGCTGCAGGAAGCCCTTTTTGGATGTTGGAAACTTTTTGGCTTTTGGAGACTTGATCCTCAGGCTCTTGACTACACAATCCAAAGCAAATAATGGCAACATGACACAATGTCAACTGGATTCATACCCAGAAAATATAAAAAGTGTAAAGTTGAAAAATATGATCCTTGTCAGATTTAATGTGGTAGAATTAAGTGAGCTACTTTTATGGGTAAATTATATGGCTCACTTTCTTAGAGATTAGAGCAGAGGAATAGTAGAAGGGGTTGGTGGGAGCCGAGGAAACTGATAATGAAGTGAGAGGAGGGGCTGCAGCTACAGGTTCTGACATAGACTTAATTTTAGTCAAGCAGGGGTGACGTTAAAAGACTAGGGGTGGCAGGCCAGGAAAATCTGATGTACAGTGAAGGGGAACCTGACATAGAGAGGTGGCTGAGGGGTAAAACGCCAAGGAGGGGAAGGTGGCAGAAACTGGCATTTGAGTAGTTTCAGTTAGATTGACCAATATATGAGGTAGGAGCGAAAGGAAACTGGGATTGTTTCACTGTCTACTGTTAAGAGCCAAGTGCAAATGGAGAAGAAAGGACAGTGGCGGCTGCAACAAAACTCCAGAGGGGTGGTGGGGGTGTGAGAGGGGGGGTATAATGTTTTAAAAAAAACATTTCTAGTCCTGCCATCGGTGCTACTCTTCACTCCTGGTGGTGTCCCAGCAGTCTCTGGGACACCAGCAGAAGCTCCCTACCTAATCCAGGCGCCAGAATTTTTCCGAGCAGCCTCGTTTGCCACTCAGACAGGCCTTAGAGCCTGGGCTCTCTTGGGGGAAATCCGACCCTTGCCGCCAGCAACCTAATCGACCTCCCCTGCCTCACCTGGGGAAAGCTTGTTTTACCGCTGGTCCCTGCCTTCTGTCTCCCCCAGCTGTCGCAGCCTGTGACATCCCGGCGCGGCCGCCGAGCGGGGGAGACTACGACCCCCAGTGTCCTTTGCGGCAGGAAGCCGCCTGATCCCGTTTCCGCGCCTGGAGGCGCCTTAAATTCAATCAGCAGCCCCTGTGGAGCGGGCTCTCTTGGGGGAAATCGGACACTTGCCGCCAGCAACCTAATCGGACCTCCCCTGCCTCACCTGGGGAAAGCTTGTTTTACCGCTGGTCCCTGCCTTCTGTCTCTCCCCGCTGTCGCAGCCTGTGACATCCCGGCGCGGCCGCCGAGCGGGGAGACTCTCTCTCTCACGAGCCGAGTGGTCGCTCCCAGTGTCCCTGCTGAGACCTGGTATCGTAGCGCTGCATTGCCTTAAAAGCTGCATTTCACCTTGCCTGCCTGTGCCTAGCTACCGCTTAAACTCTTTTACGCTGTATTTTACCTGATGGTGCTGTGTCTAACGTGATTTGCGCATTAGCCTCCAGCGCTCCGCTCATTGCCTTAAAAGCTGCATTTCACCTTGCCTGCCTGTGCCTAGCTACCGCTTAAACTCTTTTACGCTGTATTTTACCTGATTGTGCTGTGTCTAACGTGATTTGCGCATTAGCCTCCAGCGCTCCGCTCATTGCCTGGAAAGCTGCATTTTATCTTGCCTGCTTGTGCCCAGTTACCGTTTAGACTCATTAACGCTGTGTTGTAATCAATTCTGCTGTTTAATCGTAATTTGCGCATTGGCCTCCAGCGCTCCGCTCTGTTCCCCCCCTCCGCCTCCATTTTGTTTGTTGTTGTCGTCGTCCTCGTGTGCCCGCCCCGCCTCCCAGCTGAGACGCCCTCGCCCCTCCCCCTCCACTATCCATATATGACAGCTCCTCCCGCGCGCAGCGTTCACGCGCAGCGACCGCGCCCAATCCGCGCCGAAGGTGCGCCAAAGGTAAGCCCGTCTACGCCCGTCCGCGCCTGGACCGCGCCCAGCGCCAGACCCCCTGCCCCTCGTGCTGCCCAGCCCTCCCGCATCACCTACGATGCCGCCACCCTCCTAGCCCTCAACCCCGGTCGCGCCCCCAACTGCGTCCAAGCAGCTCCTGGACACACCCATGGACCTTTCTCCTGCTACTCCTGCAAATTCAGCGGCACGACAACATCTCCGCTACGACCACACCACAGATTCCCGACCCCAACCACCTACAATGCATCCTTCTCAACACCCGCTCGGTCCACAGACACGCCATTGACCTATGGAATCTACTAGACACCATCTCTCCAGACATCGCCTTCCTAACGGAAACATGGATGAACGCTTCCTCCGCCCCAGACATCACCATTGCCATCCCTGAAGATTATAAGATCACTCGCAAAGACCGTACCGGCCACACAGGAGGAGGAATCGCTATCGTTAATAAGAAATCAATCCGCATCTCAACCAGCTCTGACGCCAACCTCGCCAACTCCGAACACCTTCACTTCCAAATCCACATCGACCCCAAGACCACACTCAGAGGCACCCTCCTCTACAGACCACCAGGACCCCGCGCAAAATTCAGTGAAGACATCACGAACTTCATCACTCCACACGCGCTCCCCTCCAAAGATTACATCCTTCTGGGAGACCTCAACTTTCACCTTGAAAAGGACAACGACCGCAACACCACCACCCTCTTGGACAACCTCGCCAACCTCGGACTTAAACAACTGGTCACTTCCCCCACCCACATAGCAGGTCATACTCTCGACCCTATCTTCACCTCCAGCAACCACGTCTCCTTCAGCCACACCTCGGCTCTCCTTTGGACCGACCACAGCTGCGTTCACTTCACCTACAACAAGCCAAAACCCAACAACCACCCCCAACCAACTCTGCAAAGAAACTGGAACAAAATCACCATCGACCAGATCTCCTCATCGCTCCTTCTAAACACCCCAGCCCACTCCTCGGACCCAAACCTAGCCGCCGCCAACTTCACCCTATGGTTATCCAACACCGCCGACACCTTAGCACCACTGAAAAAACGTCAAAGCAAACCCGGCAACAAGAAGGCCTCATGGTTCAACGATGATCTTAAGAAGTCCAAGAAACTCTGCCGCTCCCTTGAAAAGGCCTGGAAAAAAGACCCAACCACTAGCACCAAGGACGCCTTCAAAAACGCCACCCGCACTCACCACCAACTAATCAGAAAGGCCAAGAAAACAGCATTCAAGGATCGACTTGACAACAACGCCCACAACAGCAAGGAACTTTTCAACATCGTCAAGGAATTTTCCAATCCCTCGGCCAACTCCAACGACATCACCCCCTCTCAAGCCCTCTGCGACTCCCTAGCCTCATTCTTCCACAACAAGATTGCAGACATCCACAACAGCTTCGACAACCAACCCGGAGACCAACCATCCCAACCATTTGCTGAACACTCCCCCCCGCGAACACCCTTAACGACTGGAAGCCAATCTCCACTGAGGACACCATCCGCCTGATGAACTCCATCCACTCAGGATCCCCCACAGACCCATGTCCTCACCACATCTTCAACAAAGCAGACTCCGTCATAGCACCGCACCTCCGAGACGTCATCAACTGCTCCTTCAATTCCGCCACCTTCCCGGAAGATTGGAAACACGCTGAACTCACCGCCCTTCTGAAAAAACCCACAGCGGACCCCACCGAACTCAAAAATTACCGCCCCATATCGCTCCTTCCATTCCCAGCCAAAGTAATCGAGAAAGCTGTCAACAACCAGCTCGCCGCTTTCCTCGAAGCCAACAAATCCCTCGACTCCTCACAATCTGGCTTCCGAGCAAAACACAGCACTGAGACCGCCCTCATCGCAGCAACAGACGACATTCGAACTCTAATGGACAATGGAGACACAGTCGCCCTCATCCTCCTCGACCTCTCTGCAGCATTCGACACAGTCTGCCACAGCACCCTTTTACAACGCCTCAGTAACATCGGAATACAAGGAAAAGCACTTGAATGGATCACCTCGTTCCTCACCGGAAGAACCCAGAGAGTCCGCCTTCCACCATTCAAGTCCGAGGCCTCTGAAGTCATCTGTGGCGTACCACAAGGATCTTCACTCAGCCCCACCCTCTTCAACGTATACATGAGCCCCCTCGCGACCATCGCCCGCCAACACAACCTCAACATCATCTCTTACGCGGATGACACTCAACTAATCCTTTCTCTCACCAAGGACCCCAGCACCGCCAAAACTAACCTACACGAAGGAATGAAAGAAGTTGCTGAATGGATGAAACACAGCCGTCTGAAACTGAACTCAGATAAAACAGAAGTCCTCATCCTAGGTACATCCCCCTCTGCATGGGACGACTCTTGGTGGCCGGAAGCCCTTGGAATAGCACCCATCCCGACAGAACACGCACGGAACCTAGGCGTCATCCTGGATTCCTCACTTTCGATGAACAGACAAGTCAGCGCCGTATCCTCATCCTGCTTCAACATTCTTCGCATGCTCAAAAAAACATTTCGCTGGATCCCCACCGAAACCAGGAAAACGGTCACCCATGCTTTGGTCACGAGCCGACTGGACTACGGAAACACCCTCTACGCAGGTACTACCGCTAAACTCCAGAAGAAACTTCAACGAATCCAAAACGCCTCAGCCAGGATCATATTAGACATCCCGCGCAACGAACACATCTCTGGTCACCTGAAAGACCTCCACTGGCTACCCGTCAACAAGAGAATCACTTTCCGACTTCTGACCCACGCACACAAGGCACTCTACGACATCGGACCAGAATGCCTCAACTCACGACTGTCCTTCTACACCCCCTCCCGCCAACTACGTTCTTCCAGCCAAGCCCTCGCCACCGTACCTCGCATCAACAAGACCACCATGGGAGGCAGATCCTTCTCTTATCTGGCTGCTAAAACATGGAACTCACTCCCCACTTACCTTCGCCTTACCCAGAACCACCTAGCATTCAGAAAGCAACTTAAAACGTGGATATTTGACAAGTAATCCTCCTCCCCTTCCTAAGCGCCTTGAGACCCTCTGGGTATGTAGTGCGCTATATAAATTCTCTGACTTGACTTGACTTGACTATGACCCCCAGTGTCCTTTGCGGCAGGAAGCCGCCTGATCCCGTTTCCGCACCTGGAGGCACCTTAAATTCAATCAGCAGCCCCTGTGGAGCGGGCTCTCTTGGGGGAAATCGGACCCTTGACCCGTGCCTTGCTCTTCATTGACTCCTGAGGCGTGAGCCGGGAGGTTTACTTTTAAAAATGTACCTTGATTTTAAAACTGCTGAATATTTTCCCCGTGTGTCCTTCCCCCCTCCCCCTGGCATTAGCGCTTGATACTCAGTGCTTTACTTAGTGGCACAAACATCGCAGGAATTTATCTTGCACCGATTTAGGGTGCTAGACAAGGCAAGGCGTGTTCAGACCTTACCTGCATTTTCCCTGATTGCTTGGCAGACTACTTGCCTGCCCCCCTCAGCGAGTGACCGATTGTAGGACCGTCATCTGCGGGGACCGGCAGGGAAAAGAGTAGCGGCCATCTTAGTGAGGGCTCGCCTTCTCCGTCGCACGGACGACGGCATAAAAACAGAAGAAGCACTGTGACAGAGAGACTGCTCTTCATTGACTCCTGAGGCGTGAGCCGGGAGGTTTACTTTTAAAAATTTACCTTGATTTTAAAACTGCTGAATATTTTCCCAGTGTGTCCTTCCCCCCTCCCCCTGGCATTAGCGCTTGATACTCAGTGCTTTACTTAGTGGCACAAACATCGCAGGAATTTATCTCGCACCGATTTAGGGTGCTAGACAAGGCAAGGCGTGTTCAGACCTTACCTGCATTTTCCCTGATAGCTTGGCAGACTACTTGCCTACCCCCTCAGCGAGTGACCGATTGTAGGGCCGTCATCTGTGGGGACCGGCAGGGAAAAGAGTAGCGGCCATCTTAGTGAGGGCTCGCCTTCTCCGTCGCACGGACGACGGCATAAAAACATACGGTCATGGCTCCGCGCAGCGGACGCGCATTGCGGGCGCGCCGTTCGCGCGCCGGAGTCAAGCCAGAGTCCTGCCCGTCTGGGCCCGTCCGCGATCGACCGGGGTGCGGGGCAGGACCCCATGGCCCCACCATTCCAACGGATGCCCTAAGCAGCAGCAGCCCCCGAATACATTATTCCAAAGCTGATCTCCTGACAATTGGTAAGATGCCAACTCATAGCTGCTTACATACTTTAGGACCTGAACATATGCCTTCCCTCTGTAAAATATGTAACCAAGAACTTCCCACGATAAGCAAAATACCAAGAAAGGTAGCCAACCTTAAGATGATATTGTTGAACTGTAGGTCTTTGACTAAACACAAAACGGAGATCTACGACCTACTGGTAAATAAAGATCTGGATGCCATGTTTCTATACGGGGACCCCTCTTATATGTATAACGTAGCACCCAGGTCCCCGTGACTGCATGGGTTCAACCCCCTTTTTGTGTAACATGTTTCTTACCAAGACATGGCTAGAAGAAACGTCCTCTCCTGATATTCTGGACGCAATACCCCCCAGCTATAGCCTATTGAGAATTGACAGACAAAAACAACGTGGAGGAGGGCTAGCATTAATCTACAAATCAGAGCTAGAATGCACTCTAATGAAATCCACCATACCCAATAGTGAATGTGGCATATTTACCATAAAAATTGATCCGACAAATGCGATCACTGGTTTACTGATATATCGCCCCCCGGGAGCTGCGGCACCTTTTTGCAGCCAACTCATTGAGTCGGCTACCCAGCTAGCAGTTAGATATAAAAAACTAATTATTTTAGGCGACCTAAATCTTCATTTTGAACACATTAACTCCAGGGAGGCACAAATGGTAGCTGCCGCACTAAACTCTGTGGATATAAAACTTCTCTCTACAGCCCCCACACACCAGCAGGGTCATTTTCTGGACCGCATCTTTGCGAATTGGGAAGGCATTAAGATCCTACCCCCGATCCCATTGATCTGGTCAGACCACAGCATTGTGCCATTTGAGATACAAATAGAACCCATAGGAACCATACACATAAAGCATCCCCCTCAGAAACGTCGCAATTGGAAAAAATTCACTCCTGAACTCTTTAATAGCATTTTAGCAGAGCACCCCCCGACAATAGGTAGCACTTTACAGGTGGTTTGGGACAGCTATGAATTATGGATGTCGAAAGCACTAGACAAGATTGCCCCCTGGACATTCAAACCTCCAGTAAGACAATCCAGAACTGCTCCATGGTTTTCGGAGAAACTCAGAATAGCTAAAGCTCAATGTAAAACCATAGAACGGAGATGAAGAAAGAGCTACGCACCTGAACTTAAATCGAGTTATAAAACTGAACTAAAAAAGTATCAGAAACTGGTTAGATCGGAGAAAAGTATCCATTTTAAAAACAGAATTGAGCAAGCAGACAATCCCACGAGAGAACTGTTCAGTATCTACAAAGAACTCACAATCCCCTCAAGACTCGACACTCAAGACACATACTCTGCTGAGACATGTGATCTGATTGCTGACTTCTTTGTAGAGAAGGTGGATAAAATCCATGCCACCTTTGTAAACAATAAAACTCTCTTAAACACCAACGCAGATACCAGCTCCACCCTAACATACAAATCCCCACTAACTAGTTTTAAAACCCCTGACAAACATGAATTGTTGGGTATCATTAATAGCATACAGTCCGGCTCCCCCACTGACGCCTGCCCACCGGACCGGTGTAAGGGAGTTATGGAAAGTACATTAATTGATCACATCAGTCACATGATCACTCTATCGTTCCAGGAATGCCATGTTCCGGAAGTATGGAAAACTGCCCAAGTTATGCCATTGAAGAAAAAGCCCAACATTCATATCTCCCAGCTCCAAAATCTCCGCCCAATCTCCCTTCTCCCATTCTGTGCTAAAATCATAGAAAAAATCGCTAACAAACAACTCATGGAGTACTTGGAGAGAGAAGCTCTCCTTCACCCCTCTCAGTCGGGATTTAGATCAGGCTACTCGACTGAGTCGGCAGTCCTATACTCGACTGAGTGTCTCCGGCAGATAGTGGACGAAGGCGAGACAGCGGCGTTGGTCCTGCTGGACCTTAGTGCAGCATTTGACACCGTGCTGCACTCAACGCTGCTGTCTCGTCTCTCGGATATGGGAGTAATGGGCCCAGCACTTGCTTGGCTGCGCCCCTTTCTGGCCGACAGAAGTTTCCAGCTACACTGCCCACCCTTCAGATCATCTCCTCGGAAGGTGAGCCATGGGGTTCCACAGGGCTCAAGCCTAAGCCCTACGTTATTTAACATCTATATGGAACCCCTGGCACACATTGTAGAGGACTTCGGGGTGGGCATTGTCAGCTACGCTGACGACACCCAGCTGGTGTTTAAGCTAACTCCTGACCGAAGAGAATATGCCACCAATTTCTCGGACTGCATGTCGGCAGTAGCGGCTTGGATGAATAACAACTATCTCCGTCTGAATGGCGATAAGACCGAACTACTGGTGGTCGGGAGAGCAACTTCTGCGTGGTCTCATTCATGGTGGCCTAGCGAGCTGGGTAACCTGCCTACCCCTGTAGAGGCGGTTAGAAACCTAGGAGTTATGCTGGACTCAGACCTCTCTGGCAGGACCCAAGTCAACAGGGTAACGGGAAGGTGCTTTAGCATATTAAAAGTTCTGCAAAAGGTGTTGGATCTTCTTCCTACCGAAGCCAGAAAAACCATAGTCCATGCACTGGTGACACCCCATTTGGACTATGGGAATGCCCTCCTGATTGGGCTCAGTCAGAAGGGCCTACATCAACTGCAATGCATGCAGAACGCTGCCGCTCGCCTGGTGCTCGGACTCCCAAGAAGAACTTCTGCTAAAGCTGCCCTGACCAAACTCCATTGGCTGCCAGTTAAGGAGAGGATTAAGTTTAAGACCCTTTGCTATGCCCACCACATCGCTCAGGACAAAGGTCCTGATTACTTAAAAAATCTCCTCACTATACACCGTCCGACCCGGAACCTAAGATCATCTGGCATGATGCTATTCAAACTCCCCCGAATCATCAGGGCCAAAATGGGAGGAAGATCCTTTAGGTATTTAGCCTCTAAACACTGGAATGCGCTCCCGCTCCACCTACGGATGGAGCCATCTGAACTGAGATTTCGGACAAAACTGAAAACTTATTTGTTCCCCAACATGTAATCCTCCCCTGAGCTTCCATTTCCACAGCTCCTCTGGATTTCTGTATTGTATTAGCAGTTAGCGCGGGGACACACAGTTCTGTGCAGCCAGGCGCTTTATAAATGTTTTATTATTATTTTATTATTATTAATCGGACCTCCCCTGCCTCACCTGGGGAAAGCTTGTTTTACCGCTGGTCCCTGCCTTCTGTCTCCCCCCGCTGTCGCAGCCTGTGACATCCCGGGGCGGCCGCCGAGCGGGGCAGACTATGACCCCCAGTGTCCTTTGCGGCACGAAGCCGCCTGATCCCGTTTCCGAGCCTGGAGGCACCTTTAATTCAATCAGCAGCCCCGCGTCGCGGGACGTGAGCGGGACGTGCGCCGGGCTAAGCCCGGGCAAAGGGCGGGCCCTCTGTGGCCTGAGGAGGACGGGACGGGCCACCCCCCTTGGTTCCTCGCCAAGAGGAGGTACATCAATTTTAACTATACATTGACACTCTATGGACAGTTTATTTTCCCCTTAAAGCCATCATCATCGTTTATATAGTACCACACTGTATTATGACACGCAAGGGGACCAATAAGAAATCTCCTTCACAGCGCGACCCAGGTCAGGGGACCTTAAATTTCACCGTGACCAGTAGAACATTGCCCACCTCTAGCGAAGCTGAGAATGACCCGCGCCAATCCATAGATACTAGGCAATCTCCCCCACTGATCCCTGATAGTCCGCAGAACTTGCTTTTTTGGGAGGAAATAAACGCTTTGTGTGGCACTAAGTATGCCCCAGTGGTATCACCATCCCCCGTAAAAGGCATCAGCACCATTACCCCAATTAGGAAACCTTGTGACTCATCTTTACCATCTCAAAAAGACAATACCCAAGGTATTGCATTGTTTCAGGGCCCACACGCTAAAAAGAAGCATGACGGGACTAATGACCGCGGGAATCATCCGAAAAAACTAAAACTGTGCGCTGGTCCTACATCGCCAGTCACTAACCCCACCTTAACTACGGTGGAGGCTGGAAAATGTGACGACCAAGTATCTTCTGCCTGTTTCCCTTTATTGTCTCATTTAGAGCTATTGTTAAATTCTATCGTATTACCATTGGTAGAAAAAATTAACGCCCTGGGTGATAGACTAACAGGTATTGAGAAAATCATTCAAGCCAACTCTCCACCAACCACTAAAGATCTATCTAGTGGGGGAAGAGCCCCTTCGCCAACTACCATAAGAAAAGAGAAAACCACTAAAATCAACTCTCCGTCCACTTCTAAGAAGGTAATACCCAACGGCTCTGACCTATTTATTGCCCCCAATGCTCCTTTGCCCATTAACATAAGTAAATATGCCCAAACCCCTCCACAATTTCCTAACAAAACCGCTACAACTGCCCCTAAAGTCGCCCCTAAATCTGGGTTTACTAAGTATACTGCTGCCAGAGTGGACCCAAACAGAGCAGCATCCATACACTTACCCCCAGAAGCCGCCCCATTTGTCCTTGTTCTCACAGGAATACCGGCACCCTCCCACGGGAAACCTGAAAAACGCCAGGAACTTTTAAATAAGGTCATATTCTGGCTATCTAAAAACAGACCACTCACACCAAATCACGACGGTGGAATCCTGTGTGTTAGAAGGGTGGGCTGGCTAGGGTCTTTACCCAAAGACATCAGCGGGGACCTGGTTCTAGTAAAATTTAGAAATAGGAACATTGTCCCCTATCTACGATCCAACCCGCCCCAAAAAGGAGACGGCCCCATATCTGCGTGGGATTTACATGATTTCTACCCAAGTACCCCATATATCCCGCCAATAAGATCAAAGGCAGACCATACCTATCTGCTGGGAAGGGGTCCTCATGCTCTCAGTGGTAGTAACTTTTTTCCTTCTAAGAGACTTGATTCGCGGTATAATAACTGTAACTGCTGATGAAATTGTATAAATGGACAGCCTCATGTATTAGCTTAGTTGGTAATTCCAATTTTAAACACAGCACGTTTTTAAATTTGGAAAGTACTTCAAAAGTCTGGGCACATGTTTTTTAACTTGTAGTTATTTTTAACCTGTAGATATTTTACTGCATTGTATCACTGTCTGTATGTTTGCTGCCTTTTTAATTATGATTGTCTTTTATTTGTACGCTTTTATGATTTTGAAACAAAATCGAATAAAGCATTATCAGTGGCGGCTGCAACAAAACTCCAGAGGGGTGGTGGGGGTGTGAGGGGGGGGATATAATGTTTTTTAAAAAAACATTTCTAGTCCTGCCATCGGTGCTACTCTTCACTCCTGGTGGTGTCCCAGCAGTCTCTGGGACACCAGCAGAAGCTCCCCACCCAATCCAGGCGCCAGAATTGGTCCGAGCAGCCTCGTTTGCCACTCAGACAGTGCCTTAGAGCCTGTGCTGTTTCTCCAACCTGGGTGTGCAACACAGCTGGGTTGGAGAAACTTAAGTGCGTATGTCTGTTTGGCCTGCCTAAGACGGCCGGCCAAACCGACATGCACACTTTACAGTACGCACTACCCCCTCCTCATTGCCATGCCCCAACAGGCCCCACCCTGCCCAAGACTCCCTTGGTTCAATCAGCCAGTGGAAAAAAATTATTATATTGTTATATTTAAATTCTTATTTTTAGCTGACTGACTCAGGATACCGAATGACAAAATAGGGTTTTGTAAATTAAAAAGGCCTTTTTTTTTGCCTTTTCGCTGCCGGGCCCTTGGGTTGTCGGCTGATGAGCTGTGTATTATTGTGCTACTGGTATTGCGTATTACTGTCCTGCCTCCGTGGTTGTAGGTCTGTAACTGTATTCCCTTTTAACAAAATAAAGGTTTTCAAAAAAAAAAAAGGCCTTTTTGAGGTCGCAAATGGCCTGTTTCTGCTTATCAGGCCATTTGCAACCTAATTAAACCTATGTACATCTGGCCCCTGACGTTTTTGCCTGATATATTATTGTATAAAGCCCCTTTTACATCTGGCCAGAGAAATTTCTTGAGACCTGGTGGTAATGTACTAGAAAGATGGAATGATAAAAAAATGCTATTGTAAACTAGGAGCAGGTATGTCATCCGTTTGTCTGACCTGAAATCTTTAGGAGTTTTATAGAAATTACTAAATGGACACACTGTTAGTGTTGTAGGTGCAACAAACAAATATAATAATTGAAGCAATTTTTCACTTCGCGGCCAAGCTTGGTCACAGTGTAGTGTAGTTCCTATACTCCCAATAGGCTCTGCGCATTGAAATAATATATCCTATAGATTTGACGTAGGACTTAGGTCGACTAGGTCTCTATCGAATACATTAGACTTAATTGTGAGTGCCAGCTAGCTCAGAGGTCACTAGAAACTTTCTCGAGTAAACAAGAAGGGATTAGTTTCTGAAAACCTCATAAACATGACAACTTTGTTTCCCCAAGAATAAAACTGATCTTCAGAGTCGTGGAAACAATAGATAGATATTTTACTCAGTCAATCGTGCATGCTTCATTTCATCAGAGGTGCAGAGAAATAGAGAGACGGGCGTTTTCAATTAAAGGATTTATTGAACAGTCTTCTTTCTTATGCAAGTAAAGTGAAGTGCTCCAATCGTAATACTGGTTGCAAATTATAATGCGTACAGTAAGAAGAGTATTATAAAATAATACTGTAAAAGCATTGTATGGTTTCTAGACAATAGATAAATACATATATAAATAACAAAGGCTAAAAGTACTCAAATGGTGCTTCTAAAATACGCCTACCCCAATGTACCTAACCTAAGTCTAGTACGAGGGAAGAAGTAAGTGAGGTATAGCATAGGTTTTGTCTGTTTTTCCCAAGAATCTAACCAAGATTTCTCTTAGGGTCTAATCAGCTCTGTACCTTGGTTTTAGAATGAAGGAGGTCAGGTATCTCTGTCTCAGGACTCGATTTCCCAACACCCCGCGAGGAGAGCTTGGAAACACTGGAGCTGGATTCACAGAGAGAGAAAGGACAGCTTCTCTGTCAGTGCGTCAGCTGGAGGGTCGGCTTCCTTCGGCTGCGTCGGGCAAGTAGATAGTCGAGCTGCTCCGAACCACCGTGTGTTTGCTAGGGCAAGTGTAGGCATATTTATACCTTGAAGGAGCCTTGTTTGATGTAAAGTTAGACATAATAACGCCACTAAAGAACCCCAAGGGAATAGTAGTTCTTTGAAAACACCATGATTTCTAGGACAAATCACTATTCAAGTAAGGGGATGTCCCTGACTGCTGAAGCTGAGTTTTCCAAGAAATCATTGTGAGTTTTTGGAACTAGTGGAAGTAGCCATGCCTGCATTTGGACTGGATGGATTATGTCTAACTATGGGTATGATTTCTATGTCTATATATGGGCAATGTGAATTATACCTATATAAGGGCATGAATCGGTAAATTTCGCTCAGATCCTAAAACGCCATACAACAACAGACCAGTGAGGGAATTGAATTGATTACTTTATATAAAGCCAAGTGCTTCTCAATTGAAACATATGGGCTAGAGTGTGCGGGTCCAGTGATTGCTCTAGACTTCAAATGGCAGAGAACCGCTTCCTTCGAAGACTTTTGATGGTTCTACAGGGAGTTCCAACCATCTCTTGTCATTCAGAAGTGAGACTAAATTTTGCAAGTGACATCCTGGGGTTGGCACCATTAATATTATGGTTACACATTTGGCAAACACTGGAATTAGAATTTTCCAAATACATTCTCCAAGATTGTCTGACCCTGGATAATGCTGAATCCATACATTGGCTTAGGTACGTTGAGGGTGCTTTTAGTAGGTTGGGAGCTATAGAGCTTTTCAACAACCCTGCTCGAATTTCCTGCTCTGCTAGCATCCAGATAAAGTTGGCCTTCTTTGAACAGATGCTTCTTAAGCGTAGTCAACTAGCCGTCCAACTTACCTCTCTGGCAAATTATCACGATATTGCACTTAGCCGTCAGATTAAATTTGACCTTTCTTATACAGAAAACACCCAATATAGGTTTTATCTAATGAGGCTCCGTTTGGGGACACTGCATTTTCTTTTAGCCTTTCCATGTCAAGGGGGTTGGTTTGAGCAACACCACTCCTGCCCTTGTGACGACCTTTCTAGACAAAGCTCATTGAACTTTTTTATTTTTTGTGCACTTTACAAGTCAGTAGGATTGAGTTTTTTTACTTCCACTCCTGCATTAGCACAGTTTTAATTCACATCATGAAGGTTTGAGATTTTATTGAATCTTGATTCAGCAGGGATTTCCCATGCTGTTGTTAGTTTTATTATTTATTACCATCAGGAAGAGATACTGCTAATTGGGTTGGATTGCGGGACTGGCTTTGGGTATTTTAACTCTGTGGATGCACTTTTTAAATTAATTGTTTTAGTTTGTTTATCGTATGAAATGAATTGCATCTCTTATATGTTTGTGCTCTGTCTTTTTATGGCTTTTTAAGGTGAATAAAGTATTATGACTGACTAATAAATGGACAAATTGAAAAGACATAACAATTTCTCTGTGTGTTGAAATTGTCTACAGCAGGAGGTCTGTTGATCCTCTGTCTTCTGGTCAAGTGATAACAGTCAATGAACAGTATTTTGTTTCAGTGGTAGGGTGAATGATACCTCCTTTGCCTGCTCCACACCTTTTCTGTATTGAGAGCTACTTATGTTCAATGAAAGGCTTTGACAGCTACTAATATTGTTAGTGCTGTATAATTTCAGTTTTTTATATGTATAATAATTCAACCAAGCATAAGCTTTCTAATTTAATTAGCTGGGCTGCACAAAGGTAAGCTACTCAGAGGTAGCTGCAGATCTACAGTAGCTCGCGAGCTACTGTTTGGAGACCCCTTGGTTACTCAATAGGTGCTTATTGAATGATCACAGCACTCAAAGAGACGTCTTTTATATTTTGTCACCCGGAGATTGGAGTTCAAATTATTTATCAAATAAAGAGAGGTGTAGCAGGAAATAATTTTGTTTTTAAATGGTTTCTTTTAGCCACACAGCAACTTCATTTTTGTCCCTATTCTCTTTCTGGTGTCCTCAACCAATGAGGTTTATGGAGTGGGCCAGGGCCCCATGATCCATACTTATATGTTTGATCTCTAATTATGATTTTCAAGGCAACAAGCTATGTAGGTTTGCTTTGTTGGACCCACTGCTGAAACCAACTATAGCTTGTACTTCGTTCCCATTATTTCCACATAAGTTAGTGCTCTCAGGATCAATGGGTGGTCTGGGGAGCTCTTTGGGTGCACTCAACCTTATGCAAACGCTTAGAATGACTGTACCCTCCCTGGGCACAATATGAGGACAAAGAGAGTCAAAAGTGTTGACCTGGTCACAAAGCAATGCTCCTGCAAGAGCCAATTTTATAACTTAGATGATATGCAAGAGTTGATTTATGAATATATCTACTGGAGAGCTAGGCCTGCTGAGATGGCCTCATAGATATGGAGTAAGACAAGGCAGCACAATTTGCTTTGTTGCCTTACTCTGCACTCTGGAGGTGTTCCATGGGCATTGCAGTGGGGTCTCCCACGCAACATTCATGGATTTTGATGCAGCCTCAGATTTACAAGATCACGTAAACCTGGTGAATACCCAAATCCGTACTGCTCCAGAGGTGAGGCGTAAGGAGGTATCTTTAGTTCTCCTAGTTTTTTTCCTGTTTCTATTCTGCAGGACACATAGACAGAGGAAAATGCTGCTTAGGATTGTTTCTGTGCAGGAAGGTGCCCAGAAAAAATCCTGCCGACAATACGGGCACCCTTGCACCATGCTTTGGCACCAGGCTGCAGAAACCGCGCCAGTGCAGGGAAAAAGGACAGTAATGCACCGTATTACATAAATACAGTGCATTCCTGCCCTTTCACTTTGGCATTGGGTAGCCCAGGTAGGTGACTTGCTGCACTGCCCTACGCCAAATCTCTATAAATTAGGGCCTTACTGTTCGGGCTTGGATAAAGGCATATAAAACAAAACATTGTGCTTAGTGTTCAATGGAGTGTTAAGGACGTGCTTAGCAATGGTACAAATGTTGCTCTTCGTTTTAAGTAGTTGTTGAATGAACCTTTAGGTGCAATGTAGGTTTCTATGCCATTGCGCTGAGGTCGGATCATAGAATTAGATGTATTGGGCTATATACATTATTGAAGGAATCATTGTATAAACCACTATTTGCATCTGGCGAGGACATTCCATGAGGCCTGATGAGTATGCACCAGAAATATTTAGGTGTTGTCTAAAATGATTTTGTAAACCAAGAACAGACCTGTAAATACATTTACAATGTCTGACCAGGAATCTATATTTGTATAGAAATTGTAAATTAACTAGGGGTAGACTTGTAATTTGTTTACAATGTCAGAGCAGGAACCTTCAGTTTTATTGAAGTGATATATGAACTAGGGGTAGACTTGTAATTTGTTTACAATGTCAGAGCAGGAACCTTCAGTTTTATTGAAGTGATATATGAACTAGGGTAGGCCTGTGATTTGTTTACAATGACTGACCAGGAATCTTCAGTTGTATAGAAGTGGTATGTGAACTAGGGGCAGGTTTGTAATTTGTTTACGATGTCTGACCAGGAATCATTAGTTGTATAGAAGTGATATGTGAACTAGGGGCAGGCTTTTAATTTGTTTACAAAGTCAGATCAGGAATCTTCAGTTGTATAAAAGTGATAAGTGAACTAGAAGCAGGACTGTAATTTGTTTAAAATGTCAGACAAGGAATCTTCAGTTGTATAGAAATGATAGATGAACTAGGGGTAGGCCTGTAATTTGTTTACAATGTCTGACCTTGAAAATTTATTTTATGCAAATGATATCATAAACATTTATTTGCGATGTCTGATCAGGAACATTTAGGAAGTGTTTAGAAGTGATATCATAAACCAGTAGCAGTCTTGTAATTTGTTTAAGATGTCTGAAATGGGATTTTAGGAGGTGTGTAGAAGTGAGATTATAAACTAACAGCTTGATTCTAATCCATTTACCATGCAAGACCAGGATTTTTTAGGAAGTGTGTAGAAGTAATGAGATAAGCTTGGAGCAGGCTAGTAATTCCTTCACGATGTAAGACCAGGAATCTTTAGGAGTTGTATAGAAGTGATATCATAAACTAGGAGCAGACTAGTAACTCATTTGTTTCTGTCTGACCAGGAAGAAGTAGGAGGTATATAGAAATGAACTCATAAAGAAGAAACAGTCTTCCAATGTCTGACCAGGAGGCTGTAGGAAGTGTACGGACATGATAGTATAAACTACATGCATGCCTATAGACCCAATTTTTTAAAACCCAAAAATGGTTTTATTTTGGCTGTCTCCCTCAAGAAATTGCCTTTGCTTCAATAGAAAATTGGAGAAATACATTCTCCTTCTTCTAAAATGTTGGCATGTATGAAACGAGGAGAAAACTTGTAATTGTGCTATGGTGTCTGACCAAGCTTTAGGAGTTGTACAGGAATGACATCATAATCCAGGTAGGAGCAGACTGACAATTCCTTTTAGGTGTCTAAAATGGCGGCTGCTGTAAGTGAAAGGAAATGGGAGGGCGTAATGGCTCTGCTTCTTTTCATTTATTGCTTAATGTTCATAATGCCAGTTTTACTGCTTTTTAATTGTTGAACTTGAGGTCTCCTTGGCTTAATACTAGAAAGAAATATGCAAAGTCGCGCTCCAGTGACTGTCTGAATTCCCCCGCGGTGGCCTGTGTGAGGAGTAAGTTCCTTGTGAAAGATGAATTCGAGGCAACAAAGAAAGGAAGGACTTATAATAAATACTGCAAGATAAAGCTCGCCTTGCCCCTGGGGTTTACCTTGATCATATGAAAGCCCTTCCAGGCATGAAAATATACACATATATGAAATTTCGCTTCCGTCAATGCCTTGGGCTGTGGGATCTTGGGGAGCAAAGGCCGCCCTGCTTTTGCTGTGATGATTGTAATACTCCCCCATCTAGAAATCTCTTTTGCCCATTGTAAAACTTTATCCGCATTGTTTGGTTTAAAAAGCTTCTTAACTGATAGCAGAGTTGTGAGCTGTGTTTTCATCAGTTCTTAATTTGAGCCGGTGGTTTCCGGTGCTCGACACCGGCGCTTATGACAGTCTACCGCATGGTGGCACTGTCTGTTTAATTTAGAGATGAGTGCAACAACATTTGTTTATTAATACAGTATACATTAAAAATGACAAATACCGCCCGCCCAAGCCACCCTTAGAGCTTTGAGGACCTGAATAGTCACACTTCTGGGAGCCTGATGGTTAGTAGTTGTGTAAGTTCTGTCATTGGCAGCGATGTCAGGGGCAATGGGTGGAGGAAGCTGCAGTGGCCTCCTGACGAGGGCCCCGGCACTTATTGTGTTACAAATTAAGCACGGGTTTTCATATTGTGTTCGCGCCTTGGGAAGATAAATCCAAGTGTGAGATCACTCTTTTAATACAACCAGAGGAGTCCCTTTCAAGACACTGGATTTCTCTATTCAGGGTAGAGTTCATTTTTTTATAATAGTGAAATGTTAACCTCTTGCTTGTTTTGGTTTCGATCTTAGGGCCTCATTTATCGAAAGTGTTGCATCGCTGGGGTAAAACAGTAATGCAACACTTTTCACTACGCCCTCCTTGCGACTCCATGGAAGTGCCGTATTTACGGTATGGCACTCCATGTCATAAGGAATGACAGATGCGCCAGGAACCCTGACGTATCTGTTGGCGCAAAACTCATGCATTGCCGGAATTGTGTCATAAGCATGGGGGAGACCTATACCCATTGCACTGCGTCATCCTTATGACTGCTATGAGGCATGCATAAAGTTTTGAAGCAGGGCTTTCCTAGAACTTGCTCAGTGAAATCTGAAAGATTTCACTGCACCACTTCTATGAGGCTTTCTTGCGGGGGAATGCCCACTCTGCATACATTATGCCTGATGCAGGTATAATGTGGCGCAGGGGTTTACAAAGTGGCACGTCTGCTTAGATGCTTCACTTTGTAAATATGGTGCAACCTGACGCATTCTCTCTTTTTTTTTGTAAAACATTTTCATTTTCATTGGCATTTTATATTATTACATACATCACATCTTTCATTGCCGACGGTTCTGGCATACGAGTGATCCCGCACGGGGACTTAGTACTTGACATAATAGCACATAGGTTGAAGGTTTTTGAACCCTGTCACTCAGTCTATTAATTGTCGATGACCCTCACGGGTCTGTGTCCATATCCAGGTTGCCTTCCCATATGTTGCTCTCCGCGTCGCGCTGTGGATGTGAGGTGCATTGTCTCCCCACAGATGAGCTCGCAGGGGATTTGAAATTTCAGCCTTATTCTAACCATGAATAAACTTGGGGTATAAAAACTGGGGTGCACTGCGTCGTGCGCTAAGGTTACATGTGTGTTATCGCGTGAGAGCTACACTACTATGAGATATCGTGAAGTAATTGCGCCTAAGCGGATAGGAGGGGGGAGGGACATCGGTATGAGCTGTCTGCGCAGGAGTGTGGTGATGGGTCGTTGGCAGCCATTATGTCTGACCCGTTAGGTGTTTGTGCCCTTTGCGTACCCTCCTGAGCATCCTCTGGGGTCATTGGGGGCCTAGGGGAACCACCCCTCTGCGTTTCCGCCACTGTCGCTGTTTCATGTGTGAAGGAGTGAAGTAGCATGGCCCATGGCATGGATATTGGCTGCTTGTGAATTCCCTGAGCTTCCTCCTCTCGCAGTATTCTCTCTTCCGCTGGCCCCATTTGTTGACTGCACCCACGCAGGTCGCCAGGGGGGGACCGTCAGGTGCCTTCCAGTGCATTGTTATGCACCGTTTGCCCAGGAGGAGCACTAAGGAGGCAAAGCGCGTTTTGACTTTCATGTTCTTGTGACGCTTACCGATACCAAGGGCACTCGCCTCCCACGTGCAGAGGTCCCGGAGTCCCGAGATCGCTCCAAGGGTAGCATGGACGGTCCACCAGTAGCTATGAAGGGGCAGGCAGTCCCACGTCATACGGAAAAAGGAGGCAGCGGGCTCCTGACATCTAGGGCAGGCGAAGGTACCATTGGGGAAATACTTCTGGAGCTTTGCAGGAGTGAGATATTCCCGATGCAGGATATGCAATTGTATGTTTTTGAAGCGGTAGTTACGGGATACCTTCTTGGTGTATGCTAGTGTTTTGTCCCATTCCCTATCATGCAAAGGCCTGCGAAAGTCGGCTTCCCATTGTTCCCTAAGGGATGCAAGTGTGGGTTGCTTAAGAGCTCGTATAGCTTTATATATCCAAGTAACTAGGTGTCGCCCTGGGGCCATCTGTAGGATTGCGTGGAGGACCGGCTGTGTAGGGGGTTCTTCCTCAATCGTGCGCCATTGTTTACGGCAGTCATTTAAGAGCTGCCTGTGTAGCAAGAACTGTCCCCTAGGGAGCTCAAAGTCATTCACGAGTGCCTCAAACATCTGCAATTGCCCGTCTAAATACAACGCCCCAACCTCCGTCAGGGCGTGTTCCATCCATATGTGTAGCATTCCCTATGTGTAGTATATGCGGCCCTTGGGAAGCCCCACCAGTGGTAGGAGAGGGGAGTACAGGGGTGCCACACTATTCATTCTGTAGATGCGTGCGAGAAAGGCGCGCGCCACCATCAGTTGGAGTGGCTTGGTCGGGGGAGGCGCAGCTCCTGGTAGCAACATGCGATGGATGGCGGGGGTTTGAAGCTGTCCAGCCATGGTGGTCAGTTCTCTTTGCACCCGGCCCGCTGTCCAGCGGAACACCCATTGTAATAGGGCAGTCAGGAAATAAGCCTCAAAGGATGGCGCAGCCAGTCCTCCTTGGTCGAGAGGTAACTGCAACTTTGCCAGGGCGATACGCCTGCAGCCAGATAAGGGTCCCCAGCAGGGCATCTAGCTCGCTGAAAACCGAGCGAGGGGGAACCACTGGAAGGTTGGAAAAGAGATATAGTAGTCTTGGGACTAGGATCATTTTGGCGATCGCTATCTTGCCCGTGACTGTGAGTGATGGATCCTTCCAGAAGTGTATGGATGATCGAATGCCCGCCATCAGTTTTCGATAATTACCTTCGTAGATGTCCTGAGGCGTATGATACAGGTGAACTCCCATGTAGCGTACCGCTTGGGGGCTCCACGAGAGGTCAACGTTACCCAGCCCCAGCTGGCATTGGGGCAACGCCTGTACCAGAGGATACACTGTGGACTTGGACCAGTTAACTCGCAGTCCTGCCACTTCCTCAAAGTCTTGCAAAATACGTAGTATAGGGGTGAGGTCTGCTGTAATATCACGGACATATATGAGAACGTCATTGGCGTATAATGACACGGTATGGATGGAATTGGCAATAGGAATCCCCCACTCCTCCTCCCCGGCACGAAGACAGGCTGCCAAGGGATCCATTGCCATGGTGAAAAGTAGGGGAGAGAGCGGGAAACCCTGCCGGGTACCATGACGGACCGAGAAGGAGGCGGAAATGAGGGGGTCTATTCTGACTCTGGAGGTGGGCGTGGTGTATATGAGCCTAGTATATGCTTGGAGGCGAGGTCCTATTCCCATGTGTTGCAAGACCCGAAATAAGTATGCCCATGAGAGAGTATCAAAGGCTTTTTCCAGGTCCAGGACCAGTTACGCCGAATGAGGGAAACGGTCACGGATCTGGTCCTGTACGTGAACAGCCGCCGGATATAGTAGGAAGTATTCCTGCCCGGCACAAATCCATTTTGATCCGGATGGATCAATTGCAGGAGGACAGTGGCGTATCTATCCACCAGGATTTTCCCATAGAGATTATAGTTCTCAGGCAGTAGGGCTATGGGCCGGTAAGAGCCCAGCTGCTGAGGGTGCCTATCCGATTTAAGAAGAGACACGATAACCGATTCACACATGGACTGGGGTAAAACACCCTCATCCAGGGCCGCTCGGAACTGCCTCTCTAGTTGTGGGACCAGTTGGGATGCGAAGGTACGGTAAAATTCTAGAGGAAAGCCATCCAATCCGGGGGCCTTGTGAGTAGCTAATGCCTTCATAGTGTGTCTGATTTCCGTTACTCGGATGGGGTCCTCCAGATCTCGACGGGTGTCACGATCTATCTGGGGCAGCTGGTGTTGAGCGAGAAATTGAGAGAGGACCTCCTCAGATATCGGAGTAGGGCTAGCGTACAATGATGCATAATGCTCTTGAAAGGCACTCAGGATTAAATCTTGGGAGTACAGTAGGATACCTCGAGCATTGCGAATGGCCGTGATGGGTGGGAGGGTCGAATCGTGCTTGGCAAGCCACGCCAGTAACTTTCTCGCCCTATCACCCTCTTTGTGAGCACCTGCCGCATATGCCGCAAAATTATACCTGCGCAAGCTTACTAAGGCCTCTTCATATGCTGTTTTTGCGGCAGCAATTTGGGCCAGCGTGGCTTTGACTGGGTCAGTCTCCTTTGTTAGAATAGTCAAGGCTAGCTCTGTTCTTTTTATGTCTCGCTCCAAGACCTGACCGACTCCTGCGACTTGTCGAATACATGTGCCCCGTATAACAACTTTAAAGGCGTCCCATTCCGTCGCACGCGTGGTGGCAGTGCCAGTATTCTCTTGGAAGCACTGGCTAATATTGTCCGCCTGCGTCTGATTGAAAACCGGATCATAAAGACATTCCCTGGGGAGACGCCATATAGCGACAGGGGGGTGCGGCGGTCGCCAGCGCAACGTGAGTGTGTGAGCGTCATGGTCTGATATGGTTCTTCCCTAATAGTCCGTGCCAGAAATGAGAGGCAAGATAGCTGGGGAACAGAGGAAACTGTCCAAGCACACTCTGAGGTCATGTGGCACTGAGTGGAATGAGAAAAGTCTAGTAGTGGGGTTCCAAGCGCGCCAGGCATCCGTGAGGGACCAGTGATTCGCCAATGTCGCGAATCGCTTTGCCTGCATCGCTATGGAAGACATCGGGTGGGGGGGTGGGACCTATTCAGTGTTATGTTTTGTACGCAGTTGTAGTCCCCCCCCCTAGGATCCAGGGGACCTGTGTGTATGTGCTCAATGGGGTAGAAAGTGTGTCCCAGAATATACTTTGGATAACATTAGGCCCATACATACTCCCCAATAGTACTGCTTGACCGTCCAGTCGTCCCTGCAAGAGAATGTATCAGCCATCTGGGTCAATGGTACAGGACTGTTCCTGGAATGGAATGCCGGGGTGTATCCATATAAGGGTGCCTCGAGCAAAGGCTGAATATGTAGTAGCGCATATGATTCCCCTCCAACGCCTACCCAGCTTTGTAACCTCCCCTGCCGTTAGGTACGTCTCCTGCAGGAACGCTATTTGCGCATGATGGCGCTTGATGTAAGCATAGACTGCTTACCGTTTATGCGGTGTGTGCATCCCACGCACGTTCAGTGTAAGGATGGTGATTGTGCCAGTTTGTGCCATTGGTGTGTGTGTATGGTACATAGGGCAGCAGGGACACCAGGACTCTCCTGAAGATCTCGAGCTCTAAGCTGTCCCTCCAATTTCCACGTCGCTATGGCATCTGTGTTGCTACTCAGCTGCATGTTAACGGGGACAGAGTACAGTGCGGGTGTGCTCAGTGGGGGGGGGAAACTGGGGTGGGGCAAAACGCAGCCCCAATTCGAAGGACCCATCGACAAAAGCGATACGTCCAAACTAGCTCTCTGCTGACGTGAGAGCATCAACATGTTAGGGGGTGGTGGCTTGTGCCTGCAAGGTATCTCAGCTTGCGGGCTATGTACGCAAGTTAGTGGCTGCTCGCTGGTCTGCTTGAGTGGATGAATGGATAACCAGGCCTAAGGCGGCATGTGGGCACACGTGCAATGAGATCGCTTGTGCCGGCGCTGAAGAGGCATCCCCTCCCCCCAGCACTTTTTTTCAGGTGACGAACGTTCATTTATATGAAGTCATCAGCGGATCTCGGGGTGACCATGGGCAGGACCACTGAGTCTACTCCAGACTGGGTTTGTTTCACAATCCCCTTCTTCCTCTGAGGTGAAGATGTGGGGGGCCCGTTCAATGTCCGTTGCAGGGGACGCGGGGCGGAGGCTCGCCACCTCCTTCAGGACTTTCCGTTGTTCCTGAACTATTTGTTTAAGGTTTGGGGACCCCAGAGTGCGTGGGAGCGAGTTGGAGGTGCCGGTTGCGTCGCCACGAGCGTGTCTTCTGGGTCCTGGCGTTCCTGTGTGTTGCTCGTGGGTGCGCTCTATACGAGGACCTGCAGCACCGCAATGGTCCATCCAATCCTGCGCCTCTTCCGGGGTCACGAATAAGTGAGTGGTACCGTCATGCATGACTTTAAGGTGGGCGGGGAATAACAGGGAGTATTGCATCTTTTCTGCTCTCAGATGCCGCTTCACTTCCGGGAAGGACGACCTCTGGCGCAGGGACCTCTTGGGAATAGTCAGCAAAGATCATGATGGTTCTATTCTCCACCTGAAGCGGCCCAGCCTGACGGGCCGCCCTTAACACTGCATCACGATTTCTAAAGTGCAGGAATTTCGCCAGCATGGGGCTCGGCGGGGCCCCCGGCCGGGGACGACGTGCCGGGACCGATAGGCCCGCTCGATGGAGAAGAACACTGACCGCTATGCATCTGGCGTGAATGACTTAGTCCAGGTCTCCATGTACTCCACCGCATCCGCCTTTTCAATTCCTTCTGGCAGGCCAAGAACGCGTATATTGCATCGTCTCAAACGCCCCTCCAAGTCGTCTATTCGTTCTTTCATGGTAGACATGCGGCCTATCAACTTTTGTATCGTGTCTTGGTGAGTCTGTATCATGGGCTAGATGGAAGTGACAGCTTTTTCATTATCCGGGACCTTGTCGGACAGTTTTCCGTGATCATCGCGGAGGAGGCTAATGTCATCAGGGTGCCCAGTTGTTGCTCCATCAACAGTCTGGATTGCTCTATTGCCAGTAAAACCCTGTCCAGTTTAGCCGAGAGTAAGACATCTGCTGTTGCAGCATCCTCTTTAGGGGGCCCGCAGAGTTATTGTTGGCAGCGTCTGAGGTAGCCCCTTGGGCTGTCGCATTCGCCCTTGGCTTGCCCATTCTTTCAGCTGGGATCGCGCAAGCACGTCGTGTGTTGGCGCCCTGGTGGACCGCTGCGAACAGTCGGTGCCCCCTGCCAGCAGAAGTACTTCAGGAAGGTGACGGGATGCAGGTAAGTCTGCGGATGCCAGTAGGTAGCCGGAGCAGGTACTCAACGGGCAGCTATGGTGGACCTTCGTGGTAGGTAGTGTCACAGGATCTAACTCAACGCAACCGATTCTTCTGGGCGCCTGACATTGGACTACCACCGCCCTGACAGTGGAACAGTTCACAGCTCTGCCGCGCAGTGCCCCAGCACCTGAGCGTCAACTTGGTAAGTGGCCTCCCCTGACGTCTGGGCCAGTGATTCAGTCCCTGGGGACAGGGACTTTCCGTGGCACTGCTCTGCAGGTATCGGTGTCTGCAGCTGCCAATAGTTCTGTTTATGGGTAGCTCTCCCTGGTGCAGTCAGGCCGGTTTCCTCCCCAATGTTATCAGTGCTTGGCAGGCTTTAAGCCTTAGCAGACTCTGTGTGTGTGTGCTGGATATGGTGGGGGGGGGGGGGGAGGGTTCACCCTTATTGCCGTGCCTCAATCAGTTTCGGCAGTATGTGTCCCGCAGGGCCGCCATTTTAGGGTCAGGCAGGTCGCCTTAACGATCGCTGCCTGCCTCAGTGTTCACGTGATGCACAGGGCCTCCCGCCAGCCGTCTTACTCCTCCGATCCGGCTCACCTTCACATCGCTTGCATTCCAGTGACACGGGAGGCTGGCTGCATAAATCCCGAGCGTGGCCCATCCTCGGCAAGCTGTCAAAGCTGATCGGGCCAATCTCGGCACCCGCAAGGCCTCTGGCCCCACCGGGCCGTTCGCGATGTGGTCGCAGCGCTTCCCCCGACAACAGCAGGTAAGCAGGGAGGCTTCACCGCTTTTCGGGCGGGAACTGGGCAGGGTCCGGGTGGTGGGCGGCGGGCACTCCGGGCTCACAGTTTTGATGGATGGCGGGCGCGCGGCGCCCCTGCTCTCACCCAGCAGTCAATTTCCCCTCTTGTGATTGCTGCTCAGGCGGCGTGCTATTATGGTGCCCGAATTCCTCCACGGGCCACGGGCCACAGGATCACTACAGGCTCTCAGCTGCTCAGGTACCACTGCGGAAGTTAGCTGAGAGGACCGTCACCATTTTGTGTTCTGCGCCGCTCCCCCGTCTCATAGTAGGAATCCAACTGCTACACTGTGTCATGGCCATCACAGGTGTCGTTGATGGATGCCTGGTGTGCTCCGGCGCCGCTGGACATCGTTGGCGACCAGCTGGGCTACTTGGTAGGGGGCGAGGTGGAAGCCCTCTCACAGATCCTCAGCTGGGCATGTCCGTCATGGTGGCCATTTTGGCCATGCCCCCAACCTGGCGCATTCTTTATGCCGCTGCTGCGTTACGAAAAGTGACACACCAATGGTGCAAAGTGGCACAAGGGGCTCATAAAAAGCTCCTTAGTGTGGTAAAAGTTTCTCGGAGAAAATATCTTCCCAGTCTATTAGTATTAGTATTAGGAAGGGATTTTTTCATAAACATAAAATATGAACGTCTTATGAATGTTGAATAGGGATCTTCCGTCACAAGTTTCTGTTTTTGCATTGCATGCACCAGGTTTCTGCATCTTGGCAGTCTGGGTGGCATGCAGCTCTTCCCCCAAAAATATTGTCAATTTGCATCAGATCCCTTGTTACCTGTCCTTCAATGTGATTTAAGTCACGTCATCTTATGTTTTGCTTTGGTATGACTTGCTACGACTATTGCCTATAGCGCGTCTGCAACTTGCATGGGATCGCATTGCTCCCAGAATTCCACTTTTCCCCTTAGTGCTGATGCTCTTTGTTGACCAGAGCTGTGTTTATCTGACTTTTTCTAGGCCTGGGTGAAATGTTAATTACACTGGAGTAATTGGCGTAATTTTAGCAATTTCATGTAACATAATATGCATGAAATTACAGAGAATACATAATTACACCACATCACATAATTTCTGGGACAAATTTAACGTTGGATGTACTGTTTGGGTAATTTTTCAATGCAAACACTATTTCAGGTCGCTTTTTCGCTCGCTTATTTTTTGAGTGTGAATCTTCATATTTGAATGCAAACAAAAGTGTTTTGAACGTGAGCAGTAGTTCCTCTAGCATGGATAGTCTGTTGTGTTTGTAGTTGCCCCCAAAATAACTGGACAGACTCCAGAGCGTCAGAGTAGGGTTCTTATTTATTATTTAATTCCTGTACAGAAAAGGAGCGCCGGGCGTCTTATAAATCGCGCTCCGGTCTGCTCACTGATTGCGCGCGCGGCTACTGCGCATGCGCACTGCTCCCGCGGTCCCGTTCCTGCGTGTTGCGTCATCGCGTACACGTAGGAACTAGACCGCTACACTACATATCTCCCTTTTTTCATATACACACAAAACAAGCTGAGAGTCCAATCTTCAACTTTCTCCCACTTCAAAGTCTCTGAATCGAGCAGGCAGGACCATCGCTCTCCCTGCACGTGTACGCCTTACCGGGGTAGAAGCTTCTCGGGCACCTTCTCTCACAGGGCTCAACAGTCCGCTCTCCTCTTGACTCCGTTCATCTTCCTTGGGGGTTGCATCCCTTTCACACCTCTCTTCCTCTACCCCCGGGGCTTCCAGATCTTCTCCTTCAACGTGCAAGTGTCCCTCCGCAGGGACTTCACTTTCTTCCATTATTCTCTCCTGCCTGCCACACAATCCTTGATCTTGATGGCCTCTTTCTTTTTCCTCAGGCTACCGTAGAATCTTGTTAACTTTCGCCATGCGGTCTTGGGACCACACGTTTCCATCACTGAGCAACGCTGCTTTGTCATATACTTCCTCCACTTGCATGGGTGGGCTGTACTTGCTTTCTCCTTTACGTTTTAGCACCGCCAACTTGACTCTCATCCATTCTCCTTTTTCCAAAGGCACTTCTTTTACATTGCGTCTCCTGTTATAGTGTTCAGTATACACTTTCTGTGCTCTGTCAAGATTATGCTGAACAACTGCAGGTGTCCATTTACTGGTGACAGTCTTCTCCCTCCAGACTACATTGTCCTTCGTGAACGGGTGCCGGCCCCTTAGGATCTGGAAAGTAGAAGTGGGAGTTATCCTGTACGCCCACAACATGTTTTGGACTTCTCTCTCCCAGTCTTTTCCCTTCATGATTGCCGCTTGTATGGATCGAATGAGGACTCGATTAAACCTCTCCACTTGTCCATTGCTCGAGGGGTGGTACACTGAGGTGTGTTTCACTTTGATTCCATTTCTTTCAGCATACTTGCTCCACTTCTCTGATGTAAATTGTGGACCATTATCACTGAGTATCGTCCTCAGAATCCCTTCCCTCAAGAACACTGTAGTCGGAAACCTGATGATTGAGTCCGTGTCCATCTCTTCTTGTACATGTATCTCTGGCCACTTCGAATATTTGTCCACTAACACACATAAGTATTTCGGCGTGCCTTGGTTATCCAACACCGGTCCCAAAATGTCAACCGACACATCTTCCCACGGGTTGCATGGTTGATCAAACCTTCCCAACGCCGGTCCTAATGGCTTCAATATTTTGTCTGCTCCTTGGCACTGGTCGCAGTCCCTCACATGCCTTTCCACATGATTGTCCAGACCTGGCCACCAGTACATCTGCTTCACTCGTACTTTGGTTTTTACAATGCAGAGGTGCCCTTCATGGAGCTGCTGCAGCAGAAGTGGTATCAGTTTTGTGGGGGGTACCACATTGTCACCCCGATACAAGAAGATTCCAGAGTCACTCACCGACAGTTCTTCCGGTACTTCGTAGAATTTCCGGAGAACTTCCTTCCACCTCTTTTTCTCTGGCCATCCACTGAACACACATTCCTTTACCTCTTTCATGTCCTCATCCTCCTCGTATGCTTGCGCCCACTCTTGCCTGCTGATTGCTTTTTCTGAATCCTCCATCACCGCTACCATCTCTTCCTGCTCCAGAAGCACATTTGGCGCCTCTTCCATCGCCGAGGCTCGACTGAGGTAGTCAGCCACCTTGTTGCGCGTTCCCGGTATGTACTCCACATCATACCTATATTCCAGCAGCTTCAGCGTCATCTTGGCTATGCTTGGGGTGGCTGTTGCATGCCCACTCGAGGTGAGTACCTTGATCAGTGGTTTGTGGTCCGTTTGCAGAAGAAATCTCGTGCCCCACAGGAACTGCCTGAACTTCCCCATGGCCCATATGGCTGCCAACATTTCCTTCTCAATTACAATGAACTTTTGTTCAGTGTTGGATAACGCCCTGGATGTGAAGCTGAGGGTTTCTACAGTCCCATCTTCTCTCTTCTGTGCCAGCACTGCCCCGAGCCCTTTTTCACTGGCGTCAGTGGTCAGTATGGTCAGTCCCAGGGGATCATGTCACCGCTTGACTTATGTCTTTCTTCAATACTTCAAATTCCCTCTGTGCTTCTTCATCCCAAATGAACGTCGTCTTGTTTCATATGAGCTGTCTCAACTGGTGTGTTTTTGTTGCGAAGTGCTGCACGAATTTACTATAATATTCAGCCATGCCCAAGCAGGATCTCACCTCTTCCTTGCTGACGGGGGCTCTGGCATCGCAGATTGCCTTCACGTTCTCTCTTTTAGGGATTATCCCATTTCCTCCAATTTCATGACCTAGGTAGGTGACGGATGTCATCCCTAGTCGACATTTGTTCCATTCAGCTGTGTGGCCCTTCTCCTGTAGAACACTCAGTACCTTGTTCAGCTTCCTGTCGTGGTCCTCTCGGTCCATTCCCATCACCAAGATGTCATCCTGGAAGTATTGGATACCATTTACATCCTTAAACAGGCGGTGCATCAGTTTTTGAAACACCGCTGCGGCTGATGCCAGCCTGAAGGGCATTCTGCGAAAGTGATAACATCCAAAGGGTGTTATGCAGGATGTGAATTATCGACCCGATGGATGTAGGTCTATTTGATGATAGGCGGACTCCAATTCAATGGTGGAGAACCATTTCACTCCTCTTGTTCTAGTCAGCATTTCCTCAAACCTGGGCAACGGAAATTTCTCCACTATTAAGCATTTATTTAGCTCCCTCAGGTCCACACATAAACGCACCTTGCCGTTGGGTTTGCGTACCACGACTCGGGAGATAGCCACTCTGAACTGTCTATAGGCTCAATTATCCCTTGCTCTTCCAATCTGCGTAGTTCTTGTTGCACCGCTTCCTTCACCGCTAGGGGCACGTTCCGAACTTTGTGTGATACTGGGCGGGAGTTTTCTTTGAGCACAATTTTGTGCATGAATTTCTCAAGTTTGCCGACTTTTTCTCCAAACACTTTTGGGAACTCCCTCTTCACTTTCTCCACGTTTGGCCAGCACTCACCATCTGTCAGCAACACTTGTTCCTTGCCTCCCGGGTCCAGTTTGATCCCTAAGTCCCCTTGGTCTCTCCATCCTAATACCGATGGGCCCTCTCTGCTACATACAGTTTGCAGTCAGCTGTCCTTCCCCTGAAGTCAAATTTCAGGATCCTGTAACACACCATGGGGATTGGAGTGTCTGTGTATGATACCGGCCGAATATCTGGTGGTTCCAAGTCAGGGCCTAGGCTGGGTCTGAACTCTTCCTCCCATACAGATCTCTGAACTATGGTGTATGGTAATCCTGAATCTATCGCGATTCTTATCTTCACTCCTCCTATCAGCATGTCAGCCTTTGGTTTGCACGAGCGCTTGTTGTCGATTCCCAACACCTGTTCCTCGATGCATAACACCAGGTCTTCTTCTTCCAGCTCTTCTTCTTCTTCTCCTGGCCGGTCCTGTGCTACAAACTTCACATATGTCTTCTTCCCTTTCCTGCGACATACTTTCTCATAGTGACCAATCAGGCCACAAAACATGCATTTCGCACGGAATGCTGGGCAACGTTTATCATGGGCCGCATGGTTAGCGCTTCCGCACCTGTAACACGTGGCTTTGCTGTCTGAAGACGCTCTTCCTGCTTGATTTGACTTTCCCGACCATCTGTTGATCCCTTTGTTATCTCCAGCCATCATTCTGTTTCGTCCCAAACTCTCCGCATCATCCACCTTGTTCACCATTATTCTCTGGTTGTTTTCCCTTTTTGCTGCTTCAGCACATCGCTTCGACAATTCTGCTTTCTTCACCATAGCTATTACTTCTTTTAGCCTTGCCTCTCCATGCGCCCACAACTTATCCTGCACCGTCTTGTTGGTGGTGTGCATCACTATTTGGTCCTTTATAAATTCATCTTGCATCACTCCATATCTACATGTAATTGCCAACCTTCTCAACGCCGTAACACAGTCGTCAATAGATTCTCCCACTTCTTGCTTCCTCTGTTGGAAATTAAAGCGATCAATGGAGACACACACCGCAGGTCGGTAGTGGTTATCTAAATCTTCCAATGCATGTTGGAACACGTCATCATCAGCCGTTGGTCTAGGTGTGGGCACTAGATTCTTGAACACTCTTATCCCTTCCGGACCTAGATTATGTAATAGTATCCGTCTCCTCCTCGCACTTGGATAAGGTTCTCCGTTTTCGTCTTCTAATGCTTCTAGGTAATTCTTGAAATATTCCCTCCAGTCTTCCCATTTCATCTGGGGTTCACCTGGTTTGGGCAGAAACGGAATGGGCGCTGTAAGGGAGGTGGCTTGTGTACTCATCCTTGCCTGTTCCTCCGGTTCCCCTCCTTGATTTCTAGGGCTCCCTGGCGCGCTTGCGTTCCCACTTCGTGCTGTATTGGGCCGGGGTTCACCTTTTCCCCCTTCTCTTCTTCCTTCTCGTCCCGACAGGGCCTCAGTGGGGTGTGTCTATCCTCCTATCTTGCTTCCCGTTTTTTTTTTCTGGTGTATGTGGTGGGGACTCTCACCTTCTTTCGCCTCTGCCGCGCTCCTCCTGTACTCTCCGTCACTGTGCTTCTCCCTTTTTGTCCTCTTGACTGGTGCACTGCTGTCTTTCTCCCCTGTCTGTCCTTTTCCACGTGTCTTCAGTCTCCTGTGAGCAGATTTGGGGCTTCGCGTGGGGAATCCCACTCCTCGTCGCCACTGTTGTGTTTGTAGTTGCCCCCAAAATAACAGGACAGACTCCAGAGCGTCAGAGTAGGGTTCTTATTTATTATTTAATTCCTGTACAGAAAAGGAGCGCCGGGCGTCTTATAAATCGCGCTCCGGTCTGCTCACTGATTACGCGCGCGGCTACTGCGCATGCGCACTGTTCCCGCGGTCCCGTTCCTGCGTGTCGCGTCATCGCGTACACGTAGGAACTAGACCGCTACACTACATAGTCCACAAACATTTCAGGTAGATTTCATATTTTAGTGGACTGCTCAGGAGATTTTCGAGCGCAAAACTAAAACAAATCTGAATGCGAGTGGCAGTGTTTTGAACACAAGCAACACAAAATCATCTCAAATAATTTTTGCAAGTTGAATTTTAACTGAACAAACTGTTCAGGTAATTTGTTGACTGTGAAAAGCATTTTACATAATTAAGTGTAATTTCACATAATTGTGTGGTAATTTCGAGTAATTATGTGACACTAAATTATGCGAGTTAAGCCAATCCCTACATTTTTCATGTTTATTTATATATAATTGATCTTTTAACCTTAAAGTGCTAACAAGTCTTTATATTCTTAAGCGTATAAAGGTGGGTCTCTGCCTCCCCAAATTTCTTTACCATGGAAGTCGTCCTGTGCCCTCCTGTCTCCTCTATAAATCTTATCTCTGTCAAAAGATGCATTATTTAATTCACCATCTTCCAGAATGCATTCTGATTTGCGTAAAGAATTACTAGTCTACCAACTACCAAGGTATCCCTTTTTTTGTTTTTTTACATAGATCCTTCATGTTCCCTATCTCATTCCCCTCTCCAATTGTTCTCATATCCTCATAATTTGCCTCTTAAGACTTTTATTGCTTCCTCCTGGATGTCCCAGAGTCATACAGACTGGGCACTTCCCCAAATTATGACTGGAGAATGCTGAGCACTTTAACTTGGTCCCAATTGAGAATTTGCCTCTTCATTGTAGTTAGTAAGTGACTGAGGTGGTGCATGTTTCTTCTGATGAGATGAGAATAGATGAGATGAGATCCGCAAATAAGCGGGTGAGTGTCATCTCCAGTATGTTCACTTGCAGTGATGGGAAGCATTGCAGGCACTACCTCAAGGTCACATGCAATAAGCAGGGATTTTAATGACTGTGGGCTAAAGCACAGAGGGAATCAGTGACTCAGAACGTTTGCCAATTCAGGATTATTTAGGAGTCTTACTGTTAGCTTCATCCTGATTTCCCACACTATTAAATTGTGATCTTTTTGTTTTTAATTTTAAACGCTATTCTAGAATAGTTAAAATAATTTTGCTTTCTTCTTACTTTTGCAAATTTTGCAACAAGTTGTTTAACTGATCAAAGGCAATGCCTTTTTGATGTCAGGTTTGCAGGCACAAAAAACCCTTGAATAAATTCGTCAATACACTGGGATCAATTTACAGATATAAAATTGGTCACAAATATAAGTATCTAACTAAATTTACTATCTTTATGCCCGCTAGTAATCCACAAAGAGATCCCTGGCAGGCCTAATCCCATTTACATGTACAGAGATCTCCGCCACATTTGTGGGGTGCTCTATCCCTGTAAGTCCAACACGGGGGGCATGATTAGCCTTGGCCGTTTGTGAACGCCCACACACATGGTTGTTTCAGAAACTACACAATTTCCCCTTTCCACTGTGAAGATGATGAGATTTTTACTCCAATAAGATGGAAAGAAATTGTCTCGAGGAATGAATCACCACTACATTTGGTGGGTGTGGTGGGGAAAGTGTTTCTCCACAAGAAAAAAAATTCTGCATGGAGAAAAAAAAAATGTGCATTTACACAGGGGATTGGAATCCCCTTGAGCCAAGTTCTCCATTATGGAGAAATCAGCACAGCAGGAATAGGATCCTGCTAGGAATGTCCTATAACCTTCTCAATAAACGTATTGAAACCTGTGCCTGGTCCAGCTTTCCTTGCGGATTCCTGGAAATGTTTGTGAATCCCAGAAAGGGAGTGTGCTGGCCCATATTTACAAGCCCACGCAAAGCCACCCTACGGTGGCTATTCACGGCGTGTAAATAAAGCCCCTTTTCACTCGCCTATTTGCTGAAAGGGGTGTGCTATGGGTGTTGGTATGAGTGTTCCCATGTAAAACCCATGGATTCTGCCACATTCGCAGATTCGTAAGGAGGCGCAACGAGGAAAAATACTTTTATTTATCCTGGTTTTCCCTCTATTTTTTTAACATTCTGCAGCACACATAGAAAGAGGAAAACAACGTCATTGATTGTTTTTAAGCAGGAAGATGTCCCTTCCTGCATGAAAACAATCATCCCCTTGCATCATTGCAACATGACGCAAGAGCGCCTGCGCTGGTGCAATGCCGCCAATAGTGTGCCAGCGCTGGAGAGAGCACAGGGATGCATCATATTGTTGTAAATATGACGCTTCCCTTTACTTTGAAAATCACACAGCTCGGCCCAGCAATATGACGGTGCCATGCGCCGTCATTTTGTTGTAAATGAGACTCATATTTTAATGCAAATCTGTGAGTATAGATTTACTGCTTTCTTTGTGAATAGGTAGCCAGCGTAATTGCTTTGTATGAAGGAAATGTTGAGAGTGTAGATCTAGCTATAAATCAACGCATGGCTCTAGAATTAAAACCATGATGTAAACTGAGGGGAAGATGTAGGGATAGTAGCAGAATGCAAAAGCGAAAAGGTGGGCGGGATAGTTCAGTGCGGTGATAGGTTGATATGGAGTAATAGGTCACCTGATCTGTACACACCACTGAGAGGTGATATAGCATAAATAATCATTTCTGCGTAATCTAAGGGCCCGATTCACAGAGCTAATTTAAGACAAAATCCTACATTTACTACCATTTTGGTATTCACAGAAGGCACTTGCTCATTTTGGTATTTACAGAAGTTAGGAGTCTTAACTTTAAGACACCTAAATGCCTTCTGTGAATACCGAAAGTCTTAAAGTTAGGATTTTTCTCAATTTAGGAGTAGTAAAGTTAGGACTCCTAACTTTAGGGCTCCTAAATGCCTTCTGTGAATACCGAAAGTCTTAAAATTAGGATTTTTCTCAATTTAGGAGTAGTAAAGTTAGGACTCCTTACTTTAGGACTCCTAAATGCCTTCTGTGAATACCGAAAGTCTCAAAGTTAGGATTTTTCACAGTTTAGGAGTAGTAAAGTTAGGACTCCTAACTTTAGGACTCCTAAATGCCTTCTGTGAATACCGAAAGTCTTAAAGTTAGGATTTTTCTCAATTTAGGAGTAGTAAAGTTAGGACTCCTTACTTTAGGACTCCTAAATGCCTTCTGTGAATACCGAAAGTCTCAAAGTTAGGATTTTTCACAGTTTAGGAGTAGTAAAGTTAGGACTCCTAACTTTAGGACTCCTAAACTGAGAAAAATCCTAGCTTTAAGACTTTCGGTATTCACAGAAGGCATTTAGAAGTCCTAAAATTAAGACTCCTAACTTCAGTGAATAGCGAAATGAGTATGTGCCTTCTGTGAATACAAAAATGAGTAAGTGCCTTCTGTGAATACCAAAATGGTAGTAAGTTTAGATTTTGTCTTAAGTTAGTTCTGTGAATCGGGCCCAATATCTTTTCTTATGAGCCAGGATCTACGTGAGCAGAGCTGTAGCAGTCTTGAGAATTAGAGAAACCAGTTTATCCCGATAGAAAGAGTAAGATATTGCTGCTATTATATGTGTGTTTCCCAATGTCGATCCTGTAGGGGCGGATCCATGCCAGATTTTTAGCACAATTATAGTTATCTTAAAATCTGGAATGGATCCGGCCCTCCAGGACCGATATTGGAGAGCCCTGCACTAGACCGACCATTAGCTGTCGACAGCATCCAGGACAATTCTTGCCCCGCGCAGTCCAAACAAGCATTTACAATGCAATGGTTTTGCCTTTGTTAAAGTTTGAGCTACTGGCATTGCTCTTGACAATATTTTTATTTATGTTTTTTTAACATAAATAAATGGCATTGTCATTTACAATGCCACTAGCTTTATCTCTCGCAAATGACACACACAAACGCCCACAGAGAGCCCCCCAACACACACTCAGAGGCCTCCCCACACACACACCCACACAGAGCCCCCCGCACACACACCCACACAGAGCCCCCCCACACACACAGCCACACAAAGCCCCCCCACACACCCACAGAGCCTCCCTACACACTGCGAGCCCCCCACACACTGTGAGCCCCCCACACACTGCGAGCCCCCCCCACACACTGCGAGCCCCCCCACACACTGCAAGCCCCCCCACACACTGCAAGCCCCCCACACACTGCGAGCCCCCCCACACACTGCGAGCCCCCAACACACTGCAAGCCCCCAACATACTGCGAGCCCCCCACACACTGCGAGCCCCCCCACACACTGCGAGCCCCCCAACACACTGCAAGCCCCCACACGCACTGCAAGCCCCCACACACACTGCAAGCCCGAGCCCAAGCGTAGTTACAGGCAAATAGAAGGGGGTCACATAAATGAAAAGGACGAGAGTTCGTAATGATACAAGAATAATAATAACAAATCACTGTTGAAGTGAAGGAGAGGTTATTGGCTGATGCGTCTGTTTCTGCCCACCACAAAGACAGACTACATTTTAACACCATCCCTGTGACTGTTCCACGCGCAAGAAGAAGCTGGGCCACGAATCAACATTAGTCTGCACAGATGAGGCAGTTTCATAAACACAAGGCTGTACATCATTTACATACAAGCAAATCAGCAAAATAGTGTGTTTGCTTTTCAAAACAATAAATTATTTGCGTACTCTGCACATTTGCACAGATTAGGTCAGTCTTACTCGGCTGTAGTGGCTCCCGAGATCTCCGTGTCTGCACACAGTTATTTCAGGGTAGAGGTTTCCAAATGTACAGGCCAACCTTATGTTTCACAAGCGGCTAAAGACAGGATTGCAGCACGGAATACTAATGTGACCCGTGCCTTCAATGCGCACAGATGAGTTACAAAGCCGCAATCCTACACCAATTAGAAAAGCATTACACCTTCAACAAATCTCACGTGTACTGTCACCTTGGACTTCTGGATTTTTACACTTTAAATTCTGAATGCCGGTATTTAAATGGAGAAAGAAAACTTAAACACACAACAAACCAGTAGAGCAAATAATTAGAATGATGTACATGTGGAAAACCAGTGGACTAGACCACGATATAGTGGTGTTCCTGGTTGTGGGCCATAACAGCTGTTCTTTTCCCACCCTTCAGTTATAGGCCGGAGCCACAGGTGAGAGTATACAACAAGGGAGGTAGTAAACTGCTGTAGCAATAACACTATCAGCAACACACTACCCAAACAAAAATACAGATTTTTTACGTTTTTTTAATTGTCTTTGGTTCAATGAGCATCAATCTCTTCAACAGCAAGAAAAGGAACCCTGAAAGCTGTGCATATGACCCAACGGCTGGTTGTGTAGAGCAGTGGTCCACGGCGTGTACCTTGGGAGTGCTCGTAGCACCCTACATACTGCTCAATATATGGTCCACACCTCTGTTTATGCAAATGTCACACTGGGTCGTAACTTCTTTCCTTTGAGGGAGCGAATACAGCTAGAGCGAGGCAGCGGTACGGGGGCGGGAACGGGAGCTGAAGCAGCGGTAGGGGGGCGGGAACGGGTGCCGGGGAGACACGGAGAGCGAGGCGAGGCAGCGGTAGGGGGGCGGGAATGGGAGCCGAGGCAGCGGTAGGGGGGCGGGAACGGGGCCGGGGAGACACGGAGAGCGAGGCAGCTGTAGGGGGGCGGGAACGGGGTCCGGAGACACGGAGAGCGGGAGAGGGGGTGGGAACAGGCAAAAAAAAAAAAGCAAGCACTCACCTGGACTTCTTCCGGGTGCCTTCAATGCCGGACCAGATTCGGGGGCGTTCCCGAGAACAGGCTTTCGGCTGACGTAGCCAAAAGCCAAAAATTCTCGGGAACGCCCCCGAATCTGGTCCGAGATTGACGGACAGAGCCCTCTCCCAATGGCTAGCCTCCATTTATGGAGCTAGCCAATGGGAGGAGGGGGCGTATACCCGACTGCACACACAACTCATAAGGTTTTTTGGCGCCAGTCAAAACCTAAAAAGGGTATCCTATGTAAATGCCACACGTGCATCTCTGAAGGCACGTGAATCATATTGAAACTTTTCTTTAAAAAACAAGCAGTCTGTGATCAGAATTTATGCAAATTGTATACATCAGTGCTGCCATAAAAATAATCATATTCAGACTTTTGTGCCCTGTAAACTTAAATAATAAATTCATGCTAATTCAATGAGTCTGTTTTCAAACATATGGACATCAGAGCTGCTGGGAAAGGGAAATCTGAGCAGCACAATGCAGACTTTAGCAGGTGGGACACCATTCAAACTTAACCTTAGAGGCAGTTGTGGCTCAGGAGCACATATAGTAGCAAATATTATTTTTGTGCTGAATGTTGCCAATTGCACCTCAATGTGCTTTCTGATTGAATTAATAAGGAAATATGCAGATTGCCCCAAGCTGGTTTATTAGGCATATGGTTAGGGAGAACAGTCACCAATCTGTTCTTTTGCAATTCAGATTTTTATATATTTGGTATCAATCCTGTGTCATATTTTTATCTAGAACTTATACAAAATTCAAACAGAGCAATCTGGTACCAGCTCTATTGAAAGTGCAACAGTATATTGAAATTAAGAGTTTTGAGGAGATCTGATTTATTTTCACTGTAGGACAATTGATTCAAATCTCTTTTCAATATGTTGGCTTACTTCCCAGTTCTTGTGTAGACAGTATAGACTATCCACTATCATTGGGAGGTTTATACAAAGGCAATGTGAGGCATGGACAAAGTAGGCAATTGCCCAGGGTCCCCTTTTTCCAAGGGGCCCCTGACGAGAAATTGAAGTTTCTCTATCTCACCTCTATTTCAATCTCTCTCCTCTCTGCCTACCTCTAACCCTGCCCCTCTTTGCCCAGTGTCTTCTTAAGGGTTTTTGGGATCCCCAGAAAGACATATGTCAACAATTTTTGTGGGACCTCATTTCTGACTTCGTTTGGCATCATTTAGTCTTCAATTAGCAGAAAATAAGTAATGAAATGCAAAGTTGTTACAAACAGGGGCCCCCAAAATATATCTTGCCTAGGGACCTGAAAAACCTCAATATTAATCTCTGGACTGTGATATTCCATACAGTACACTGTGAGTTTGCCTGTGTTTTACTGGCAGGTAGACTACTTTCTTGCAACTTTGAACATTATACATTGATGGGATGGGACAGTTGAATGGGTGGCTTGACGTGTTTTGAATGTTTTTTATCAGCAGGTAGACTACTTTTTTGTACTGTTTAACATAACCCACATGCTGAACAACCACCCTTAACTCATACACCTTCCACCTTAAACAGAAGCAAACAAAATAAGCTACATGCCACTCTTCACAACTTCTCATTTCCATGTCTACTGCACAACAAGGCTACTCTACAAAAACAACACAGCTCACCAACTCTCAAACACCAGATCCACTACCTCTAGACTCAGACCCATCAAAAGACGAGAAATACGATACAGAACAGCTACACTATTGCTCTCCTCATACAGCTAATACCCCCACTACAAGCTCACAGAATACTGCTCTCTCGTCTACAAAGCAAAGTCACACTATCACTAAAGCACATTCTCTAGACTGCCTACTAATAAATGCTCAATCACTCTCTAAAAAGAAGCATCACATCTACAGTTTTCTCACTGACACACAACCTGACTTACTCTTCATAACTGAATCATGGTTGGCAGATGACGTCTCCAATGCTGCATAAAGCCATTTATCTAGGCTATCAAACTATCACACAAAATGTTATAGGTAAAAGAGGAGGTTGCCTAGCTGTTGTATTCAAGCAACATTAATTATCACTAAAACTGGCAATGTCTCCATACAAGATAGTGAGGCCCTCTTCACCAGATGCAACCCTACACCATCTTCCTCCTGTTACTTCCTGCTCCTTTACATATCTCCACCTATCAATGCAGCACTCATAGACACACTTCTAGACACTGTTTCAAACCATATAACACTACACTCCAACCTATGCATTCTGTGTGACCTAAACATTTGGTTTGACAAACCCAATGTGCCACATCCGAAAACAATCACCACTGGCCTATACAAAATGAACCTACATCAGATCATCCACAAACCCACACACATCACTAGACACATCAGTGATGTCATTTTTTTAAATACAGAACTAGTTACCTTTCAAACAATGACTTGAGTCATATGGTCAAACCACCATTTTCTTGCTTTCCAACATAAAACAACACAAAGCAATACACCTAAAACCACCTTACATGCATGCACCAATCGACTGTGGAACAAATTCAATTCTGAACACTCGGAAACACAACTAACATCCAGCACAGATCTAGGCACAATAAATTCCATTCAAAAACTATATGAGTGGCTACAGAAAGCTTTTGATATCCTAATACCACTAAGAACAACACAACAGAACAAAAGCATACAGGCACCGTAGAGAATTACAGAGTTAAAATAGATAAAACAATAAATTAGAAAGCTGCAACGTACCTGGCTCAAAACAAACACCAATCAAGACAAACTTCACCTACAGAAACTTAACAGATTATACAAATCAGCGATCAAAAAAGCTAAGAACAAATGCTCTTCATACAGAATTCAACATGCTAAATGTACAAATAAAGAATTCTTTAAAATTCTCACTGAATTTCGTAAACCAAATTGCCGATAAGGAGCTCATCCCATTACTCAAGATTTCACAGACAAACTGGCGATTTATTACATGACCAAAGCAGACACGTTTGACTCTTAATTGAAACAAAGAAAAAAGAGCAGCACTGACCCTTTGCCAAAAAAACACTTCAAGAATACGCAAACCCAGCCTCTCCATTCCTTCCCACAAATATCAAACAATGAATTTATGGACCTGGTCAAAGCAAGCAGGCCTGCCGGCAGCCCTTCTAAACCATGTCCACCACAAACCTTCGGGAAAATTCTTCTAAATACCTCTGCTGCCACACCAGTAAGAAGAATCATCAACAATTTCTTAACTACATGAATATTTCCAGAAGATCTCAAAGTCATATATATATACGCCCATTACTAAAGAAAACAAACCAGGACCCGCTTAACCCTGACAACTACAGACCAATTACAAATGGACTTTTCCTGAGCAAACTAATAGAAAGAGCTGCATTCGCCCAGATGTCACAATTCATGGAAGATGATTCCATACTTTCAGACTTCCAGACAGGATTCAGTCTAGGAAGAGGCTCAGAATCTTCCCTTGTTGCCATCTAGGATGGACTCAAGAACACAATTGACTGGAACGGGGTTGCTGCAATACTTCTCTTGGACCTCTTAGCTGCCTTTGAAATGGTTGGCCTGGCATGACGATCTGGTAACACAGCTTAAAGTATCTAAGGATGTAAGAAACCTCAGAATTACTGTGGACTCCAAGCTATCAATGAATGCCCAAGTGGGCAAGATCAAGCTTCATTACTATAAAACTTATGCAAAGCATCTTCCACCACCTGGGATTCCCTCACAAGGTCCAGGCTACTATCTCTCTTGTTCTGTCTAAACTCAATTCCGCCAATGCCTCTACCACAGATCATCTTTGAGAACTATGAAAAGACTATAACGGATTCAGAACTCTGCTGCCAGACTACTCTTACATATAAAGCCACAAGCCCACATCTCCCCTGCGTTGAAGGCACTACATTGGTTACCAGTTGCCAGAAGATCCACATTCAAGCTGTTTTGTATCACCCACAAAGCGATACTTGGAACAGGACCACTAGTCATCAGGAATACAATCACCAAATACATTCAACAAAGGAACCTCCGCTCTGGATTGGTACCTTGCCTCAAAATCCCCCCATACAAGAAAAAAGCCATAGGTGGCCCTCCTTCTCTGTTCAAGGAGCCAACCTATGGAACTCTTTCCCCCAAACATAACATCCACAGATAACTACCTTCTCTTCAGAAGATTACTCAAAGAGTTGGCTCTTCCCCACATAACCACCACACTCAAACAGATATATACAGCGTATCCCTCTGTGGCTAAGCATTATTTTTAACTATAGATGTGTACCTACATATGTGTGTTGCTTTGTATAAACATATCTAATAATTATGTTTATAAATATATACATATTCGTTAGTTCTGCTTAACAATTGTACATATTACTTATGGTTATATATATATTTCTATGCTTAACATGTATATAGGTGACTGCATAATTAAGTAAATATGTTATCATAACTATTTATCGACAATTGCTTCACTATTAAATTACAATTTTTTAAACAAATAAATTAAATTTAAATACAGTAATGCTTGAAAGCCTGAGTTTATGAAATAGAACTTAAATCTACATATATTTCTTTCATTATACACATATAGCTTCCGTGTACCTATGTATCTTTATATTTTTTACTTTACTTCCATTTATGATCTCCAATCCACTACCCTATATCTCACACTATACCTCTCTCAATATATCCTCTACCTCCACTCTCCGACTCATCCCAAACCTCATCCTACTACTCTCTCCAATGCACTACCCTATTTCTCACACTATACCGCTCTCAATATATCCTATACCTCCACTCTCTCACTCATCCCAAACCCCATTCTACTATGATCTACAAAATAACCCTTTCTAGACTCTCTACCCCTCCTTGCATTATCTCATACCTCTTTTATTATTCAGATCTCTCAAACAAGCCTTACTAAACCTTTCCCTCTGACTCTTCCCCCTCCACCTCCCCTTTTACTCATCCTAAACCTCCTCCTATTGCTATGAGCTCTCCCCCCCCAAAAAAATATAGACCTTTCCCTCTTCTATCACTCCACTATCCTTTTCAATCCAACTAACAGACTACCATGGCCACTGCTCAAATTTATTTACTATTTCCCTATACCAATTCCCTACTAATACTTATTGGGTTCTGGAGTAGCGTGCTACCTGTCGAAAAGCGCACTGGCACCTCATCAGGGGTAGCAAACACTACACAAATGCAAACCCTTCCCTCTTCTACCCCTCCACTATCCTTTTTTCAATCCAAATAACAAATTCACATGCCTACCAATGATATTAATTTAATATCTCCCTTTACTAATTCACCACTAATCCTTTTTGGGTTGCGGAGTAGCATGCTACTCGCTGAAAAAGTGCTTCAACGCCTCATAAAGGGTAGTAAGCTCTATATAAATGCAATTACAATTATACACGGATTGGACAGGACAGATGAATTAGTGGCTTCAGGTGTGTGCATGTGTTGTAACTGGTAGACTATCTTGGACTGTGGAGCATTACAAGTGATAGGGTCGGGACTATCAAAGAGTGGCTTGGTGTGTTTTAGAAGTGTTGTACCTGCAGGCAGACTAACTTCTTGGCCTTTTGAACATTATGAACTGATAGGATGGGCTCTTCTTAATGGATGGCCTGAAGTGTGTTCTATGTGGTGTGGCTGCAGGTAGACTCACTTCTCATTATTCTGAACTGATAGGGCAGAATGGATGAATGATTAGCTTGAAGTGTGCTGCGTGTGCTGTATCTGCAGGCTGAATAACTTCTTTGACTGGCAAACATTACATAATATCAGGTCGGAGGCTACAGAATAGATGGCTTGAGGTATGGTGCAGGTATTGTATTTATAAGGGAAATAATTTCTTGGATTGTTGAACATTATTAACTGACAGGGGAGGGGCAGTTGAAAGGGTATCTTGAAATGTGCTGTATGTGTTGTTTTTGCAAGGGAGACTAGTTTATTGGACTATTGAACATTGCAAACGTTAGGTGTCAACGATTCAATGGATAGCTTGAACTGTGTTACATGTATTGTACCTGAAGGTTGTCCTGAAGGTGGACCAATTTTTTGGACTGTTAAAAATTGCAAAGTGAGTGTGACAGGACAGAATTGATAGATGTAGGCGTGTTGTATGTGTTGTACCTGCACGCAGAATCATTTTTGGACTGTTGAACATTATGAGATGATAAGACAGGGATGGCTAAATGGGTGGCTTTAGGTGTGATAAAGTAAATACTCATGCTCTATTTGATTCACTTTCTTTATTTATTTATTCATTTAATAGGTTTTATATAGCGCCGGCTGGACCCAGGAGTATCAGAGCGCTTTACAAGTTATATTGAAGATTCAGATTGAAATACAGCATAGGTACTTATGAGACAATAAGATAAACAATTTGCACATGTGCTGCATAAATTATATGGAGCAGAACATGGAAGATCAAGGATTAAACAACAGATCAAAGAAGATAGAGTGGGAGAGATAGGATAGGATAGAGCTGCATAAGGCAGAGTGACCAGTGACCAAGTACTTAAGAGCTCCAGTATTTGTTAAGGAGAAGCACATTGAGCTCTTTTTTGAAGCAGGGGTATGAGGGATTACAGCGTAGTTCTTTAGGGAGAGCATTCCAGACAGAGGGTGCATTTGCAGAGAAAGATCGAGATTGTGTAGTTTTCTTTTTTAGTAGAGGAGGGACAAGGGTAAGAGTGTTGGTTCTCCTCAGTGCTCTGGTGCAGCCCGCTTTGTGGAGTTTTTCAGTAAGGGAAGATAGGGTATTACGATGGCGGGCTAAGTGGGTGATGCAGGCAGTTTTATAGGCGGATTTGCCTTCAATCGGGTGCCATTTGAGGTCCTTGAGGACCGGGGAGATGTGGTCGAATCGTTTGCAGCAAGTGATCAGCCTGGCAGTAAGGTTAAGAATGGCATTAATAGGGGCAAGATGGACTTTAGGAGTACCTGTGAGGGTGGCATTACCGTAGTCAATTCTTTGTAGGACCAAAGATTGCACAACCAATTTAAAGTCATCGGTTGGAATGAAGGGTTTGATTTTTTGAGGTGCTGGAGTACGAAGTGAGCACTTTTGGCTGAGTTTTTTATGTGGGGGTGAGGCTGAGGTTTTGATCGATGCTGATGCCGAGGGATTTGACAGAGTTAGAGATGGAGAGAGAGCAGTTAAGGGCTTTGATGTCAGAATGATGAATGGGCAGAGGGTTGTTTTTGGGAGAGAATAGAATGATTTCTATTTTTTTAGGGTTAAGTTTGAGGTGGTTTTTATGGAACTATTATGGATCTTAGTCAAGGCATCATTGAGATGTAGGATGGCAGCATGTGATTTTATACTATAGTAAAGTTGGGTGTCGTCGGCATAGAGATGGTAACCAATTTTAGCTTGTTTGAGGTTGAGGGTGAAGGGTTCAATTAAGAGGTCGAATAAGGTGGGAGAGAGAATGGAGCCCTGGGGGACGGCCATGGTGACTGGTAGAGGTTTGGAAAGGCAATTGCTGATTTTAATTTGTTGTGTTCTGTGTAGGAAAAAGGAAGTGAACCACTTTAGAACAGTTCTGTCAAAGCCAAAACTTTGTTTGAGTATGTTGAGTAGGGCAGCATGGTTAACAGTATCGACGGCAGCAGAGAGGTCAAGAAGAATGAGAAGGGAGGCTTCACCTTTGTCTAGGGAGCGATGGATGTCGTCAGTGATGTAGAGCATGGCTGTTTCAGTGCTACAGCTCTTCCGAAAACCTGATTGGGAGGCGTCTAAGAGGTTGAAGGAGTTGATGTGATAGTCCAGCTGGCACAGGGCGCATTTTTCAAGGGCCTTAGATAAGAACGGAAGGTTAGAGATAAGGCGCAGGTTATTTGAGTCAGTTGGGTCGGCTGTAGCGTTTTTCATGATGGGGGTAATTTGGCCTAGTTAGAGGGATGCAGGAACCATACCGGAGGAGAGGGAGGAGTTAATGATGGAGGTCCAATACGGGGCGATGATGTGTTTTAGATCTTGAACTAGATGGGCCGGGTTGGGATCTCTGGTATGTGAGGATGGTTTCAACTTGGAGATGATGCTAAGGATATCCCTTTCTGAGATGGGACTAATGTTAATCCAGGAAGCATTGTTCTTTCTCTGAGGGACAGTGTGGTGGGGTACCACGTGGGTGACAGTGTTGGAGAGTTGAGACGCGCCCGAGGGGGGGGAAAGGAAAGGCAGGAGGTACGGGGAGAAAGTTAGGGAGGGGAGATAAGTTCTGTGGGCAGGGTGGAACGGCGAAAGATATGTCAATCTTTGTGATTTTGTCTAAGAAGAGGCTAGCGATTTCCTCACATCTTTCGACCGAAGCTGGAAAATTAGGGGGGGGGGGCAGAATAAGTTTGGTTTTTAATAATGTTAAATAGTTCTCACGGTCGATTTTGTGCCCGGTCAAGTTGTGAACAGAAGAAGGATGCTTTTTCATTAAAAATATGTTTTTTTATAGCTGGCCCTAGCGGCTCTGAGGAGGGTAAGATTAGAGGAGGAGGGGTGTTGCCTCCAAGTGCGTTCGGTTTGTCTAAGGGCTTGTCTTTCATTGTTAAGGTCGGCATTGAACCAGGATTTAGATGGTTTGCTTTTTTGTAGTTTGAGCTTGGCTGGGGCAATTTGGTCAAGGACCTCAGCGATGGATCTGTTGTAATGATCCGTAAGGTCATTAGTGCTGTGGGGGAGAGGAGTAGGCCGTAGAAGGGCTTTTATTTTAGTCTCCAGCTCGCCCGGGGGGTTAAGGTGAAGATTTCTGGTTAGTTTCATTTGTTTCGTTGTAATAGAGGAGGGGAGGGGCATGGAGCTGTTGATCGTGAAGAGGATGAAGTGGTGATCGGACCAGTCAATGGGTATAATGTTGGTGAGAATAGCCAGGTCTTTGCTGGTGAAAGAGTGAGACCTTTGTCGTGTATTGGAGAATTGCAAAGTTGCTTCAAGTTGCTGATATCCAGTAGGTCGTTAATAAGGTTGATTGAGGGGTCGTCAGTTTTATTCCAGTAGAGGTTGAAGTCCCCAAGGAAGAGATTACTAGAGTTGTTAACCGCTGATTGAATAAGAAGATCGGAAAATTCTTCGACAAAGGAGAGAGGGTCACCAGGAAGATGGTAAATATTATGTAAACAAATCGGGGGAGCCCTGAACAGTGAGTTCAGCACTCAGATATTCAAAAGTAGTCAGGTCAGAGTGTGAGACGGGGGTGAGTAGAAGTTCATCTTTATAGATTATGGCGAGGCCCCCACCAATTTTGATAAGCCTGTCTTTTCTGAGGATGGTGTAACCTGGGGGTGGTCATTGAGCCATGTTTCCGTCAGAAAGGCGATGTCAATGCTTTCACTGAGAATGGTCTCAGCGATTTCCGTAGCATGGCAGGAAGCTGAACAGCAGTTGACCAGCATGCAGTTGAGGGGTTTCGGGTCGGTCCTTTTAGTGGGGGAGCAGGAGTGGATAGTGGTGAGTTGTTGTGGAGGTCTGGGCGATGAAGGGGAGGGCAGGGTCCTACTTGTTCCTAGGATCACAGGGATAGAAGAATGAGGTGGGAGAGAATTTGTGGTTGGCGAGGAGGCGAGGTGGTTTAGATTGAAGCCAGAAAGAACAGTGGGGGGAGATGATTCGAGAAGTGGGGTGGTAAAAGCTAGGGCATTTACTGCAGGGCGGCTCAGGTGAGTAGCTTTCGAAAGAGGGAGTAGCCCCTCGGATGCGGGGAGCAGGAAACATAGGAAAGTTGTCCAGGGGATAGGTGTGACTGGAAGGATTCTTTGAGGCAAAGTCAGTTGCATGGCAGGAAGCTGATCGGCAGTTGACCAGCATGCAGTTGAGGGGTTTGGGGTCAATCATTTTTGTGGGGGAACAGGAGTGGATAGTGGTGAGTTGTTGTGGAGGTCTGGGCGAAGCAGGGGAGGATGGGGTCCTACTAGTTCCAAGGATCACAGGGATAGATGAGTGGGGTGTGAGAGACGTTGTGGTCGGCATGAAGGTGAGGAGGTTTAAATTGTGGATAGGTAGAGCGGGGGTGAGATGGTTCAAAACGAGGGGTGGTATGTTAGAGCATTTACTGCTGGGAGGATCCGGTGAGGTGGTTTCAAAAGGGGGGGAGTAGCCCCTTGACTGTGGGGTCATGGGTTCGTAGGTAAGAGGTCCTGGGGGAATGTTTGACTGGAAAGATTCTTTGAGGCGAGGGAGAGAAAACCATTTTTGAGGGAGGAGAGTTCTAACACGATGGTTGAGAGGTGGAGTTCTATATTTGGGAGCGACTGAGTAAGAAGAGCGATGGAGAGGGAGGATGGGAGATCTAGTGGGGGGAGAGAATGGCCCCAATTGGTCAGCAGCATTGGATTGGGGCTTGAGATCGGTAGGATACCAGGTAGAGGGGAGGGAGGGGAGTTAAGGTTGCAAGGAGGCAGTGGTGTAGGAGGGTGTGAGGTGGTCATCCCAGGAGTCAATTGGCATAAATGAGAGGAGAGGGGGGCATGAGGGGGGTGCTGGGGGCTGTTAGCTGGGTAAAGGGTGGGATGTGTGGCAGGAGACAGGATTGGAGTAATTGATGGAGCTGTTGGGGAGTCAAAGGTGTGAGTTATATGCCGCTGAGGGAGTATTAAGGTGATAGTGGGAGAAGTAATAACGCTGCTAGGAGAGAGGGTGAAGGGGGTAATTTGAGCAGCTGTTGGAGTGCCAGGGGGCAAGGAAGCCGGACGAAAGAGGGTTTGGGAGGCAGAGGGGGTTGTAGGAAGAACAAAAGGTGGGGGGAGGATCTTGATGCGGTTGTGGGAAGATATGCTTGTGATACAGGAGTTTCAATGTCTATTAGTGATTCTGGGACCAGCTGGGTTGGGGTCAGGGAGCAAGGGGGCATGGGGGTCACTTGCGTTTGAGGGGGAGAAAGGTTAGAGGATGAAGTAGGTGGTAGGTTTTGAAACAATGAGCTGAAGTGGTGTTCAAAAATGGTGAGGTGGTTTTCGGAAGTTTGGATGAGGATATTTCCTGATTTGAAAATAGAGATATGTACAAATTAACACTATTAACGACAGAACAAAAAGATACCTTACACCGAACAACCCAAAACCTCCGGTACTATACATGTTACCGAAATTGCATAAACATCCGACCAATCCTCCATTTAGACCCATTGTGTCGACAAGAAACAGCATCCACGAAAACGTGGGAAAATTCTTGGACAAATATCTCCAACCACTTGTCACTACATCAGACTCTTTTGTCAAAGATACCACCGATTTTCTACTGAAACTGGAACCAGCCATGAATCTACAGAAAGATTCTAGTCTCATCTTGTGTACCGTGGACGTCAGTTCCCTTTACACTTCAATCCCCCATGACGGAGGGATTGACGCCATTGAAAGAACCTTGGCACAATCAGACATTGATCATGACTTGAAAGTATTCCTTATGGAACTTACCATATTTACACTATACCACAGTTATTTCACCGTCTTTGATAAATGGTATTTACAACTCAACGGTAAGGCCATGGGAAATTCGGCTGCTCCTTGCTACGCCAATATTTTCATGCGCAATTTTGAAGAAACTCACATCTTCTCCCAAGATAACTGGCAAGAACATGGTCGGTTATATCTCCGTTACATTGACGACATCTTCCTTCTATGGGCAGGTACCATTGAAACACTCACCACCTTCCTCAACACCTGGAATCAAGTCACTCAACGGATTCAATTCACATGGGATTACAGCACATCATGCGTCCATTATTTGGACGTCAAAATACTAAGAGAATTGGGAGATTGGTCAACCACCATTTTTCGAAAACCCACTGACAGGAACTCCACTCTACATTATCAGAGTTTCCATCGCATGGGACTCAAGAACAACTTACCGTACGCCCAGATACTGAGGGTGAAAAGAATAGTTTCCAAAGCAGATGAGAGCAGATTACAGATCAAAACTGTATTAGAACGTTTACGAGCACGTGGATACCCTACCCCCATACTAGACATGGCGATTCAGAGAAGTGAAAAATGCACCAGAGCTTCCTTATTACAACCGAGACAGAAGACACCCTCCGACCGCATGGTGGTAGTTTCAAAGTTCTCTAGAGCATCCACACAATTTCAAAAGATCATCCGTAAACACTGGTCCATCTTGACATTGGAACCTGATTTCAAAGGCTTGTTTACAGAACCCCCCATCTTTGCATTCACCAGGGGTAAGAACCTGAAGGAGATCCTGAGCAACACCAGTGGCCCTAAGACCCAAGTAACTTACAGTGGTTTTAAACCTTGTCACAATTGCAGCAATTGCAACAACAGCATTCAGGGTAATTTGATTAACCATCCCATGAAAGGCTACCCCATTAAATTGAAAGTGAACGCCACATGTAACAGCAAGAACGTGATTTACGCCTTAAAGTGCCCATGTGGTAAATGTTATGTTGGCCATACAGAGAGGAAGATTCGCACTAGAATCTTAGAACATAAGAGCAACATTCGCACTGAAAATTTGAAATCGAGTGTGGCTACTCATTTTTTGGAAAATAGACATTCAGTGGTTCAACTCAAATTTCAAGTACTTGAACAAGTTCCCATTACAGTGAATAATAAGAACTATCTACTTAAACGGGAGAATTTCTGGATCCGCTACCTATCCACGATGGCCCCCTCGGGGCTCAATGATCGCATAGAATTTTTGTGTTATTTATGATCTGTTTACCTTATCCTGGGCTGTTAACATTACACTGTTATGATTCTTATTTGCCTGTTTTATCGTCGGTTTCTCGATTTTTGCACCTTCTAAGATGGCGCTCACACTTTTTTTGCCACCGGGTCGTTTAGTCCTACGTCTATATCTGGGTTTTGTATTTCTTCCTTACTTGCCGCCCACTGGTGGTTCACCCTCACGGAACTCCGCGGAGTCCTTGTGTAATCATCACATATGTAAGTACCCTCACTAGGGACCTTGCTATGCTTTTTACTATCGGTGCTTCGTACTATCGTTGATTACAACTGTCATGCTCTTGGCTAACACGGCACGTTTCACCCCTCCGCTTCCCATCTATGTTGTCACACGCTATAACGTTTTTTCACCAGCCACGTCCTTTTCTTTTTCTTTACCAGAAGTCTTTGGATACCACGCTCAGTTTTATTTATACAGGAGCACTTGGGTACTTTACCATCGCCACGTTTCCACACCGCTTTCATTTCGTTTTAGCACACCCTTACCACAGACGGTCACTGCATGTTTGTGCGTATGATGCTTTGGTTAATGTTAATCATTGAGATTACAGCTGGCTCTTCTGTTTTTGTTCGTAGAGTAATCCCCCTGACGATGGGCCATGCCCGAAATGCATTGGGTTGTGTGATGAGACAACACGCCTGAATTTATTTGCATTTGAGATGGATTACAATTGCTGATATGCATTGCTAACAATGACACTTCATCATTGAACTTGAATAAAATTGGAAATTCCAATACTTTCCGACATGAACACAAATCATTGATTAACTGTTTATTGAACTAGACCCTTTGGTCATTTTGAAGTAGTGCGCAGGGTTGCCCTCTCCCTAGGTGGGAGAGCTTCATTCCAGTCTTGAAAATAGAGATGTCAACTTCACCAGGGAATGTGGGGGAAGGAGTGGTGGAGAGTTTCAGATCGTAAGGGATTTTACGGGAATTCGTGATAGGAAGGTGGCGGAGAAAAATACTTTTCCACTTAGAGGGGCGTTTAGTGAAGAAGATGTAGTTAGTTTTAATGATGGAGATAAGGCTAAGATAGTTGTCCACAAATAAGATTTCTTGATGGTGAATAAGAAGTTTGTGTTTGAAGTTCTTCTTGCCATTTTTGGAAAGGTTAGCGGGGTAAAGGATAGACCAAGAGTTGGGTCCGTGCTTCGTGACGTGTGAGTCTTGTAACAAGTGGGTAGTGTTGAGGGATGGCATGATGGGTCAATGTTAGTGGCTAAGGGGAGAGGGGAGGACTGAGGGGAGGTGGATAGGGGAAGACCACGATGTGGGCAGGGAATGTGAGAGATGGGGGAATTGTGGGGAAATGACGGTGTAGAGGTAGTATAATCAGGGGTGTTTTGTGAACCGTGGTATGTAAAGGGTCGAGAGGGAGGCGATGTGGGACAAACAGGTATCTGCATTTTTGATAACCTTTTTTAGGCACCGCTGCTGCAAAAACCTCTGAACGGAATTACACCAAATTTGGCAAGAAACTAGATCTTGGATCACATATTAGGCTTTTTGTGATTTGGTGTAAATCTGTTCAGAAGTTTCTGAGAAATTAAGGTTCAAGTATATTTCTATATCTGGACGTTTGGGTTCGAGGGACTCTTGAGAGGAACTGAACCTTTTATCCATCTGTGCTGCCGAAGAATATGAATATGCTCAATGATCATTGTATTGTTGAATATTATATGTATTGTATAACTAAAATCATCACAATTTGTTTTGCTATGTTGGTTAGTCTATATATGTATGTACCAAAATACTCTTGTTTGGTCTTGCTTCCTCAGGGACTCTCAAGACCTCTCTTCACCGTCTCTGTCCTCTCTAGTGTTTTTCAAATCTGGCTTCTTTACCCCTTCCAGTTTTCACACTCTGCTCAGACTCATGTCTTCCAGAGGTTGCTTCTCGAACACTGCGTACCTCTTCCACTTCTCTGGAAGTGGCCCTCTCTCAATTATAGGTGAGCTTCTCCTGTGGTACACACCACTGATCGTGTTTACTATTCTCCCCTTTTTAGGTCTCGGCTAGCATAGGCTGCGCACATGCGCAGTCTCGCTGGTGAGATTTTATGTTTCTGAGTACGTTTCACTAGCGAGGTTAAGCCCCGTCCCTCTTTTCCATTGGCTGGCGTCACTGTTCATGCTAAACGGTGGCCAGCCATTGGAAAAGAGGTCACAGTGACGTACTCTTTTCTCTTTTGAAGCCGTCTCACTTGGACTGGCTTCCTTGAATTACATTTGTGGTTAAAGGTTTCTTATCTTCTTTATGGGGCCATCTGTTTTGCCCCATAACGAAGATAAGAAACCTTTTTACGCCAGCAAGGCAGTCCGTCCAAGTTGGATGGCTCTAAAACAGAAATTTCTTTCATTTTAGTATAATCGCGGCACCCGCACTTTACTTTCAAAATGTTACAAGTAAAGCGCGATTGACGCGATTATACCAAAATGAAAGAAATAGAAAAAACATCTATTTCTTTCATTGTGGTATAATCGTGGCACCCGCGCTTTACTTATAACATTTTAAAAGTAAAGCTCTGGTGCCGTGATTACCAAAATGAAAGAAGTAGATGTTTTTTATATTTCTTTCATTTTGGTATAATCACAGCACCTGCGCTTTACTTTTAAAATGTTACAAGTAAGACGCGGGTGCTGCAATTATACCAAAATGAAAGAAAAAGTAAAAACATCTATTTCTTTCATTTGGGTATAATCGCGGCACCCGCGCTTTAATTATAGCATTTTAAAAGTAAAGCGCGGGTGCCGCGAATATATCAAAATGAAATAAATAGATGTTTTTTTCTAATTCCTTCATCTTGGTTGAATGGGCGGACAGGCACAGAAAGGGGAGGCGGATCAGCTGACGTTCCGATGCAGTCTTTCTTTTGTGTTAGTGATGACAGTTTTTCTGTATTTTGTTCTGAATATAACCGTACAACGACCCCTTCCTTAAGTCTGTCTTCTAATGTGTGACAGTTAAAACCCTTGCCCCTTATTCCCAGTATATGTAGTTCACAAGATTTGCCACAAGGGGGTGGGGGGGCTCATTTCCTTGTCATTGGTTAGGTCTCCTGTTTGTCGGTGCTGAGAGGGTGGGAGGAATTTTCCAAAGGGTTAATGGGGCATGTGTAGGTTGTGCTGGACTACGGTGGCTCGGAGAGGGACAAATTATTAAAGGGACTGAAAAAATCTAGCTGCGATTAAGAAAGGGGAGGGGAGAATGTGCCGCAGCTGAAGGGAGAGCCCAGTAGCCACGGAGGCAGCTGCTCGGTCATCCGGGAATGGGGAGAATATGAAGTGAGGTATTATTATTATCTTGAAGGGGCTGCGAAAAGGGAGGGGATTGAAGGCCAGCAGGGAGGACACACACAACATGCACAAAATATCACAGTTTATTTCAGACTCAGAATGACAGCTTTGCTTTGTGTGGAGAGCCAATGTCCTTCCCCAGGCATGCCTTTGCTGGCTCTAGTAGCCCATCCACAGTCTGTGCCAACCGGCTCCATGGGAACGTCTGCACTCCATGCACTTCTTGGGCGCTCATTCAACGGCTGAAACCCTTCCAGACTCTGTGCGGAGATTCCATGTCCTTCCCTGGGTATGTCATAGCTGGCTATCGACATTCTGTGCACCCAGCTTTATGGGCACATCTATAATCCCTGCGTTTCTTAGGCGCTCGTCCGTATGCCGCCCGACCGACAAGGCTCTGTTAACATAACCCTCTAGTCGCTTAAGAGAGCAGCACAGCCCATCCCATGTCCCAAATCTGGGTAACTACATACAGAGCCCATGTACTCTCCCAGAAGCATTTACTTACCAATGTCTTTGCCTTCCAATGCCCCCCCATACTCTCTGTGGCTCCATAGTCTGACCCCATCCTCAAGATGTGTGCAGTGTCTGTCCCAACTCCGGTAAGCTCCGGTGCGCACACTGCCTAGTAACACTCTATGTTCTCAACTTTATATGTACCCCCCACACATTTTTGTAATTTCTTCAGCTTTTATGCAAGCCCAAAGTGTATGTTCTGTGAAAGAAGAGTGCATAACCCAGTCTGTGCCTCCCCAAGCTCCGTGTGCACATCCACCCACCTATAATTGCCATCTGCGGGCTCAGTGAGAACATCTGCAGTTCATGTCCTCTAATAGGTTTGTGTTCACAACCACAGTCTCTGCATCTGCAGAATCCGTGTGCACACCCACAGCGCACAATCTCCTATTGTTGCGTTCATATGCACAGTCCCTGTTCTCTATGCCCTACCCTGTTTATGCTGGCTCAGCAAATAACTCTATAGTCTCAGGGAGAATTGGATACACTTGCACAGCCACCCCCCTTCCTGGTCTAGTGTACACATCCACAGCTGTGCTACCCCAAGCACAAATGACTTGCTCTACCCATACATCCATAGCTAATATCCTTCCCAGGCTGGGCAGAAGATCATTGATCATATACCGGGTGCTATTCACTTAATACGCAGAGGTTGGCAGAATTTACAGCTGGTAAAACATGCATAGTTATGACCTGCAGAGGCTCGTGTGATTTCATAGATGTGAGTGGCATCTCTCCTCATACCATATCTGAGCAATTTGGAACAGAAATTACATCGGAGATGGTGCTGCGCTGCGACGCAGCTCCAGCAATGCTCCCGGGGCCCTATCTAGTTAATGCTGCGTCAATCCTTACGCCTGCTTCAGACAGGCGCAGGGTTTTGACGCAGCATGGGCCTAAAAGTGACTGAGTGAAATCTTGTAGATTTCACTCAGCCACTTTTAGGAGGCGTTCCTGCGCCAGAACGCCCCCTCCCTGCACAGGAACGCCTACATGTGGCGCAGGGCTTTACAACGTGAGGCATCTCCCAGATGCGTCGTGTTGTAAGTACCCCCGCAACGGCGGCGTAAATGAGGCGCAAGAGGCTTGTAAATCTGCCCCATAGAGCCCTGGTACAAATTCCTATTCCTGTAAAAAAAAAATTTTTAAAACACATTCACACGTACTTTGGAACTTTCCTTCTATACGTGCAGTCGAAATAACCCCATACTGACCATCATGAGTGTTGTAATATTAAAAAAACCTGTACCTACCGGTATATTAGCATCTCGAAATGAGGCTTTGTTAATCAGGCTACAACTCTTCTAGTTAAGCACGACCACGCAATGGGTTTTTTGAGAATGCCGGACTTAACAACGCTTGATAAATGTCCACACTATGCTGGAAATGAATATGCAGCCGTCAGCCCCTCTTAGGGAAATCCTTCAAGATGTTTGTAGCTCAGTACTCCTTTGTTTTGCCTTAGAAACTGTTTTTTTTTTATAAGACAACCTTTCATAAAGAAATAGAAATGTAATTTTGATTTTGGACGTCTGTTGTTTGCGGGCATTTGTGATATATATTCTCCGTAAAATTCGACCTTAATAGTGGCAAGCTGTATGTTTAGTAGGAATGTATGAGAAAACCATGGATTTCCCAAGAAGGCTCAAATTGCAGAACATCAGACACTCCCACACATCTTACTAATGGGACAATGGGCAGGGCCCTGCCACATCATTCCATGCAGTTTGTTACTCAGACTTCCCCCTACTGGTTAATCAATAAAACAGTACAAAAGGGGGTGGTGATGGACGGAGCATCTGAACCAATCAAACACTCACACCCAGTCAACAGATCTGGGTTTAATCCATCACCGTTCTTTAGCCCGCTCTGCCACCCCAGTTCAGAACAGTTTCCATGAGGCACAGGGTCAGACTGATTTGCATATGACCATGTCTGAACTGGGGTGGCAGAGTGGGCTAAAGAACGGTGATGAATTGAACCCAGATCTGGTGACTGGGTGTGAGTGTTTGATTGGTTCAGATGCTCCGTCCATCACCACCTCCTTTTGTACTACTTTGTTCGCTGTAAGTTGGCAGGGTATAATCAGACGTGAGTCCCTTGCTCACTTTGCCACTGGATTCAAGCAAGCTGGGCTGAAGACGGCTGGAATGCCAGAAACGGTCCTTGGAAGCTTGTTTCCGGTCCAGGGAAGGCATGGCTTGGCATTTCGGGCTGGACTGTTCCCATGAGGCACAGGGTCAGACTGATTTGCATGTGGCCATGTCTGAACTGGGGTGGCAGAGTGGGCTAAAGAACGGTGATGGATTAAACCCAGATCTGTTGACTGGTTGTGAGTGTTTGATTGGTTCAGATGCTCCGTCCATCACCACTCCCTTTTGTACTGCTTTGTTCGCCGTAAGTTGGCAGGGTATAATCAGACGTGAGTCCTTTGCTCACTTTGCCACTGGATTCAAGCAAGCCGGGCTGAAGACGGCTGGAATGCCAGAAACCGGTCCTTGGAAGCTTGTTTCCGGTCCAGGGAAGGCATGGCTTGGCATTTCGGGCTGGACTGTTTCCATGAGGCACAGGGTCAGACTGATTTGCATATGGCCATATCTGAACTGGGGTGGCAGAGTGGGCTAAAGAACGGTGATGGATTAAACCCAGATCTGTTGACTGGGTGTGAGTGTTTGATTGGTTCAGATGCTCCGTCCATCACCACCCCCTTTTGTACCGCTTTAATCAATAAAACATTCAAGAAGTGAATGGGCTGCAGTCGGAGACTCTTCGAGGGATACGCGGGGATATTTATTGCTCTCTACTCATGTGTTGTATCATGACCTGCTTTATAGACAGCATTTCAGAAAGAGAGATGCATATTTTCTCTGATTTCAGTTATTAAACAAGTCATGAAGGGTGTTCATTTAAAGTGCCATTAAGAATTCCTTAGCAACCCCCATCATGTTAGCTAGGAAAGCTAGGGGTTTTGTTGGATTTGTTGAGAGCCGTTTTTATTCTTCGGGGAATCTGTGCTCTAGTCTTAGTAATTTATCATTTGTGCTCGAGATTTAAAAAAGACAAAGCAAAACAATGGCCTTCATAGAATGATTATTTTGCATCACTCTATTTTTTTTAATGGTAATGCAACCAGTACAATGCATGTCCAATATAGGAAATGTTAAACTAAAATGAATGTTTCCCGATTTCATTCTGTTTATGAACCTGTAGACTGTACCCAGTCCACCAAGTGCCATACTGACTTGGATGTTGAAGGTTTGAGATTTGCCATGCAAGAGAATTTCAGTGATCCTCTGAAGACTTGTTCTCTGTTAGTTCAAAAAGCAATCTTATAAAATAGCATCCTGTGTATCTTGTAATGGGACAACATGTTTGCATCAGTTCCATTTGAAAGCCAGTTCACCCTTTAATCATTATGCCCACATTGTGTATCTTTTGTGAATTTTGTTTTCCTGGTATGGGAAACTTTGTTTGCTTGTGCTGTTTCTTTGCGTATAGTATTTAAATTGCTCTGGTGCATAATAATTTCAAGTGTCATTCAATAAATTAGCTTGTCATCGCCCGGAAGTGACCCCCAAAAAAATCACAGATGCTTATGTGTAATGTCACATGTACTACCCTCTGGAGTTGGTATAGTGGTGACTGTAATAAGCCTATGGAGTTGAAAACAAATGAGTGTTCATGGTAAAAGAGCCCAAGATAATTTCGTTAGGTTCTTGTTGACAGTAAGCATCTTTTATGTTGCATAAGTCTGTGGTTGCCAGCACCTTCTAGTATAATAACAGAATATAATGTGTACATTTTAAAAGGCAGCCAATCTAAAACACATAATTTTGTCGCTTGTTACGTTATGACATTTTAAAAGCACATCATTTATAGTTTTTTACAGTTTCAGATAGGTCGTGCACATAACTGTAGTGAATCCAACACAGTTATGATTGGATAATATGCTTTATTCTAGTAGAAATGCCCCAACGCGGAGCAATTCCAAATCGGCCTGTTCCCTCCAGCCGGTTCTCTCGTTCTCCTCAATTGATTCCTTCCATTACACCCTTCTCGCTCCAAATATTCACTGAGGAAACAATAGAGGGACTATGCAAGGTTACACATAGATATTAATATATAAATACACATTACAACAACAGCAACTTCCCTTTTAGTTCTGTGTTTCCTAAAGTGTCTGTACTGGTGTGCCGGCTTGTACTCAGTGATGCTGACAACTGAGGGAAGTTGCGGAGGATTTGCTAAATCTGGTTTGAAATGTATTCCAACTGTCATGTTGCAGATGGTTTCTAATGCATCCAGGGCTGGCGCATTGGCTGATCCCTTGCAGTACCATGGAATGGAAGGAGTGCGGTAAATGGCCATCGATTGGGACAATGCCCTGCCTCCTCACGGTCAGGACAAACTTTGTAAATAAGCATTGGAAATGCAATAGGTCTCGCCTTTTATTAAGTTAAAGCAATATGCTTTGCTATACAATACCATTAGCAACGCAAAAGGCTTTAACTTAATCAAAGGCGAGGCCTTATGCATTTTCAATGCTTGTTTTATTAATGCCCTGTGCTCTCCGCTTATGGTTTAATTTCATTACCGGATGTACACTCATCTATGCCGGATCTGTCCAGAAGACGTTTCCTCCATCAGTTGAGGACGGTTTGGACCACAGACGGCTCCAAGCGCACGCCCAATCCTACTTTCCGAAAGGGTCAGTCCACCTTTTTCTTAGTGCGATTACCCCTGACAGGTTGGGGACTCTGCTCCCTGTCCATGAACTTGCAAGGCTAAGTTACACTGCCGGCAGCGCAATCGTTTTACAACACCACATTGTTGTCTGCTGCTAAATGGAGTCCAACAAAAGTTTCACTTCACCTCGGTTTAGTGCCTGCCACTACATGGCCCCTCGAGTGCTTTTTCAGATTCACTCCCAAGTACACGTACTCCCATGCCCACTACTCCCCCTGTTACCTCCCTCATTTGTGCTTTTGCAGCCCTCTTTTCAGAATCCCCACAACACATTAATTGGACTACTGCCTATTGCTCAGGATTCATTGCTCTCCCACTCTGAGCTTATTACCTTGGAGGAACATTTCGATCACTTAGCCCACCACACTCCAGGTAATTTATCCGCTCTACCATTCGTTTGAATACCCATGCCGGATCAAAATACTATTCTTATTCTATCCCCTTTTATTTCTCTTTGTACAGCACCAAACAATTGTTGTAACCTGGTCCTGAAGATGCCCTGAATTGAACACAGGTCGAAACGCCGTTGACCATTCAGCGCAACTTCTTGGCGCAATTATGGCTGTTTAATTCATTAATGACTTTGGAATTTCCAAAAGAAATTGCATTGGAAATTGTCAAAAAGCAGTAGTTATTTAAGTGTCTGTATACCAATTATTTATTTGCGTGTTTCATCGCTGTTTCTCTTTACCTCACTTGTCACTTGCACCGTTCACACAATTGCACAAGCACTGTTGTGCAAAGCTCTTATAGGTTACTTGTAATCTAAATAGTGCTGATATTGTTTTTTGGTTCTTTGTCCCTTTTTTGCTTGAAAGACTGCTCCTTAAAACTTTCTTATAATCATTGACGTTTCCCTGTTTCTTTCCTTCTGCAATTGCCATGCATGCATAGAACTGTCTATGAATATTATCTGTTGAGACACTGTTGTGTGCTACGTTACATCACTCATGACATCTTCTATGACATGATTGATAATATCACTGCAACATTTGCAGTTAAACTATTGATGAGAAAACTGTCCCTGGCAGAGGTGCAAGTTTCACCTAAATATAATGTTACTTTAACCTTTGGTTTATATATATATATATATATATATATATATATATATATATATATATATATATATATATATATATATATATATATATATATATATATATATATATATATATATATATATATATATATATATATGCGGTATGTGTCGTCCTTTAATTCAGCGTGCCCAGCCAAACGGTAATATATATACTCATCTTGAGTAGTAGATGACTGAAATTCTGAACTCAACCTTTAAGTAAGACTAGAATCCACTCTGTTTTCTAATCTTATTTATATCCCAACAAGTCCTGTGAATTCCCACAACTACAGACCACATTGATCGCACCCGCTGGTTACAAGGAGGGTTGCAAACATGCCCACTTACACAAGACCTTATTAGGGGAAATCAACTGACAATACTGTTCACACCCATGAAAGGTTAGGTGGAAGGTTGCAAGTTCCACCTACAATAGACAGGGTTCCAAACTTGGAAAAACCTCAACCCATACACTACCGCAATAATAATAACATTAGCAGAGAAAAAATGAACTTGTATTTCATCTGATTGTATGTCAGAAAATCGATAACAAAAATATCTTCAGACATAAATATTGTAGCATAAACATCATTTACATAAATATCACTCCTTAGGTGTATTTCATGTTATTAACTCCTATGAGCTGATATTTTTGTAAACAATATTAATGGCGGTATATTTTTGTCAGACGAAATTAAGTCTGCAAAATTCTGGGACTATCCACTTGGATGCAAATAACAGAAAGACAGAGAGGATGGCAGGGGGGGGGGGTCGCCATTATCCACAGAGAGACCTTACAATGGAAGACTTTTACTTTACATGGCCTAAAGGGAGCAGAAAATATGGGCCTCTGTTGTGCCATAAAAGATTCCTCCTCCTTTTCTGGGGTTTTAATTTACCGCCCCCCAGCCAATAGTAATATTTTTTTGGATTCAATAGGGGATTCGCTCAGCCAAGCACTGCTTAGATATTCGAATTTCGCACTGCTCGGAGACATTAACTTACATCTAGAATGCAGTAATAGCCCGGGGTCACTAATTTTTTGGAAACTGTTACCACGCTGGGCATTAACCAAGTTGTTCAGGGGCCAACACATAGAGCAGGACACACGTTGGATGCTGTTTTCACCAACCTTACCTCACTTCAGATAGAAGCCCCAATCCTGCAGGCCTGATCAGACCACTGCTTTATTCCTCTGTCTATTCCAATACCCAATATGGACCATGCAGCTACGAATAGTAATACGGGAGCACCGAGGCTTACATGGCATCTATTAGCCACTAATCCCTCCTTACCTATAATTGCCCAAGACATGGTTCCAACATTAACTGGCAAACCAGGAGAGGATTCTCACCGCTTTAGTAGCTGGATGATGTCCATAGGTAAGGAATTATCTCCCTTAAGGTGTTCTGCCAGAAGAAGCAAAAGAAAATTTCATAACGATCCATGGTTTACAAAAGAGTTAGAGGAAATTCACTTACACTGTAAACAACTTGAACGTAGATGGAGAAGGTGATATGATGTATCTAACTTACATATCTTAAAACTTTTAGGAAGCAATATTATTCAGCAAATTAGCCACAAAAGAGTACTTTAATGATAGAATAACCATGGCAAAGCATACCAAAATGAAATCTTTGAAATTGTAATATCCTTCACAGATACAAAAGCCCTACATTCAGAAATTCTCCCCTCCCAATAGCTTTGCAATTAGATTGCATTATATTTCAAAGATAAGATTAGGAACATCCAAAAGGATTTTGGGACCTATAGTCCATTGGAACCTACGAATGAATATGAGCCAGATCATAGGATGGGCAGACCTGCCCTTCAAGCCTTCCAAACCGCCATTTTATCTCATACTCAGGAGGCCATACTGGCCTGTAAATCAGGCTCGCATTGGACGCTTGCCCCCCAATAATATTACATCATATTATTGACATAGTGAATCCTGTGATCAACAATATCGTGAATTCCTCTTTATCCACTGGCATAGTGCCGGATGAATGGAAATTCACCATTGTGAAGCCACTTAAGAAAAAAACTAAAAGTAGATTAATCTAATGTCTCTAACTACAGGCCCATATCCCTGTTACCAATTCTAGGTAAGATTACAGAGAGAATGGTTTATATAGAACTTTTCAGTTTCTCGGAGTCAGCTCTGATCTTTCACCCCCTCCAATCTGGGTTTTGCCCAAAACATTCTACTGAATCGGCGTTATTGGAGATATTGGATACCCTAAAATTCATAACAGACAATGGCAAGAAGGCAATTCTGATCCTTTCGGATCTGTCTGCCGCATTTGATACCATCTCTCACAACATCTTGCTAGCTAGATTGAGAGCCTGTAGCATTTCCAATTCTGCCCTGGCATGGATCACATCCTTCCTGTCGAATAGGAAGCAAGTTGTCTCGCTGGGATCCTTTCTCTCATCAGAACGCACCGTCACCATGGGTGTCGCACAGGGGGCCTCCCTCAGTCCACTCCTCTTTAATATATGTATATGGCCCCACTTATCTTGCTTATTTCGGCTTTTGGGATCGAGACTACGTCTTACGCTGATGATACCCAGCTGATCCTGTCCTTGGAAAAGAACTCCACAGAAGCCTCGGAAAACTTCAAAGTCTGTCTTACGGCAGTCATCAAATGGATGAAGAATAACCATCTCCGCTGTAATACTGATAAGACCAAAATCTTACTGATTGGGAAAAATAATCCCTTCCAACCTAAGGACTAGTGGCCAGAGGAGACTGTAGCCCCCTCATCTACGGTGGAGGTGGCTGCAAATCTGGGAGTGTGGTTTGACTCTTCCCTCTCGATCAAATTACATGTTTTAAAAATAGCAGGGACATGTTTTGGCTTAATTAAAACTCTTGAAAAATTATTTGACTTGATTTCACTTGCCGCAAGGAAAACAGTGGCAGTGGCTCTAATACTCTCGTGGCTAGACTACTGTAATAGCCTTCTGGCAGAAACTAATATAGAAACCCTGAGGAGACTACAGGTATTACAGCATGCAGCTGCCAGACTGGTCCTAGGGCTCCCCCGTAGAACATCTGCCTCTGCCGCCCTGAAAACCCTTCACTGGCTCCCGGTTCATAAAATAATTTTGTGTAAACTATTGTTGACGACCTTCAGAGCAATTTACCGGTTGGGTCCTGTATACCTTTCGACACAATTTAAGTCACACACGACAATGAAGACACTTAGATCCAGCTCAGCAAACCTGCTCAAATGGCCAGGTTTCAAACTGAAAACCTAGAGGAGGGAAATCTGCCACGGTTTTAGGAGCAAAGGCTTAGAATTTCATGCCAAATAAACTCAGAGCAATGGAACATGAAGAGCAGTTCAGAAAAGCATTAAAGACATGGATCTTTGGAACATCGGATGTCTTATGCCCTTATCCAGACTCTAATCTGTTACAGCTGATTTTCGTTATTGGATAGCGCCAGGACACTCCGGTGGGAGTGGCAGTTTGCGCTCTATAAGCAACACATTTCATTTCATTTTATTTCATTTCATTCTTTTGTCTGCTGCCCACCCATACCTTATTGAGTGGTTAATGGTCTGGTGGCATTTATCAAGGCATTTGTTGTCTCGTGGACGCAAACTGTGATAAAATGTCTACCCTTGAATAACTACAATAACCCAGCGGCGTAGTTAGGTGAGGCCGGGGGGGAGTCTGCCCAGTGCACTTTTTTGAGGGCGGCGGTGAGCCAAGGTAAGTTTTTAGGTCTCGCTGAACCAATGCGCATGCGTTGTTCTGCGAGATTATAGTGGGCAAAACAGCTCTTTAAACCAGCGAGGATTTGCCACAATGCATGTGAGTTACTCAAGTGCTACGCTTCCCCAGCCCGCGCTTGAGCTCACTTCTTAATCACACCCCATATGATGTTCCCTCCAGCTCGCTCGCACATCAAAGGCTGCTGCTCCCGCGCCAATGCGCTCCTGCCCTCCCCCACCCCCCACACCAATGCCAAGAGCTTGTTTTTTTTTTTATTGCCGTACGGCGCCAATGCTTGTTTTTTATTCACGGTCAGCCTGCAGTTTCGTTTTAAACGCCCCATGTCCATCTCGTGACGCACAGAAACTACTTAGGTTGAAGTGGGCATACGATACCAACCAGCACAACAGATGTACTGAGCCGCGGCCACGTACAAACACATGCACAAACTGTCAGAGCAGCACATTCTAGACTCATGTCTACAATGGCGATGAGAACAGGTTGGAACAGCTTGAGCGCGAAACCACTTACCAAAGGTGCACTCTGCAAGGAGGTGGAGTAAGTAGGAGCAGGCATCTGCACAAAAGACAGTCTTTCACAAACTTGTCAAAAGCTGCACACCCTGCTTAGCGCAGATTACTGACCAATATAACTTTATGCCCAAGACAAGAACAGACATCAAGTCTCCAACCGGGCAATGCCACCTACATAGACAAACAGACGAAATGCAGGAGCAGGGAAGAAGCTAAAAAGCTGACGTCATTTATATTTTTCTCCATTGTTAGGAGTCAATCACGCAACGGTCCCTTCTCTTTAGGGCGAGCGGTAGTGCCTCTTAAGAGTTCAGATGGTCACATGTCTTCAGAGGCACCAGTCTGACTTCAATAGAAATCTGGAGGATTCAAGACCATCACATCAACTCGAGTCCCACATAGTTTAAAACAGATGACACATGAAATAATTTGGCAAATCCGATCTCACTTTTAGTTGAACTAACTCCTTACAAAAGTAGGCATTACATTATGGTAAAAGCAGACCACCACATAACGATCTGTATTCGCATCAGACCCGCCACAGCAATGCTGAGAGGTTCACACTTCAAAGGAATGCTCTCCCCCGCCCCATGCCTCTTCTCTCACCCTTTCGCTATCTCCCCTGCCCTCCCACCTTCAGCCTCTTCCTCTGCAGTCTCCGCTGGACCTGCCCTCCCTCGCCATTTGTATGCACAGCGCACTCTCTCCCCCCTCCCTCCTCCTCACAGCGCTACACGAAGGTTGGCACCCCGGCTTGTTGGAGAAGGGTGCTTTACACTGACATCTCCAAACTTAAGTTAAGCGCCGCTAGACTGTACTTCCCATGCTGCGGATGTTTATATTGATTTGTTTGTACTTTGTAAAGTAAGCACTTGTCTTTCTATATATAAGAAAACCTCTTGAATACCAGGGACTTCTTCAATCTGCACCCGACCAAGAGTTTCGTAAGTTAATATTAAAAAAATAAACTCCAGAGTGTTGTAAGAGGAAGGAATTGCAGGCACAGCTAAACATTTTAAAATATTTAGCAGCACTTTATCAAACTAAGTTGGCTGCCGTGAAACATTTTGTAGTTGAACGCATAGTAAATGTGCTTCAGGACAAAAAAATTAAGGTGTTTTCATTATTAATTTTACATCTGAACGCCATCAAGGATTTATAGGGGTGGGGGCTGCAGCACCTCCTACTTCCAGTGCATCTGCTTTCAGACCCACAATCCCTTCATGGAATCTAGACATGCACACAATTTTTTTTTTTTAAAGTCTCTGACTCGACAGCTGATAGCGACCTTTGATACAGCGCATTGCAGACTCCCACTCATCTCCAGGCACGCCAAACAGGTGTCTGTGTTACCCGACTCAATGGCTCTCGATTCTTTGATGTCAGAAAGATGTGACACTAGTTTTAGTCTACAAGTCCCAGGCAAATGTCTCGGTAATCGCTTTAGTCCACTCAGCTATCCTAGAATATATTTATCTCTCTCTCACGCTCTTTGCACTCCCATATCATTCTCCTCTTGTATCCCCCCTTACTTAGTTTCACTTCCTTTCTAACAATACTATAAAATCTCCTCTCCTCTATCTCCTGACTCTTCCCTCCCCTCATTCTCTCCACTCTCCTCTCCCCCCTCCTTTCTCCTCTCTTCTCCTCTCTCCTTTCTCCCCTCTTCCCTCTCCTCACTCTCCCCTCTTTACTACTCTCCCCTCCCTCTCTCACCTCCCTCTCACTTCAATCACCCCTCTCCTCACTATCCTCACTCTCCCCACTCTCTCCTCTCACACCACTCTCTCCTCTCTCTCGACTCTTCCTCTATTTCCTTCTCACTCTCTCCTGCCCCTTCACTGTCTTGGCCTCTCCACTCTTCCTCTATTTCTGTTTCACTCTCTCCTGACCCTTCACTGTCTTGGCCTCTCCACTCTTCTTCTATTTCTTTCTCACTCTCTCCTGCCCCTTCACTGTCTTTGCCTCTCCACTCTTCCTCTGTTTCTCTCCTGCCCCTTCACTGTCTTGGGCTCCACTCTTCCTCAGTTTCCGTTTCACTCTCTCCTGCCCCTTCACTGTCTTGGCCTCTCCACTCTTCCTCTGTTTCCGTTTCACTCTCTCATGCCCCTTCACTGTCTTGGCCTCTCCACTCTTCCTCAGTTTCTGTTTCACACTCTCCTGCCCCTTCACTGTCTTGGCCTCTCCACTGTTCCTCTATTTCTGTCTCAATCTCTCCTGCCCCCTCACTGTCTTGGCCTCTCCACTCTTCCTCAATTTACGTTTCACTCTCTCCTGCCCCTTCACTCTCCTGGCCTCTCCACTCTTCCTCTATTTCTGTCTCACTCTCTCCTGCCCCTTCACTGTCTTGGCCTCTCCACTCTTCCTCTGTTTCCGTTTCACTCTCTCCTGCCCCTTCACTGTCTTGTCCTCTCCACTCTTCCTCAGTTTCCGTTTCACTCTCTCTTGCCCCTTCACTGTCTTGGCCTCTCCACTCTTCCTCTATTTATGTCTCACTCTCTCCTGCCCCTTCACTGTCGTGACCTCTCCACTCTTCCTCTATTTCTGTCTCACTCTCTCCTGCCCCTTCACTGTCTTGGCCTCTCCACTCATCCTCGGTTTCTCTCCTGCCCCTTCATTGTCTTGGGCTCTCCACTCTTCCCCAGTTTCCGTTTCACTCTCTCCTGCCCCTTCACTGTCCTGGCCTCTCCACTCTTCCTCTATTTCTGTCTCACTCTCTCCTGTCCCTTCACTGTCTTGGCCTCTCCACTCTTCCTCTATTTCTGTCTCACTCTCTCCTGCCCCTTCACTGTCTTGGCCTCTCCACTCTTCCTCTATTTCTGTCTCACTCTCTCCTGCCCCATCACTGTCTTGGCCTATCCACTCTTCCTCTATTTCCGTTTCACTCTCTCCTGCCCCTTCACTGTCTTGGCCTCTCCACTCTTCCTCAGTTTCCGTTTCACTCTCTCCTGTCCCTTCACTGTCCTGGCCTCTCCATTCTTCCTCTATTTCTGTCTCACTCTCTCCTGCCCCTTCACTGTCTTGGCCTCTCCACTCTTCCTCTATTTCTGTCTCACTTTCTCCTGCCCCTTCACTGTCTTGGCCTTTCCACTCTTCCTCTGTTTCTGTTTCACTCTCTCCTGCCCCTTCACTGTCTTGGCCTCTACAATCTTCCTCAGTTTCCGTTTCACTCTCTCCTGCCCCTTCACTGTCTTGGCCTCTCCACTCTTCCTCTATTTCTGTCTCACTCTCTCCTGCCCCTTCACTGTCTTGGCCTCTCCACTCTTCCTCAGTTTCCACCTCACTCTCTCCTGCCCCTTCACTGTCCTGGCCTCTCCACTCTTCCTCTATTTCTGTCTCACTCTCTCCTGCCCCTTCACTGTCTTGGCCTCTCCACTCTTCCTCTATTTCTGTCTCACTCACTCCTGCCCCTTCACTGTCTTGGCCTCTCCACTCTTCCTTTATTTCTGTCTCACTCTCTCCTGCCCCTTCACTGCGAGTTGTAAGCGAATCGATAGGGAGTATTCGCTTCTCTCTTTGTTTTATATATGTGTTTACTGTTAGCGGACAGGAGAATACAAATAAAGAGGTCCTTATTCGTGTGCGCTCAGTATGTGTTTTGTTATATGTTGAACGTTGTCAGTCCTTGTCACATATAAGTTTGTGTTCACTGCACCATTCACTGTTTTTTCCTTTTGGGAGTCGGTCACGTTTCCGTTAAGCTAGTTGACACCAATGATGAGAACAGGGCCACCCTGGTGAGTACCAACCAGGGGCCCCAATGGTGGTGCGCCCGTGAGGTGTCTTCTAGCGACTCACACATTTTTTCAAGTGTCGTCTCTCTTGTGAATGTATGTCCTGTGTTGTCTAAAGTTAGATGTATCAGAGATTGGCTACTTTTATCTCTTACTGGCAAGTATCTGGAGCAATACACCTATTGTTAAACTTAAAGGTGCAGTGGAAGGATCTTTAGACATATCCACGCATACCCACAGATATACATTAAACGATTGCCTTGTGGACTAGGTCACGTTGTCTTTTTGATTGCTTGAGTGGAGGGCGACCTGGTCCTGTAAATCCCTCTGTACTCCTAGTATATGAATGTCACTCTCTCCTGCCCCTTCACTGTCTTGGCCTCTCCACTCTTCCTCTATTTCTGTCTCACTCACTCCTGCCCCTTCACTGTCTTGGCCTCTCCACTCTTCCTTTATTTCTGTCTCACTCTCTCCTGCCCCTTCACTGTCTTGGCCTCGCCACTCTTCCTCAGTTTCCGCCTCACTATCTCCTGCCCCATCACTGTCTTGGCCTCTCCACTCTTCCTCTATTTCTGTCTCACTCTCTCCTGCCCCTTCACTGTCTTGGCCTCTCCACTCTTCCTCAGTTTCCGTTTCACTCTCTCCTGCCCCTTCACTGTCTTGGCCTCTCCACTCTTCCTCTATTTCTGTTTCACTCTCTCCTGCCCCTTCACTGTCTTGGCCTCTCCACTCTTCCTCAGTTTCCGCCTCACTCTCTCCTGCCCCTTCACTGTCTTGGCCTCTCCACTCTTCCTCAGTTTCCGTCTCACTCTCTCCTGCCCCTTCACTGTCTTGGCCTCTCCACTCTTCCTCTGTTTCTGTTTCACTCTCTCTTGCCCCTTCACTGTCTTGGCCTCTCCACTCTTCCTCAGTTTCCACCTCACTCTCTCCTGCCCCTTCACTGTCTTGGCCTCTCCACTCTTCCTCAGTTTCCGCCTCACTCTCTCCTGCCCCTTCACTGTCTTGGCCTCTCCACTCTTCCTCAGTTTCCGTTTCACTCTCTCCAGCCCCTTCAATGTCCTGGCCTCTCCACTCTTCCTCTATTTCTGTCTCACTCTCTCCTGCCCCTTCACTGTCTTGGCCTCGCCACTCTTCCTCAGTTTCCGCCTCACTATCTCCTGCCCCTTCACTGTCTTGGCCTCTCCACTCTTCCTCTATTTCTGTCTCACTCTCTCCTGCCCCTTCACTGTCTTGTCCTCTCCACTCTTCCTCAGTTTCCGTTTCACTCTCTCCTGCCCCTTCACTGTCTTGGCCTCTCCACTCTTCCTCTGTTTCTGTTTCACTCTCTCCTGCCCCTTCACTGTCTTGGCCTCTCCACTCTTCCTCAGTTTCCACCTCACTCTCTCCTGCCCCTTCACTGTCTTGGCCTCTCCACTCTTCCTCAGTTTCCGCCTCACTCTCTCCTGCCCCTTCACTGTCTTGGCCTCTCCACTCTTCCTCAGTTTCCGTCTCACTCTCTCCTGCCCCTTCACTGTCTTGGCCTCTCCACTCTTCCTCTATTTCTGTCTCACTCTCTCCTGCCCCTTCACTGTCTTGGCCTCTCCACTCTTCCTCTATTTCTGTCTCACTCTCTCCTGCCCCTTCACTCTCTTGCTTCTTTTTATTGTATTTGCACAAATCTAATATCTTGGTCTATTCCTTTTCAATAATCAGGCATTTTTGTTTATTAGGTGTTTATGTTTTTGATTGGTTTATTTATAGGCACTTTCTATCTATCTATCGCCCTCACTCTAACAATCTATCGCCCTCACTCTATCTATCTATCGCCATTACTCTATTTATCTATCACACTCACTCTATCTATCGCCCTCACTCGATCTATCGCCCTCACTCTATCTATCGCACTCATTCAGCACCACCACTCAGGGGCACCACAGCATCAATCTGTGCAACCATTCAACAACAACTGGTTCAAATATGTTCTCTCAATGGCTCAAACTTAATTACAAATGTCACAAAAAGATGTTAATATTTAACTTCTGTTCTTGGATTTTTGTCACAATAAAATACAAGTTTAGGCTATTGCTATCATAAATTACAATAACTTTTATTTAAGTATTAATTATTTAAAAAAATTAAAAGACATTTTTATTTGTAATAGCAATACATCTAAGTCATGTAAATACAACACATATTGCATTACAAATGCTATAGGTGTCACATTTGCGAAAGTTATAACTATTGGCATTGTAAATGACAAAGCTATTAATTCAGCTATTTTCAAAACCAACACAGAAATAAAAAAAATTGTCATTTACAAGACCAATAGCTCAAAATTTCCTAATGCGAGACCTATTGCATTGCAAATGCTTGTTTTTTTAATTCTCCCTCATCATTTTGTAGCCTCCTCCCTGCTCATCGACGTCTGTCTCCAGCAACACCACGCCTCCGCTCTTTGTCGTCTGTCGACAGTCCCTCCCCCGCCCTTACCTCTCCGACCGTCAGTGGGCGGCGAACTCCGGAATCGCCCCGGGCGGCAAATGCTCTAGCTATGCCACTGCAATAAACATAATTCACTAAGAATTCAGACTTACGGCTTTTGAAGCATGCAGTTATGCTGCAAATCGATGAAATGCGAAATATGCAGATGCAGTTGCGCGGTCCATACCTCAAAGTGAGACCGGAAAGAGAAAAAAGACTTCTCTGCAAGGTACCACCCTACTGTCTTTGATGCTTAGAGGGCAGCCAAAACACAAGTTTGGGATTTGAGCAGATGACTTATGCGTCTATTAAATTCAATAAAATCCCCCTTTTCACGCGGCATCAGATAAGTACCTACTTGCTGTACAGCATTTAGAAGAGACAGGAAAAGAGAATTGCATACTAAACCTGATATACAGGCCTATAAAAGCGGATGCTGTGCTTGCGCGCCCCGCCATCGCTCTGCAGAATTGCTGTGTGTTGCAGGCAGACATTTTCCTGCGATACCAATAAGTAATGGTTGTTAGAAATGAGACATTGCTGTCTGCTGGGTAGTGCCTGCTGCCAGCAGTGGTTATAATCACTTCCACAAGATCCCCTCCACCGCAGATACAGCTGAGTGATGTGCTGGGAGTGGCAGTGGGAAATCACCCTTTGTTAATTTACTTTTTGTGTAGCTTCCTCTGGCGCAGCCTTTCATCTGCTTGTTGTTACAGCGCCAGCCCCTTCAGTCCTCTAGTCCTGCCACGTATAAATTGCATCAGCTTGACACCTTTCCCCTTAGTCCCAGGGCAATTATTTCCCAGGTGAACCTAGAGCCGCTCCCTCTGGGGCTTAATTAAGATATGGTTTAAAAGGACTGAATCACCAGCTCTAAAAAAATTGTCAGGCTTGTTGCAAGAACTAGGTCTGCTTGGGAAAATATTTTGGTTTGCAGAAGTACTCTTCAGAAGGATGCATATGATTCATTCGCGATTGAATTGCAGATGCTACATAGCACGGTTAGTAGCAATGCTTAATTTAAGCCAGTGGTTTCCGCTGATTTTCACGGGCATCAGTTAAGGACACATGCACATTCATTCATGGTAGACACAGGGTGATTAAGTGGTTTAACCAGAATCACAAGATGTAGAGCCGACGAAGAGTTGCCCAGCTGCTAAAGCGGCAGCTCTGAGCATTACGCCACATTCTCTCCCCGCTTTCATGGTAGTAGTTGGTTCTGTTTTAGGTGGAACTAACAGGAGAAATAGGCTGGTGCAAGCTGCTTCCTGATGAGAGCCCCAGCACTTTTATGTTTTTTTTTGTACAAATTAACCACTGGCCAGTAACATAACAGTCAAGTTTTTGGCACAGTAGATCCCATATGAGTCAGACAGCCATAGTTATGATCTGCAAATCTGGCAACAACGGATTACCAAAATATGAAAAACAATGTTTGAATTAATCTCAGCCATGGTGGACCCAGGACCAACCTTGTGCAAATCAAATCATACCTGTCAATGGTGCAGTCGTTTTAAAATTGTATGTTGTAATGTTCTTTTTATGGTTCCTACAAAATTATGGCAACCGAATAAAAGATTTATGACTGACTGACTGACTGGTGCAGTAGTGTAGTAGGTGCAGTGCATGGGGGCCCAGGGATGTAAAGAGTCCACTGGAATCCAGATGTCGCAGTTTTGTTTATTTACAAATGGGTATTGGGTGCTATTTTGTCGCTTGCATTCGGGCATGAGGCACCGTTTGCTACACCACTGGTGGAAATCCTCCATATTTCTTGGTCCTGCTCTAATAGTAACAGTTCAGCCTGAGACTGGCCGCCTTCCATCTGAATGGGATATACAATAAACCTAGACACGTTTCGGCATTGTTGAACCTCATTGGTGAGGTGCAACTTAATTTATAAGGGACATGAAGCAGAAAATATCTGTTAGGCCATGCTCAATTGTTTTCAATACAGCCTAACATAATTACCAGTGGCTGAGAATAATGCAAACATTTCAAAAATCATTCTTATTTTTTTCCAAAATGTTTCTATCTTGGTTTTTGTGAAGAATAACAAAAGGGGCACTGAGAGGTACTCCCATGAAACATATAAACATGGCAGTATGCCCACCATACAATGAAGTTCTGACATCAGTGAGTGAACCAACGGGGGGGATACATTAACAGGATCGTAATAATCACAAAATAATGGATTATCGTGAATTGCGCAATACAATTACAAAGAAGGCACTGCATCATCATCATTTTCATTAGTTAGTACATGTTAGCCTATCCATCTCCCCCGTATTTTACACAATTTGGGTGGGCACCCTCTACTTTTATAAATTGCTCTTTCCGCAGCCATAAATAAATCCATACCCTTCCTCCATTCAGCAAGATTGGGCACCTCAGAAGCACCCCAGTACTTGGCTCATTCTCGTATGGCCACCGCCAATCCCAAATTACACAACATTAATTTTATCCACGATATATGAACAACATTAGGTATTCCTAAAAGGACATATTAAGGATTTTCAGGGATTTGCACCTCCAGTATTGCGCTAAGTTCCGACAGTACTCCGCGCCAGTATGGCCGTGCATGACCATAGTGTTTGGATGAAGTCTCCCCGATTCCTCCCACAACTCTAACAGTCCACTGAGGCTGCTCTGCCTATTTTAGAAAGGTGAGATCTATCATAAGAAATCCTGTGCAAGATTTTAAATTGAATGAGGCGTAACCGGGCTCTGATTTCCTCTTCTCATGAGAACATCAGTGCAGCTTCCCAGTCAATATCTTCAAATGTGCCAACATCGACCTCTCACACTATCCGCAGCTTTAGGAGGGTGTCAGGCATATTATTGTTAATAGTTTTATAAGTGTAAGATACTGCCTTCTCTCGTAATGTGTCCATTAACAGCCTGCCCTCTAAGGGAATGTATTCTGGGAGGTCCAGGGAGACATTTCAGCTTTCCATACATGTGCAAGTTGTAGATATTTATAAAAAACGATGGATTTAGGCCCAGATCTCTGTACTGAGGTGAATGTATGACATTGTTCTGCATTCTGTTCATCAATTGTTCTTTTTGCATTTGTCACTCCGAATGGGACTGGTATGCCCAGGCGTGGGTCCTGTGATCTCCATGCCACTGGAGTCAAGCTATCCTGGCTGATGAGGGGTAAACCCCGAAATCGGTCCTAGGATGCTTGTTTCCAGTCCAGGAGGATCTGGCCTGGCAGATCGGGCTGGACTGTTCCATTTGGGCACAGGGTTGAGACTGATTTGCATATGGCTGGGTTCAAACTGGAAAGCATGGGGAGAAAAAAACCAATGGATTTAGGCACTGATCTCTGTACTGGGGTGAATGAATGACATTGTTCTGCATTCTGTACAGCAATTGTTCTTTTTGCATTTCATATTTATAATACCGGCAGTTGTGGAGTTGGAATTCTCCTTGGAGAGAGGAAAAGAACATTAAAGTGCCGTCTTCTAGTAAATCGCTGACCTTGGAAATGCCTATTCGATCCCAGGGTATAAACACTTAGAGTTGATTAATTTCCTTAAAATTTCTGCCCATCAATAGTAGAGTTTCCCATGTGACTTTCTGCTTCCGTCCCATGGAGGAATTCACCTTATCCCATGCCTCTAAAGTTATGTGAGTAGCTTGTAAAAGGACACATATTCCCTTACCGCCATAGAAGAAATGTTGGTATAGCAGTGCCTGAAATTGGGTCCTTTCTAGGAAATATGTGGGATGGTCTCTGTCCATGTATCCCCAGTCATTGATGGCTATTAAATGGAATGGCCAGTAATTGGCCTGAAGGTCGGATAGACCTACACCTCTATTGTAGGGGTTACATTGTAGTGTACAAAGTGCTATTATTGGATGGCCATCATTCCACTTTAGTTTCCTGAGTTTGCCCTCAATTTGAGTGAAAATATCATTGGCGGCCTATAATATGTGTTCTGCAGCGAGTATATGCAATTTGGGAGGATGATTAATTTAAAACATACCGCTCTTCCCTAGGGTGTTAAAGGAATCTTCTTCCAGCGGGTCGCATCTCTTTAAAAGTCAACTATTATTGTTTTAACATTTTGGTCGACACATTGCTCAGGGTCAGTCGTGGCATAGATCTCTAAATATTGGAATCCCTCCCTAGTCATTTTAAGTTGTTGGGGGAGGTCGGTCGGGTCAAAGAAGCCACCAATGTGAAAAAGTACAGATTTTTACAAAGTTAATCATCCTCCTGCTCCCAACTGAAAGTTAATATTAAATGTAATGAAGTAACTCAATCTTATCTTATGGGAGAGGTAGGCCTTGCAGTAGTGAAAAACAAATGTAAGTGTTTTTCACTACCAGTACATGTAAAACTTACAGATACATGGCCAACCTTTTAAATACAACACACCCTGCCCTTATTTTTATCAGACCCTGTTTTTAACTTCATTAGCTGTTTCCAAATTCAGTCCTGCCCTATCCCCTAACGGTTGGTCTTGTAAAAATACTCCTGGTACATATATTCATTCCTTTTTTCTTTGCCTCAATATTTTAATTTTTGGGACAAAAGTATGCAAGACTATTGTCTCTATTTGTTCAACCACTTTCCCTTTTGATATCCCTTCTATATTTTTCGGTAGTTCCTCCATGCACTGGTTGGGTGCTCGAAAACTAGGCTCATTTATAGATTCATCTATAGCCATTGCCGTTCAGGTTATAACTTCGAATTGGAAAGATACCTCCAAATTCTCGTTCCCTGCCTGGTGGAATCTTCTATGTCATAATCACAGGCTAGATAGAGCCTTTGTAACCACTTCTCAACAGCTTATTCGTAAAGAGGCCTTATGGTCTCCTCTCACTAATTACATTTCTTCTTCCGCACTACAGGCCAAGGACAGTAACTTTGTTTTGCTTTGTTTATCCCTTTATATAATATACTTATTAAAGGATTGTCTATTGATTATTGAGTTTTTGTATTATAATGTCAATGGAAAGCGTTACCAGTTTATACCATATGTTTGCGGATATCTTTTTCTTTTTTATCTTCTTTCTTTCTTTTCTTTTCCTCTCTTTTCTTTTCTCTTTTCTTTTTTTTAGATCGCAAAAGGTGTTGGCTTTCTTTAACTGTTGCAATACTTTATTCGAAAAAATATTTCATAAAAGTACAAAAATTCAACATATGAAATACATTACAACTTGACATTTCACTGATGATAAAACAAAATAAACTGTTCCTACTGTACAAAAGAAATATCAATCATCGGGTAAGAATTTTGACCTAATAAACCAAGCATTTGCCACAAATTTGGCTGGCCACCCCACAAACAATATACATTGAAGAGGCATTTGTTAAAATGACTCTCATAGCTATTCTATGGTCTCACACCCCAAGGTCCCTACAAACAGGTTTCAGCCATTTTGCTCTTGATTGTTTATAAGCAGCACATGCAAACAGGAAGTGGCCCAACGATTCTTTCGGGCAGGGACAACTAGGGCATTTTAAATCTGTTCCTCTACGTCCCTTCCACCCTTCCTTGAATGAATTAAGGGGTAATGTGCCGTATCTAAATTTCAAAAATAGCGATCTGTCGCGGGGTGCCTGGATAAAGTCCAAGAATGGCTCTAATTTCCTGAGAGGCTTGTGGTCAAGGAAGGAGTTAGTAAGGGGACCCCAATTTGGACTCCTAAGTTCTTTAGCCACAATCCAATCCCAATAAAGTTTTTTAACAACTAGTTTTGGTGGTGGCATTTGAGATATCCAGCTGTCCTCCAGACCTATAGATGTCACCAGTCTCTTTAGATTATTGAGCCATTTGATTTTATTAGCTACATTCAAAGTAATCAGTTCATCCAGAACCATAGCATAATAAAGAAGTTCAGGGGTCCTTCTAAGCCGGACCCAAAATAACAAGGGGCGAATTTGGATCAGGTCAGAAATTGATCTTTTACCCAAATCTAAAAATAATGGTTTCAGGGGGGTTGAGACAGGCAGTGAAACTATATTTCTAATGAATTTATTTTCAGCCACTACCAGTGCTTTAATGTTTTCCGCACCCCACAATTCTGAGCCATAAACTGCCGCTGCCAGCGCTTTCCCTTCATAAACCGCCAGAGTAGGAGCTATGGGTCTACTAGTAGTAGTTTCTCTTTTCTCCTCTCGCTTCTTTCCCACTCTTTTTCCTTCTTCCCTCTTTCTATTCTCTCCTTTTTTCTGTCTTTCAGTCTCAATATGCAAAAATAAAAAGGCTAGTTTGATTATGGTACTCTATGACTTTGTTTTCGTCTTATATTGTTTTTTTTGTTGCAATTTATGACGTATCAGATTTTTTACCAATGTATTTTAATTTGCATTCTCTGTTACTCTTGGGATTTGTGTTCCATTACCTTTATTATATTTCTGTACCATGTTCTCTCTATCTATTTTAATAAAGCTTTCTAAACTAAAAAAAAAAAAGAATTGTCTTCTTCCCCAACCAGTAATATCTAGTTCTTTTCTAGTTCTTGCCTGTGTTTTGCCAAATTCTGAAAGTATCAAGGGCTCTAAAACACTACTTCTTCCACTGGGTAGTCAAATATTTTTAAAGTCATTTCTGTGTAAAAAGATTTTTTAAACTGTGTAATCGTGAGTTTTTATTAGACTCTAAAATGGCTACCATATTGTTCAGCCTGATGCTGATGTTGAGGAGCCCTGCAATTTGCATTGATGTCTGGTTTGCCGCAGTCACATGCAGCACAGTCTCTATATGCACATTCTACTGTACACGTATACTATGCACCTGCAATAATGTCATCCATGTCCCACTAGAAGGGAGTGAAGAACCTGGTTGTACGAAACTGACAGACCAATTTACAACATTGAAAAGGCCATAGACTTCTTTCCCCCACAGGTAACAGATAAAAAGGCCAGTAGTTACACTAGAATTTAGTCTTCTCCAGACTGGCGAGTTGAAGGTAGTCACACTCACAAAAAGAAGAATGCGCTTAGTGCGCCCCTCAGGACCGCAGAGTCCCACTGTTCGTTTTATTTTGTGCCACAAAATGTCTTCGCACATAAGCATGATTGTTGTGTGCTCCGAAGTGAAAATCAAAAAACATAGGAGCTCACTATGGGAATTACGAGCCAGAGTCACATGTCCTCCTGGGCCATGCATGAGACCTTTTACATTCCAACACACACATGTGATACAGATGCTGCACAGAGAATACTCCAGAAAACCCATCTCCTTCTTTCTGGGTCTACATACTGCTACTTGCTGAAATTGGGTATAACAATCCAGACGACGTTATCCCTACAGAAACAAATTAGTCAGGCAGGCAGGTTTACCAGCCATTGGTGGCCTTATCTCAGACTTTCTTTCCCTGTCTGCCCTGTGCAGACCATATAACATAAGTGCCTGTCGCGGCTGGCATGGCTCGCAGGCGGGGTGGCGGGCATGGGGGGTCACGCTGGGAGGGGGGGTCTTGGGTGAGGTTGCGCGGGTGGTTACTTTAATAATAAAAAACATTTAAACATACCTTTCCGCCTGCCAGGTACCGCGTCTTCTCTGCTCTTGCTCTCCTGCCTCCGTTAGGAACAGGAAGCAGGCAGCCAGGCTCCCTCCCCTAAACCAGCTTTGTGATTGGACGGGACGGCACCTAGCCAGGCGCTTATGTGGAGGCCATGTTCTCCATGCAGTCTGCATTGCAGCTTGCATGGAGAAGGGCAGAGTGTGCATGACTGGTGTGGGCGACCCCAGAGGACTGACCAAACAGCCTTTGCGTACTCAGTGCAAGAGTGGGCACACCACTCCTCCCCTGCTCACAAAGCCGACCCGCCCACCCGCCTGCCCACAACCAAACATAAAATGGTAATAACTGAAACGCAGTTCCCTGGTGATGGTGCAGCGTGCAGGGACTATGCACTATCCAGATGGTGCTGCTGTGGCATTGTAATGCATATTATAAGTTTCAGGAGTGAGAAAAACAAGGACCCCCTGCTTGACCAATTACAGAAAATTCCTAGGTCAGGGACATAACATGTGAGAGTAACAACCTAGGCAATTCGTTATTTGCTTGTCAAGTATGATAATGGAGAGGCAAATAAAATAATGACTCAAGACTGGACTATTCCAATGTCCTCTATCTCGGCTTGCCGGAGTATCTCTTGCAACGGCTGCAGGTGGTCCAGAATTCGGCAGCACGGGCCATTTTTGGCCTCTACGGGCGAGTTAGAACCTCTGGCCTCCTGCAGTCACTTCATTGGCTGCCTATCCGGAAGCGGATAGTTTTTAAGGCCTTGACCCTGGCCCATAAGGCTCTTCACGCTTCTGGAGCGAAATATCTCCAAAAGAGGCTAGCCTTCTACCGTCCTGCCCGTTCCCTGAGATCCCAGTCTCTGTTTCTTGCCGTGGTCCCTCGAGTAAAAAGGGCATGCATTGGGGCCGGTCTTTCAGGTTGTTGGCGCTACAGCTCTGGAACACTCTGCCCGTGGCACTGCGCAGTACCTCCAATCTGTTGGCTTTCAAGAAGGGCCTTAAAACTTGGCTTTTTACTCTTTAGATACGTTTTTTTTTTCTTTTGATGTCTGGTCCTTTTATTTTCCTTGTTATGTTTTCTGCTACAGGTTTACAATAAAGTGCCGGGACACTCCTTGGAGTAGCCGTGCACTATAAAAGACCAATATAACATAGCATAGCATAACAACATAAAGTTATTGCTTTTTATTGGTTCCGTAGAATTAACACATAAAATTTACACATAAAAACACGTTATTTAAAAAGGTGTATAGCTCAGCAGTGAAGAGCTACAACATCAACGATAAAAATCATGAATTAATACAATTACAATTCCTTTAATAAAATAAAAAGCAAAGAAATAATTTTCAATGAAAAAAAACACAAGTGGCACAATATTATTATCGACGCGCGTTTCGGCGACCAGCGCCTTCTTCAGGAGTAGCCACGTTTTACCAACATATCCAGCTTCGTTTTATCTGGAGTTCTATTTAGCGTCTCACTCCGTGTTTCTTTGTTCAGCTATTTCGAATCTCCGAATTGTGTTCCTAATACATAATGAAGAATCACGTAAACTTATACTAACATCTATCAACATTTGTGAAATTAATCGAAATAAGAAGAAACCCTTCTCTTAATCCTATGGGAAGAATCTGTTACGGTATCCTATGGTAATCGATATTTCTGTGATCTAATTAAACGTGGCTACTCCTGAAGAAGGCGCTGGTCACCGAAACGCGCGTCATAATATTGTGCCGCTTGTGTGTTTTTTCATTGAAAATTATTTCTTTGCTTTTTATTTTATTAAATGAATTGTAATTGCATTAATTCATGATTTGTATTGTTGATGTTGTAGCTCTTCACTGCTGAGCTATACACCTTTTTAAATAACGTGTTTTTATGTGTAAATTTTATGTGTTAACTCTACGGAACCAATAAAAAGCAATAACTTTATGTGTCATTATTTTATTTGCCTCTCCATTATCATACTTGACAAGCAAATAACGAATTGCCTATATTGTTACTCTCACATATTATAAGTTTCAGGACAGCCAGCAGTTTCATGTAGGTCTTTCTTCCATGAAAAGGCTGGTGGTGCTGTAACAAAGGGCCCCCTGTTGCCCATCCGCCTGGAGATGTGCCCCGCTGTGTGCATGCACCCAGGCTCCTGCACGGCAAGGGCTTTCGACTCCATGCCGGGCAGGAACCCTGTATTGCTTTCAACCCCGCCGCCTTTGAAAGACACACTGCAGCAGGACCCCCACAACACCCTACCGCCAGACCACAAACATGGTCGAAATTTGGCGGGTGGGCGACAGTGACCTTTGGTGGAACGCTGGTGCGACGGTTGGAACCACATCGCCACCTCTCTGCCCAAAGTCATAATTAGGCCCATAGTGTCCTAGACACACCTCTTATGACACATATTCTAAAACACATTAACAAAAGCAAATGAACTAAATGCCATATTTTACACATTTTCTCCAGCATGCACCATCACGAATGCTGTCAATTCCATGATTCTCATTCCATTTCAGCCCTCTCGTTATTTGTTAGAACTCAGTGCTAAAAAAGCAGCTTCTGCTGTGGCAAGTATATAATTCACTAAACACAGCAACCATGTTTGGTTGGGTGAATTGCAAAGAAATATGTGAATTCAAAATAGTGTTTACATTTTACCTTAATTTAACCGCTCTTCTCAAGAACCAATGAAAAATATATAAGAGATAAAAGCAAGGTGAAATTGCCTCAAGCAATCCCTAGATGTGTCAGGCTTCAAAAAATGCAGGACATATACTGTAGATCAGACAACTGTTCAGTACCAAGATCCAGAATAGTGTCTCTCATAATCGGTCATTATCGATTAAGGGGAACCAATCACAAGAATCCGAGACATGCCCTATCTAAGACAGCTCATAGATCCCTACAGCTTATTTGTATGTTCAATGTCAATAAAGACAGAACTTGGGAAAGTGCAGGGCTGGACTGGCCTCAGGGGGCCTCAGGCGTTTCACCGGGAGGCTGGAAAGGGTGGGGCTGGTTCTTACAGTGGCGCGGGCCAGTTTTGCAGCAGTTCTGACATATCAGCCCCAGTAACAAAAGCATCAGTGCTTCAAACTTGCAGATCCTCCTCCTCCAACAGCTGGTCCGACACAATTGCCAGGGATACTTTTGGTTCATAGTTCCGCTCTGGGAATGTGCACCCAAGATGCTGCTTTGCAGCGTGTATCTTCCATTTCATACGTCAGAACTTGCCCCAAAACAATCAAAACTGAAATTGTGAATGTACAGACGGATATTCCTCCTTTTTGTCCTACTGTCCGAAGTTTTAAGGAGGAAACTTCCTGAAAGACCCTGCATCAAATACCCGGAGCAGATCAACATTTTTAGTAAGCTGAGATTGCCTCAACATTTACCACAGTCCCCTAAAATCAGGACAGTATCCTGGGGCAGCTCCTCCTCGGGAGCGGTGGAGTATCGCACCGCCTGCTGCGAGCACAGCAGGCAAACACAAATAAATAACATGTCCCTTGGCCAGCCTTTTTGAAGTGGCCAGTCCGACATGTGCACTGTAGATCTAGCAATCCAAAGGCTGTGAAAGAGCCTGGGGATTGCTGGCAAAGGCCCCCAGCCGCAAAATGAGCGTTGGGTGAGTCTGCTCCCACAACTCCTGTAGCTGCTCTCACTGTATGAAAGCAGCTCCTGGATTGGTTGGAGTTCCTTTCCACAAGCATCCTGTTCCTGCTCGTGGAAAGGAGACGTGTTGCAGTAGTCATGCTAGTCCGTGTTTATGGTGAGTAGCACTATCAAAACACACCATTTTTATTGGAGCTAGCCGCCACTGGACAAGTAACTTACTTAAATAGTGCCAGCAATTCATCATTTCCTCTTTACAGGTTTCATGTTTAATTTCTTTTGAATTGAAGTCCATATCGTATCAGCTCTTTATTTCCAGTGTCAGTTCGGAAACTAGAGAAAGAGAATGGTAGCTTCCAAATCACTAAGCAATCGAAAGATTTACTGCAGCACAGATGCCCTTTTTGTAACCTTCCACAGAAAATAGCACAACAAAAATGCACACACACAATTATATATTTAATTATACCAAAAATACCAGTTGTCAGATTTATAAGAGCGCAATTAGCTTAAGTTGAGAGTACCCTGTGGCCTGTGTCGGATCAGGAGATACTACCCCTGTTAAATAACTACCTGGGAGTGACCACCTCCTCAGATAATATTGTGGAAATGTGCTTTTTGAATGATTGCCTTGCTATAGAAGTGTCATAGGAGACTTGCTTTCTTTTCATTGCCAGTGTTACTGTGGAAACCGAATGAAACCCTGGTGTGTGCCTAATCACCAAAAACAATGCAGTACAATTATTCTTCTAATAACCTTCCACCTAAAATAGTACAAGGAAGTAAACACGGCTTCCAAAAACACTGTGAGTTGCAGCTAACAAGTTAGGAGTTTGATCCCCAATAGCGACATTATCCATGCTGGAGCAGACCTCTGAGTATTATTTTTATTAGTATAAACTGAGCAACTGGGTTATGTTTTATGTTATGTATATTGCGATCAGTAAAGGAGGCCCTTGTCCTTGTGTATTATTGCTTAAAAGTGATCAGTTGCTGATTGGCGCATAATATCTCACATCAGTAAGTGTGAGATGGGTTTAGCTGTGAAAATATGTCTGAAGTCACCTTGTTCTTAGCAAGAAGCAGAAGATGTGTTAAGGTGAAAGAGCAAAGAAGCAGAATTTCGAAATCTCATCATTAGAGATGTAAATGGTGGAAGCTAAAAACAAAGGCGCAGAAGAGGATGTCTGGTGGCTCCATTCACAAATGCCACATTACCTTTGTTCACTAATGTTTATATGTCAGAACTTCAAGAGTAAACATATCGAGCTGCAAAAATAGTGTGGCCGAAACATCCACAGCCAGAATATTTTAAAGGGAAGTATACCTGGCAAGTATAGATTTACTATTCTATTTTATAATTCTTTGAATTGAATTTTTATTAAATATACCAAATAGAGGCAAGGCAGAGAGTTTTTTGACTTGCCTACATCTTCGGCACAGTTTGACGAATCTTCATGAATTTTTCCTAAAAAGTGCCCACCTGGTTCTAGTTCTCCATGGAAAGTTTTGGGGTGATCCGTCAAGTGAGGGCAGAGAAAAAGGGGTTTCCCATGTTAATTTCTATAGGAATTTTACACACGACCACAACCCAAACCGGAACGGAATTACACCAAATTCGGCAGAAAGCTAGATCCTGATCCAGAAAGCAACCTGGTGATTTGGTGTAAATCCGTTCAGTAGTATTTTCAGATATTGAAGGGAAAACAAATTTGTATTTGTAGCGGCTGCACAACCCTGCCCCATGGACCGCCACCTCCATGGGGGTTTATGAAAAAACTAGAGGGCTCCGCGTGAAACCCCCTCCTTTAGTCGATAGGGCCCCAGGGACTAGCACCTCTCCAATACCACGATGAACATTCAAAAGGGGACGGGGGCTGAGGCTGACACTTAAAAAAAGTAGTGGGGCCACGCGGCCCCTCTTCAGGAGCCATTAATGGCCCTGGTAACCGCCACTCTCCAGGGCCGGCTCCCTGTGTCCCGAGGTGCCCACCCATCGGGACAAAGTAGTTTGTTGTCACTTAGGAGAAGCTTTGATAGCTTCTGCCAAGTGAGTGCAAACAGTAAGTCCGCTACCAGCGGGCCGCAACAGGAAATCTGCTCCAGCCCTCTAGGAGCAGACTTTTAAAACAGATGAAAGAATTACTCCTGTACGCTGGAAGCAGCATTTTTACTGCTCCATGCATGCAGGAGCAATGTAGGCCCCTAAAGGAGGCAAGGACCGACAGGGACCGCAGGGAAATTGGGGCTCCCCATGCAGTCCCCAACAGTGTACACTGGGTGCCCTCCGTGGGCTCCAGGGAACCCAGCATCAAGTGGCCAGGGGCTGGGGTCCCCGGGGCCAAAATTGTTGGCAGTGAATCACACTGGTTCTACATGTTAAGCATACCACATCTGCACTTACCTATATATACTGATCTTCACAATATTCTAGTAGTCAATGTTATGGCCGCAATATTTATGGTAAGGTGATATCTTAACGTCACATTTGTAAATCTGATACACAATTATCAGACTTTTCTTTAATATTAAGGATTTTTTTTTTTTTCGTGTGAATTGCTGCTCTTATTTTTTTTTTTTCATTTTAAGAAATTTTTATTTTGTTTTAAGAACATACAAGATAATGATAACAAGTCATATATATCAGTCAAATAAAGTAACAAAGATGATATAGAATGACTATGAATATTAAATCAATTAGGAGTAAGAGGGGGGAGGGGAGAAAGGAAGTTAGAAAAGAAAGCTAGAAAAGAAAGATAGAAGTAGGAAGAGAGGAGAATGGAAAGAGAGAAAGAAAGAGAAGAAGACAAGAGGGTATAATAATTAAACGGAGGAAAGAGAAGATAAATAGTTAGATAGGGGAAGCCAGAGAAGATCAGATTTAATTTTCAAGGGTACAGAAGAAGAAGAGGAGGCAATAGCAATTCGATGTTCCTCACATATGAAATTCCACCAAGTGTGAACAGACAGTTTGGGGTTATCTTTCCACAAGACAGAATAACTTTGAGAGCAAGAGCAATAAACAAGTCAAGTAATTTTGCACTTGATGGAACAATATCAAGGTCATCGGAGTCAGATCCTAAAAATACAGTAGTAAACGATAATGGAACAGAAAAATGAAACATGCGCATGCAAATATTCCAAACAGATTTCCAAAAGTGTAAAACTGAGGGGCAATCAAACAGCTGATGTTTGAGTGTTCCAGCTTGCAAAGCACAGGACCAACAAAGATCACTGGAGGATGGAGAAAATTTAGCAATACTCACAGGAGTAATAACAACTCTATGGTAGATAAAAAAATAACGATTGTGTAATACGAGCAGCAACTGAAATCTTAAACAATTTACTCCATAATCGGTCCCATACATCAACAGGTAGAGAAATAGATAAGTCGATTTCCCAAGCACTTTCAGTAATAGATTTAGGTCTAACCTGAGCATTTGACAATAATAATTTATAAACTAGGGCAGCTTTAGGTTGTTGCAGTGAAAACAAGGGATATAAAGGGGAGGAAGGAGATAAAGAAGGGAGAGTATCAAATGCAGGAAGGGTTAACAAGTGAGATGATAAAGCAGTAGTAATGATATTGTATTCTTTGATATAAGCGGCAGGAAGGTTAAACAAAACTTGCATTTCAGAAAAAGGAATAATGGAGTTATTAGAGAAAAATATTAAGGATTTTAAACATGAGAAAATGAACTGAGAGAGATGGGTGTCTGGTCATTGCCCAGCTGCAAATGTTAGTGTAGTACACTTGCAAAGTTGTAGGTTTGTGGGCATTCATGAAATCTTTGCAGGTAGTTTCTTACCCTGAATCTGAGATGTTTTCCTACCAAGGGTAGGAGTACATCCATATTCAGGCTCGTTGTGGAGCAGGACCACTCCAAAGACTGTGAATGGGGAGGAGAATGGGGATTTCTGCAGGTGAAAATGCACCCACTAAAGTTTCTGTTTGCATCAACAGAAGCACATGAGACAATTTGCAAGAGTGAGAGTTTCAGCTTTCTAGTAGTTGTCCTGAAATCCTTTAAAATGCAAAAGAAGCCAGAAGTGTCCTCAAACTCTAGACACAGGGCTACCTGAGTAAATGTCCCATTTTCACTTGTTGTGACTTATGCCCAAGATGCTGCAACAGGTAGGGCAATGTGTTAGTTAGATGGGCATGGGTGTTTCTTTCTACTTTGGCTTGATTTGACTCTCTGTAAATCAGCATTGTATTTGACTATGCTAAGATGCTCCAATGTCCTCCAGTGAACCCACTACACTGGGCGGGGTGCTTTATAGCACCCTGCCTGAAGAAATACCATGTGACTGGACATATGAATTGGAGAAAGCTAATAGCTTGCTGTCACCTGACCCTGAGACAGCTGCCAACTCTGTACGATGACAGCCAGACAGCCGCCATGTATGCTCCAGCTATGCTCCATTCATTGGAAGAAAACCTATAACCATGTTACTTTTTTGTTTTACCAATAATCTCCCAGAGTGCTGGAAATAATAAATAGAAAAGGAAAGAATCTGTAGTAAAATGTTAGTGCAAGTTACCAAATAAAGGGTTGATTTTTAACCTGATGCCAGCAATCTGTATGTCAAGGTGACAGAGCAGCAACGGAGTAGCCAGATTATTGAAATACCCCCAGTTTGAACCAAAGCTATTATGGTACCAAGCAAGCAAAGCAAGTCATTGTGACCTTCCCCAGAAGAGGTTTCTTGTCTCTTCCATCAGAGCATCTATCCATGCATCCTTTCATCCTTCAATCCACCTGCTGACATCCAACATTTCACCTGCACATTCTGTCATCTATTTAGTCCCGTCCCTTGCAAGCAACTCACCATCTTCCCAAATCTAGATTCTGCGTCTTTAACACTACTGACGAATCGCACCAAATCGGGCTGACCTGCAGACCCCTGCCCCCCTAAGTTTTTTCCGAATGGCCCTCCCCGGGCTGGAAAGGCGGACCTTGGCTCTGCTGAACAAATCTTTGGAGACTGGCTACCTACCCTCCAATCTGAAGGAGGCCAGAGTCACCCCCCTATTAAAGGAACCTGAAGCAGATGCCGCTAATCTTAAAAATGATAGGCCCATCTCCCAGCTCCCCTTCCTGGCAAAAGTTGTCGGACAACAATTACTCCAAGTGCAACAAGTGGGTTTTAGAGCCCATCATAGTACTGAGCTAGTGATGCTGTCTGTACTTGATGAACTCGAACAAACGCCCTGATTTTACTAGATTTATCAGCAGCGTTCGAAATGGTCAGCCATACACAGCTGCTGGCCAGAATCACTGACCTGGGCATTAGTGGGCAGGCACACCAGTGGCTACAATCCTTCTTGTCAGGTCGATCCCGAGGGTCCAATTGGGTGAGGAGGTATCGGACAGGGGCACCCTTACCTGTGGCGTCCCCCAGGGCTCCGCACTGTATCCACTCCTCTTCAACATATACCTACAGCCACTGGTGGCGGCTCTAGCCTCTATGGACTGCTGAGTCTTCAACTTCGCGGACAACACGCAGCTCATCCTCCAGATTGATAATTCAGCCCACGCCCAAGAGCTGGCGCAAAACAGCCTCAGATTCACAGTAAACTGGATGATGGCCAATACACTAAAAATGAACCCTAACAAAACAGAAGTCCTTGTTATCCCCACGAAAAACAATCCCTGGAGTGCCCGCTTCTGGACCCAAGAGCTGGGTACTACCCCCACACCAGTAGCTGTCGTGAAAAGCCTGGGCATAAAGATCGACTCTGAGCTCTCCATGGCCAATCAAATCACCACAGTGGTCGGAACATGTATAGGTCTCCTGAAACAGCTGCGAAACTAGTCCCCCTCCTTTCAACTGCCTCACTACAGATGATTGTATCTGCAATAATTGTGTCTAGATTAGACTATGGCAATGCCTTATACATCGGCCTCCCCAAGAAACGTACTAATAAATTACAGGTGGTACTGAACGATGCAGCCAGATTGATCTTCATGCAACCCAGAAGGACCCACACCACCCCTCTGCTGTGCAAGTTGCACTGGCTCCCCATCAAGCAAAGAGTAAAATGTAATGGTCTCTGCATTGCCCATAAAGCTATCTATGGCCAAGTCCCAGTCTACATTAAAGAACGCCTGGAGAATTACGTACCCGGTCGCAGACTGCGATCATCCGAGGCCTGCCGTCAGGCCCTTCCACTGTATAATACTGCATCCAAAGGGGGCAGAGCGTTCTCCGTATTACTCCCACACCTATGGAACCAATTGCCTGATTACCTTCACAAGGAACCTGCACTCCTTCCCTTCAGGAAACAGCTTAAAACGGTCCTGTTTAGGGAGGCTTTGGACACAGTTTTAACCCCCTTGCCCTGTGAGGTTATGCAACCATCGCTAACAACCTTTGGCCCTCTCTTTAAAAAGCGCAAAGAGACCTGGCGGTGATTACGCGCTATACAAAACTCAACTAACATAACATAACATAACATAACAAAGTCTTTCATCCAACATTCAGCCTATCACCATTCTGTCCATTCTTATCTGCCTGCCCATCCATACTCAAACCTATCAATCCATCTTCAAATATATCCATCAAACACATCCATCTATCCATCCTTTCGCTCAGTCGTCCATCCTTTCACTTATCCATCCCCTTTCATCTATCCATTAATCCATCCATCCATCTTTTCAATCATCCATTCTTCCTCTCATCCACCCACACTTTCACTCCTCCATCCACCCCTCCATCCATCCATCCTTTCACTCCATCCATCCTCCCTTTCACTTATCCATATATCCACCCTTTCATTCAGCCATCCATCTTTTCATTCACCAATCCGCTCATCAAACTACCCACCCACTTATCCATCCACCAAGTCACCCTTTCACTCACCCTCCACCCTTTCATCCAGCCATCCATCTACCCTTCCTTTCACTCATCCATCTATGATTTCACTCATCCATCCATTCTTTCATTCATCCATCCATCCATCCACACTTTCACTCATTCATCTTCCTTTCACTCCGTCCATATATCCACCATTTCACTCCATCCTTTCATCTAGACTTTCACTTCATCCATCCATCCACTTATCGATCCATCGATCCGCCCTTGCACTCATGCATCCATTCACGCATTCATCCATTCATCAATCTGTCCATCTAACCATCAGTCCATCTGTCACCCATCCATCTGTTGCCCGTCCATCCGTCCATCCATCCATCTATTCATCCATCCTCCCTTTCAATCGTCCTTGCTTGTATCCATCCTTTCACTCATTCATCCATGCATGTATCCTTTTACCCTTTGACTCACCCATCAGTATTCCATTTCACTCACACATCTACCTATCCATCTATCCACCTACCCGTTCACTGATTCATCCATCCTTTTACTCTTTCATTCATCCATCCATTCACCCTTTCATCTACCCACCCATCTACCCTCCCTTTCACTTATCCGTCCATTTTTTCAATCATACATATTTACATCCATCCTTTCACCCATCTATCCGTCCATAAATCCTTTCACTCATCTATCCATACTTTCACTCCGTCCATACAGCCACCATTTCACTCCGTCCATCCATCCATTAGCCCATCCATCCATCCACCCACCTTCCCTTTCACTCATCCACCCTTACACTCATTCACTCATGCATCTATCCATCCACCCTTTCACTCACCCATCCATCCACCATTTTACTCACACACTCATCTATCCATCCATCCATCCACCCTTTCACTCATCTATCCTTTCACATGCTCACTCACCCATTCATCCACCCTTTCAATCATCCATCCACCCATTCACCCTTTCACTCATCCATCAATCCACCCTTTCATCAAGCCATCCATCTACCCTTCCTTTCACTCATCTCTCCATTCTTTCACTCATTCATCCGTACATCTATCCTTTCACTCACTCATCCATCCATTGTATCCACCCCTCCTTTCACTTATCCATTTTCAACCCATCCATCTACCCAGCTTTTCCCTTCATCCATCCACTCATCCATCCATGCATTTACCCTTTAATCATCATCCACCCTGTGACTCACTTGTTTTTTATGTCCTTTCATCATCCACCCACCCACCCTTTCACTCATCCATTTATCTTTTTACTCATCCGTCCATCCATTCACCATCCTTCCTCCCTTTCACTCATCCATCCTTACATCAATCATTTCACTCATTCATCCATCCATCCTTCCACTTTAATTATGAGTCTTTGTTTGCAGCGTTGCAGACAGAAGAGGCCCATCAAGAGCCCCACCCCCGCTGTAGCTGCCAAAGCGGGGGTTGATGCTCCTGCAGTGCTGACTACTCCCCCTCAAATTAAGAGATTACCGGTGGCCTTAAATTGATTTTTGTGCCTTCAGAGGAGCCAATGTCACAGGGGCTCCTCAGAAGCCATTGAAAGTTTGTTATGCAGTGGCCATCTTTTAAGCAGCCACGACCAAACTTTTGTTTTTCACAAATAAACTCCCAAAGTGAGAATTTGTTTCTGACAAATAAAAAAAACGAATCAGTCCCACACCATGGGAGTCATTATTTGTTTATCTCTTTGATGGATAGAAAAAAAACATCAAACCGTCTTCTCTACGAGGGGTGAACAGTCTGCTGTTCTTACTCTGACAGTCCCTACTGCACCGGGCTATCAGAGTTAAGTTTTCCAACAGCAGAGCCAGAGGGGATGGGGGCACCACTTTCGGAAAACTGATGATCCTCTCGGCAGCCGCGGCCCGTGCAGGTAAGAGCGGTGGGGCCGGGTGGGTGGGATTTCGGAGGACTATGTAAACGTGTAAACTTGCCTCTGACATCAAGACTACGATATTGCCAAATACGACAGCCTTGTTCCGCTGATAAATAACAAATCTGCAACCATGAACTGTTGATTCAAGAAGCTGTCGGGGAAATTTGCTCCACTACTAGAGGATTACATGGATTTTATACCTTTTGCTTTCCCTAAAAGTCTCTTCATATGGTTTTGTTTGGGGATATTACCTATAAGATCATTTACCCACAAATGGAATCAAGCACAGCCAGTTCTGACCTGCCCAATGTGTAATCAGTGTGACGAAAATGAATCACATTTGCTATTTTTCTGTCCGGAGTACTCCTCCCCTTGTAGGAGGTGGATTATTCCAATTTGTTGCAAACTGGGAATTGCACAGTATCAAATAGCACTAAGGATTCTAAAAACTGACCTCTCCCCTAGAACTGTTGTAGCTGTTAGCACATTTTTAGAGGCAGTTTGGTACAAGTGCAATGCAATTTTAAAAATTAGACCAGTGTAAAGATCATGAGTGCACTTTACCGTTAATCCATATCAATGAACTGTGTTTTCCTCTTGTATTGTTCTATTTGGTGTGATTTTATTGTACTGTTTGCAGCCTAGTTTTATATACAGTTTTAAAGCACCCAGCACTTTACATCAGGGTCTTTTACTGATGAGAGTAGATATTATACATTGATACATTGCTGCTATTATTGTATCTATTTCTGAAGCATTCTGCATTTGAAATATGGACATATTGCTGCTACTATTGTATACATATCTGTGTATTTTTATTGTTATTTTAATGTTTGGGCTGTCGGTTAAAACTTTGATGGTTGTAATAACCGATATATATCTATATATATATATCTATATATCTATATATCTATATATCTCTCTATATATCTATATATATCTATATATCTATATCTATATATATATATATATATATACATACATATATGAATGATAAATAATGTAATGTGGAAGAGTGATGATTGTTAGAGATGTAAAATATTCTCTCATCATTCAAATGGACGTTTTTCATGGACGCCGAATGGTGCACCAAATAGCCAATAGCATGAGGTGCGTGATAGTCCTCTGAGCGGAGAAAAATCCCTCTCTATATATATTTTTAAGAGTTTTTAACAGTATGTCAAGCAGACAGCTGCTCAGTTAAGCCAGATCTAAAACGTGTATAGGCCACAAACCTTCTCCTTTAATTTATGCTTTCCATGGTGGATGTATTCTATGGGCCCGATCCACAGAACTAACTTAAGACAAAATCCTAAACTTACTACCATTTTGGTATTCAAAAAGGCACTTACTCATTTTGGTATTCACAGAAGGCACTTACTCATTTCGGTATTCACAGAAGTTAGGAGTCCTAACTTTAGGACTCCTAAATGCCTTCTGTGAATACCGAAAGTCTTAAAGTTAGGATTTTTCTCAGTTTAGGTGTCCTAACTTTACTACTCCTAAACTGAGAAAAATCCTAACTTTAAGACTTTCGGTATTCACAGAAGGCATTTAGGAGTCCTAAAGTTAGGAGTCCTAACTTTACTACTCCTAAACTGAGAAAATCCTAACTTTAAGACTTTCGGTATTCACAGAAGGCATTTAGGAGTCCTAAAGTTAAGACTCCTAACTTCTGTGAATACCAAAATGAGTAAGTACCTTCTGAGAATACCAAAATGGTGGTAAGTTTAGGATTTTGTCTTAAGTTAGTTCTGTGAATCGGGCCCTATGAGTCTGACAAGGAACACAAGACCATGCCCCTGCCTCCCTTTTTAGGTCGCAGTCTACCAGACCAGACAGCATAGCTTTCTGGTTGTCTAAAGACATCTTGTGGACATTCATAAAGTTGACAAAGGAATGCATTCTGCCTGTTGCTTACCATTGACTTTGTAACTCACATTTTCTGGCATTCTATTTTCTGACTTTCTTTGCTTTAGGCTGTCCAGTTCGAGTTCACCCCTTCCGTTGCCCAAACCTTGTTTCTGCATTCTTTCACAAACTTGCTTTCAGTAAACATGCCTTTAAATCTTGTTCTTATCTTATCATATTTGCTGTGCATTCCAAGACAGATGTCAAATGTCAGCAGTGTCTTCCAGTGAGCTTGGTGTTTTTTTTTTCTTTCTATGACTTGAAGTGAGAGGATTTAAGTGACAATCATGCTGGCTTCTGGGGGGCTGCTTGAGGAAGGCTGTACAGATGTAATTTTTTTCTTGCACACAACAATATTAAAATGTCTGTAAATGAACTGTGCTGACAATCAAATCAATACATTGGATGATTACATTTCCCTACATTATCGTTTGTGCGCTGAACACTTTTATCTGTAAACATGTTTGAAAATGTAATGGTCAATCGAATTGAAGATGTGTTGTCTGTAATGGCAGTATGCTACCATACCATGCATACTCAACGATACCCCACTGCACTCCACTCTGCACCACTCCACACTACTCCTCTTCACTCCTCACTCCATCGCTGCACTCTTTTCTGCACCACTCCACTCTACGCCTCTCTACTTATCACCACTCCACTGTACTCTAAGCCAATGCACTCTTGCCCACACTACTCTAATACTCACCACTGCATTCTTCGCCACTGCACTCAACACCAATCAGCGCCATTCCATTCTATGCCACTCCACTCTTCAACACTGCACTATTTGCCACTATACTCTACTCTGTGCCACTGCACTCTATGACAATGTACTCCACTCTGCACCATTCTACTGTACCCCAGTGAACTCTATGCCAATCCCCTCCATGCCACTCTAATCTACTCTGCACCACTGCAATCTACTCTGAAACAATCTACTCTACACCACTGCACTCGACGCGACTGCATTCAGCACCACTCCACTCTACTCTGCACTACTCTATGCCACTGCACTCTTTGCCAATGTACTCTACATCACTGTACTCAAAACCAATGTACTCTATGGCAATTTACTCTGCACCACTGCACCCTCTGCTACTATACTCTATGCCACTGCACTCTATGCCATAGTACTCTTTCACTGCACTTTACACTATTCTATTCTACTCTAAGTCACTCCACTATATGCCACTCTATTGTACTCTGCATGCCACTCTACTCTGAGCCACTGCACTCTACAGCACTCTACTATGCGCCACTGCACCCCACACCAATGTACTCCACGCCACTCTACTATACACCACTGCATTCTACGGTAGTATACTCTCAACACTACACTCTACTTTATGCCACTTTACTCCACTGCACTCTACGCCACTCTAATTTACTCTGAACTAATGCACTCTACGACACTCTATACTACTACACTCTAGGCCACTCTATTCTACGCTGCACCTCTCCTCTCTACTCTATGCCACTGCACTCTATACCACTGTACTCTATGCCACTGCACTCTATGCCTCTTCTCTCTGCGCTAATGCACTCTACATCACTTTACTCAAAACCAACCCACGCTACACCACTGCACTGTATGTCCAACTACTTTGCACCACTGCACTGTACGCCACTATACTCTACTCTATGCCACTGCACTCTATGTCACTTTACACTATTGCACTTTAGGTCACTTTACTCTGCATCACTGTACGCCACTGCACTCTACACCACTCTACTTTACACCACTACCCTCTACGACACTCTACTCTGCAGCACTGTACTCTCTACCACTGAACTCTATGCCACTCTACTCTGCACCACTTTACTCTACGCTACTCTACTCCACTCTGATCTGTGCCACTCTACTCTGCAGTACTGCACTCTACTCTGTACCACTCTACACCAACTCTACTGCACTCTACGCCAATAGATTATATGCCACTCTAATCTACTGTGCACCACTGCACTCTGACACTGCACTCTACACCACTTCACTCTATGCCTCTCTACTCTGCACCACTCTATTCTATGCTAGTGCAAACTACCCTATTCTACTAGGCACCACAGCACTCTTGGCCAGTATACTCTACATCACTTTACTCAAAACCAATGTACCCTACGCCACTACTCTGCACCACTGCACTCTATTCTATGACATACTCCTCCACTGCACTCCACCCCACTCTATGCCACTTCCCTCTATGACAATCCACTCCATTCTATACCACTTTACTCTACAACACTCTACTCCACTGTACGCAACACCCTCTATGCCTCTCCACTCCACTCTGTTCTATACCACTCCACGATATTCTATGCCACTCCACTCTATGACACTCTACTCAACTCTGCAACTGTAGTTCACTCTCGCCACACAACTGTTAGCCCCTCCACTCTACGGCACTCCACTCCCTCCATGCTACTCCAGTTCACTCCTCTCCATGCTACTCACCTCTACAGTTTTCCACTTCATACCACACTACGCCACTCAGTAACACTCCTCTCTACTACACTCAATGGCACTCTACTTCATGTCACTCTCCTTTACTCCACTAACTTTTAGCCATTCTGAACAGCACCCACTCTTGTGTACAACATTGCTAAAAAAAAATTGGCAAAGCGAATAGCTCTTCGATAGGCGCGAAGTATTTACTTTGCCAATGCTTACTAGGTTGAAGCCTACCAGACAGCGCAGCTGTCTGGTTTGCTAACAACTTCTTGGGGACATTTGGAAAGCTTCCCTGGGAATGCGTTCTACCCACTGCTTACCATCTGCTGTGTGGTTTGTAATTCACATTTGCTCGTTTTCTATTTGCTGGCTTTATTTGTTATAGGCTGTCCAGATTGAGTATGTACCTTCCCTTAACCAAGCCCTATTTACTATATTCTTCAACCAGTATAGAATTTCTGTAAATAGGTCATTTTAATCTTGCTCTTATCTTGTCACATTTTCTGTGCATTCAAAGACAGAGTTCAAATGTCCTGCTCTGTCTTCCAGGGAGCTTGGTGTTAACGTTTCTTTCACTGACTACAAAGAGAGAGGATTTATGTGACAATCATGGTTGCTACTTTGAGTGTGATGTACGATTTTTTTTCTAGCACAATACAAAAATGTTATGTCTGTAAATTAACTGTGCAGATATTTCAAAATATGTAAAGCACTAATGAAGCACTTTTTTTGTTAGTTCTGAAGTGTGGTGGAAACAAATATTTTAACATGATCAAAACAAATCAATAACCTGGGTTATGAAAATTCCAAACGGTTTTGGTGCTGTAAACCTTACTAGTAAAACTGTATGTCTGGGCAAATGTTTCAATTGAAGATATGTTATCTGTAATAGCAGTGCACTGCCACACCATGTATACTCCACTTTACCCCACTCCATGTTACTCGGCACCACTGCACTCTAGTCTGCACCTCTGCACACTATATCACACCACGCCACTCCACACTGCATCACTGCTCTCTACTCTGCACCACTCCACTCTACGCCACTTCACGTGACACCTCTCTACTCTACACCACTCTACTCTATGCCAATGAACTCTACCCCACACTACTCTATTATGCACCACTGCACTCTTCGCCACTGCACTCTTCTCCAATCCATTCTAATCTAATATGCAACACTGCACTCTACTCTATGCCACTGCACTCTATGCCACTCTATTCCACTCTGTGCCATTCCACTCTATGACACTACAATCTACCCTGCACCACTGCACACCACTCTACCCCACTGCGCTCTACACCAGTCTATTAAACTACACTGCACTCTAAGCTTCTGTACTCTACACCACTGCACTCTATGCCAATGCACTCTACACCACTTAACTGAAAGCCAATACACTCTATGCCACTGCACTCTATGTCAATCTATTCTGCACCGCTGCACTATATGCCACTGTACTCTACTCTGCAAGACTCTACTCTACGCTATTCCACTTCATTGCACTCTGTGTCACTTTACTCTGCACCGTTCTACACCACTGCACTCTACACTAATGAACTCTACGCCACTCTATTCTTTGCCACTGCACTCTCAGTCATTGAAATCTATGCCACTCTACTCTGCTGCACAGCACTCTGTACCATTGCACTCTACTCTGCACCACTCTATAACACTCTACACCTTTCTATCCCACTCTACTGCACTGTATGCCAATGCACTGTAAGCCAGTACACGCTATGCCAATCCACTCTTCTTTGCACCACTGCATTCTATGGCATTTCACTCTATGCCTCTCTACTTTGCTCTATTCCACAGATGTAATTATTTGGGAGTAGTCAGGGGTCGCAGCTGCACCCTCTAGCTTGCTCCCTGCTACTCCTGGCATTTAATTTGTGACCCCTGGCCACAGATGTAGCAAAACCGATATCTCTTCTGAGGCCAGGTGTCTCAAAGTAAGTCCTAGGAGTAGCAGGGAGCAAGCTACAGGTCACAGCTGCGCCCCCTGACTACTCCCAAATGATGTCCATGCTCTACTCTGCACCACTCTACTCTATGTCCACTCTAATCTGCACCACTCTACTCTACGCCAATGCACTCTATGCCCCTACACTCTATGGCACTCTACTCTGCACTAGTGCACTCTGTGCCACTCCACTCACTTCAATGCCTTTCTACAGCACTCCATGCGAATGCACTGTTCACCACTCTACCCTGCATCACTCCACTCTGCGCCCCTCAAATCTATTCTGCACCACTGCACTCCATGCTACTGACTCTAGACCACTCTACTCTGTCCCACCACACTGTACACCCCTCTACACCTCTGCACTTTACCCTGCAACTCTCCATTCTAACCTGCACCACTCCACTATATGCCACTTCACTCCACTCAAACGATCTTCTCTATACTACTGCACTCTAAGCCACTCAACTTCACTATGTCCCACTCCACTCCTCTATGCCACTGCAATCTGCTCTAAACCACTCTACTCTACATCACTGCACTCTACGTCAATGGACTTCACACCACCTTACTCAAAACCAATGTACTCTACACCAATCTACTCTGCACCACTGTACTTTACACCACTTCACTCTAGTCCACTCTACTCTTCTCCACGACACTCCATTCTATGACACTGCACTCTACGACACTACACTTCACTCATGATACTGCATTCTATGAGGCTCTGCTTCATTAAACTCTACTCCACTCTATGCCACTACAATCTACAACACTTTATGACACTCTACGCAACTCTCTTTATGCCATTCCATGCAACTTTAATCGACTGTATTCTACTACACACTACTCAACTCTATTGCTCCAGTCTACTCCACTCTATGCACTCCACTCTACAACACTCTACACTACTCTATCCCATTCCACTCTCCTACCCTACTCCACTCTATGCCACTCCAGCCTATGGCAATCTGCTCTGCGTTACTCTACTCTGTAACACTTTACTCCACCCTGACAATCTACACAACTGAACTCGACTCCACTCTATGCACTTCCATTCTACTCCCTCCATGACACTCCACAACACTCTACACCACTCCACTCTATACCACTCAATGACACTCCACTTTACTCCATGCCACTAAACTCTACTCACCACCAGTGTACGACTCTATGCCACTCCATGCCACTCCATTCTACTCCTCTTTACAACACTCACCTCACCTCACAAACTTTTAGCCATGCTGAACAGCAGCCACGCTGGTGTACAACCAGTTAAGACATATTTACAAAGCCAATAGCTCTTTCATAGGTGAGACCTATTGGCTTTGCCAGTGCTTGTTTATTAACCTTGGGACTCACACAGAGTGAATGCCCACAAAATCCTCCAACTTCACTTTGATTTATAATGACAATTTTGTACCACCACCCTACTGACCAGGAAGGAGAAGCGTTCCCAGATCTCCCTTCAAAATGGAGTCAAATCAGAATGCAAGATGGCTGCTGATCCCACCACCCTAAAATGACAATTGCTGCTTGCATTATGAAAGTAGTACGTTTTTGCATAGATTCTCCTTACCTACAACTCATGCTGCTTTTATGAATACGTAAAGCTTGCACATAGATTGCACAATTAGGAGAAATGATTCGAGCATTTTAGGCCGCGTGCTAACTCTCGTCCAAAATATTACACAATAATATATGTCTGTATCAGCAAAGACAAATAGTAATAGGTAGCTCTGGTGTTAATTGTAAATGAACTTTCTTGCTGGGAGATATGCATAGTCTGGTGTGAAAAGCATAACATTTTAATACTTGTTATGTTTTCTTTGTTTAATACAGGATGATATCCTGACTGTGATCCGACGAGTGGATGACAACTGGGCCGAAGGAATGTTGGGCGAGAAGATAGGGATTTTCCCCATTCTTTACGTTGAGGTAAGATCTGTGGCTGATTCATTCTTATAGTGACCAAAAATGAGCAACCCAATATACCCTTGAGGGTTTGGGCAAGAAATATGGTAGGGTATAAGTACCTTCAAGGGATTTTGTTACTATATAGTTACAACAAGATTTCAAACATTACTCAGCGGGCTTGTATACATAGGGCCGATAGTGCAAAGCAACAACCGCAAATATTCAATCAATATGTATAAGTCACTATAAATGATCCAAATAGAGGAGAGGGAGAAGGTGTGAATGAAAAAAGATCGTATTTAATACTCAAAATAAATTTGATAAAGGGTTCAGAATAAATAACAATGTTATAGGAAGGGTGTTTCAAGGATAACAATCACAAGAAATCTCTCTATAACAATTGTACACGCTTATCTGCCTATTCACAGTTAATCTCTTAGTTGACCAGACAAAGCGTATATACGCTTTGTCTGCTCAACTAAGAGATTAACTGTGAATAGGCAGATAAGCGTGTACAATTTCAAGGATAACAATCACAAGAAATCTCTCTATAACAATTGTACACGCTTATCAGCCTATTCACAGTTAATCTCTTAGTTGAGCAGATAAGCGTGTACAATTGTTATAGAGAGATTTCTTGTGATTGTTATCCTTGAAACACCCTTCCTATAACATTGTTATTTATTCTGTACCCTTTATCAAATTTATTTTGAGTATTAAATACGATCTTTTTTCATACACACCTTCTCCCTCTCCTCTATTTGGATCATTTATAGTGACTTATACATATTGATTGAATATTTGCGGTTGTTGCTTTGCACTATCGGCCCTATGTATACAAGGCCGCCGAGTACTGTTTTGAAATCTTGTTGTAACTATATAGTAACAAAATCCCTTGAAGGTACTGATTAATTCTTATAGCTCCTAAAGAAAAGCAGGGACTAAGCGCTTGTCTTTAGTAATGGGGTAGCGGTAGTCGTGAAACGGGATCCTTTTATCCACTTAACAAATAAGTTAAATGGTATTCAACAGACCCAGGTGTTTGTAGCAGGTCAAATGTAAACCTCCTTTGCTCTTAAAAGGTAACACAAATCAGTATTGTTTGTACTGCTTACTCACGTGTATTATCCAACAGGGTATGTCAAGAGGGCTGCCCTACAAATATTACTACACCCATCTCTCAGGTCTTTCTTAGCCCCTGTACGGACTTAGGGGTTTCAGCACTTAATCGCCATACTCACCCCACACCACATCAAGGTGACTTAAGGGAATTTTAAGGTCTGCCATTAGCCAAGACTTTTTTGATTTCACTACATTCACATGTATAATATACTTATAAGGGCTTTAACCTAGCCTTCTTCATCCATTGGTCTGTTGTTGTCATTCACATTTTTCCCAGCCGCCACCTCATGTGGCAGTGGGTCTGCAGACTTCACCATTGGCTAACTTCACTGTGAGTGACAACATTCTGCCAATTCATAAGGAGCACATACACATACAAAGCAGTTCCCTTCAGTGCCAGGAACGACTTTAGAAATATGTGCCTTAGAGACAAAATACGTTTGCTTTTAGGCTTTTTTTATTTATTGATCTGGACGAGGGCCTGTCATCTTTCCCAAAAATAAACTTTTGCAAAAACCATGACGAAACAAAACAATCATTGACAAAGATAGAAGGCTGAAATCTAACACCAGACCTATTAACTTTAACCATGCTTGTTTAAAACTAGAACTGACTGTCAGATCAACCCACAGGAGTGTGGCCAATTTTCTATTATCACTTTGCAGAATACCATTAGCAGGTGGAGCAACCGGAAGGTGCTTATTGAAGGGGGAATATGAGTCGCAGAGAGCACTTTTAGGGATAAACTCTGTATCAACCTCCTCCATACCAGATCCACAGCCTCTTTGAAAGGTCTAGATCTGATTGAGTTTATCAGTGTGTTTATGATGTTGCACTGAATCTGAGCTGCAATCCCTCTACCATTTCCAGGGGTAAACCTTGAATTCTCACTACCACTACTCTTGGAGAGTCAAATGTACACAAGGAAGAAACTTGGAATTCAGTAGTACTCAAACCGTGTGACAGCAATGGTAAACAACAGTATGGATCATGGATACAGGCCAGTAACCAACCCGACGAAATAGCATATTTTAAAACACCTTTGAAGAAAAACTTGCATTTTAAAAGGTTCCACAGGAGTAGCCGAAGACTTCCCTTTATATCTCAATGTTTCTGAGAGGATATCATAGTCGTTATTCTTGAACACCAGGAAATACGCGTACACAATCAAAGCAGGCATTTATATGAGCAAAACCAGTGATATTACTCAGATAAATCAAATATAGTATGTTTAAATTGGCCGTCATAAACACAAGTTGTGAGGCTGTAGAAGATGTGCTTCTTAGTGAATTGTGCCCTAAAGAACAATATCTGCCGCACTGCCTACTTCCGGTTTACCATGTACACTCTCAACTTTTTGTTTGTTCTTTTGTCTTCATGAGGTAATGGAGCATGAGGTGATGTGAAAGAGGAGAAAGTGCAGGGGCGTAGTCACAAAGGCATTTAAAATAGTAGACTTGCAGTACTTTTTGGCATACTCTTAGATGCCTTTGCGACTTGTCCCCAACATATCTAAAATGAGTGCAAAATGGGAATAATCAGGGAAAATATTTGTATACAGTTACCACAAATTGAATCGACGGTGGCCTTTGTGCACTTTTGCTAATAAGTAACAGGGGACCAGAAGTACTAAGCATTTTCGCTATGAAAAAGCCCAGAATTGGATATTTGCCACGGCAAAAATACCTCTTCAAATGTACAAAATGTGGATTCTGTAACTTGGTACCGAAACGCAATTTAGCATTTGCGATTCGGTATTTGGAAGGGGCGTGTTTTGGGCATTCCTTCCAAATAATGAATCAGTATGGTATGTATTACTGTTTTGTGACCGAATTCTGGTCATAAAACAGTAATACTTTTCCACCAGTTTAAAAGTGGTGGTAACACATTTGTAAAGGGAAAGGGGTCACCTGGGGACCCTTCAAATTTGAGAATGTTGAAAACATATATTTTTAAGAACAGGCAGGGGTCCTGTGGACCACTGCCCGCTCTTTAAAAAAAAAGCATTTGCAATGCAATAGGTCTCACATTTCCTCAACTTAAAGCTATTGCTTTTTTTATACATAAAACAGGGCACCGTCCTAAGACATAAAGTGTGGAGCCCGTGCACAGTATTTAGAAAATAATGATGAACGCGGGTGCCTTGCTAAAAGATAATGCACCGCACCCATGCATATATAACTTATGTGCATGTGCATGGCGGCCGGTGTAGCGGGCACCATGGTCATAAAAAAAAAATGTGCGCCGTGCTTGGCTCCGTGGTGACAGAATAACAGTAGCACAAAATAAAAAAAGTAGTCCATAAACGCAACACATGAACACTTACAGCGTAATAAAACTGTAGTTGGTTGTACTTCTTCTGATAAAACGGAAGTGATGTATTGGGAGCACCAACCGATAACGAGCCAGGAAAGAAGAGCAACGCAGGAGTTCACCAATGGCAAGCAGCAGGCGGGATTACGCTCCCAATAATGCTTACAACAGGTCTTGCAGACAACACATGCGGCTCGACCTAATTAAACTCCAAGTTTCCTTTTTTCTTTATAAGCACATCATGTTTTCCTTTGAAGAAAACTGTCTGCACTAAAAAAAAAGATTGCTTTATTAAAAAGCAATCACAGACATGGTGGTCTGCTGACTTCCACCATACTAATGATGTCTGCGATTGCTAATGGGTCTCAAATTCTGAACTACCCGATTAATATTCATGCGGTAGGACGATTTTCGATCTACTAGGAATCACTATTTGGAAACAAAAAGTACATCATACATTAGGAATACCGTTTTCCTAATTGCAATCCAGAGATAATCGCATTTAAGAAACCGGTATTCTTATTGGTTATACTTCTGGCCCTGTATGTTTCAAGCCGATTCAAAAAGACATGTTTAAGGATACTCCTATAATACTTCTTCCTGTACTGCATAAACACTTTTATTGGTTATATAGAAAATGTCAGCATCAGGAGATTAGTGTTTTAATCTTAGCTATTTGTCCAGGGCTTTAAGTGGGTTTAGGTCACTTCGGGTCTCAGACCTGGTAGTTGTTAAAAACATATATTGAAATGGGTCCCTATCGGTAACCATATTCATATCCTTAACCTTACTGGCAAAAATACTGGTTGAGTTCTGAACAATCAATGTAAAAACATGACGATAATCCATGTCACCGATTTAGTTCCTGTTTATATTTTATGTTGTACTTAATCTTGAATTCCCTATCAGTATTAGCTATTTCCAGAATGTTGTGTTTCTGTGTTTTTTCGTATAGTATATTACTTATGTATTGTGCATACTTCAAACTGAGTCACCGTCTGGTGTTTATAACAGGCCTGGATTGAGAGCTCTGGGGTTGAGGCTGAAGGCAATGCAAATCTCTCACAGTGCCTATCAGTGGGTCGAAAAGGTGTTCAAATACATGGTCATCCATTCCTTGGCCTCTCTGCATTGTGGAGAGAGCAACTGTCACATATTCCATTTGTAATTGTGATTCTGTGCAAATGTGCATCCAGGAGGTACACAATTGTCAAATTATATACCAGGCGAAAGTAAAAGGAAATGCAGTGCCTACAGGTGATGGACAGAATGCAGAACAATGTCATACATTCCCCCCAGTACAGAGATCTGGGCCTAAATCCATGGTTTTTTGCTCACCACACCACCCCAGTTCAGACATGGCTATATTCAAATCAACCTTGACCCTGTGCCTCATGGGAACAGTCCAGCCCGAACTGCCAAGCCATGTCTTCCCTGGACCGGAATCAAGCATCCTAGGACCGGTTTCTGGCTATCAGCCACCTTCAGCCAGGATAGCTTGACTCCAGTGGCCTGGAGAGCACAAGACTCACGTCTGAGCATACCCGTCCCACTTGGGGTGACAAATGCTAAAACAACAGCAAAATAACGATGGATTTAACCCCTTCTGTGCTGATGATGAGCCCAAGCTCGTCATGAAGCACGGTGCTCGTGTGCTCGTGTGCTGGTGACGAGCCTGGGCTCGTCATGAGCCGTGGAACGCTCACACGCGGGGATAATTCCCCCGCTGTGCTGAGCGTTCCATTGTGCGGGCAGGCTCATGACGAGCCTAGGCTCTTCACCAGCACACGAGCACCGTGCTTCATGATGAGCCTAGGCTCGTCATCAGCACCGCAGCGCCGTGCGCGACACCCCTCCTCCCCGCGCCACGGGGAAATTAGCCCCGCAGCGAAGGGGTTAACCCAGATCTGTGGCTGGGGGTGAATGTTTTGCCATTGTGCTACATTCCGTCCATCAATTGTTGTTTTTGCATTTGTCACCCCGAGTGGGACGGGTATGCTCAGACGTGAGTCCCGTGCTCTCCATGCCACTGGAATCAAGCTATCCTGGCTGATGACGGCTGATCGCCAGAAACCGGTCCTAGGATGCTTGATTCCGGTCCTAGGAAGACATGGCTTGGCAGTTCGGGCTGGACTGGTCCCATGAGGCACAGGGTCAAGACTGATTTGCATATGGCCATGTCTGAACTGGGGTGGTGTGATGTGGTGAGCAAAATAACGATGGATTTAACCCAGATCTGTGACTGGGGGTGAATGTTTTGCCATTGTGCAAAATTCCGTCCATCAATTGTTGTTTTTACAGGTGAGTAGGTGCATAGTGTGTTTGGGGGTGGTAAAGTGAAGGAGATGAGAGGAAATAAATTCAGGAGAAAGTGAAAAGAGGATGCTGAAGATGAAAGAGATGAGTTTTGGGATATGCAGATGGACAAGATGTTGAGAGAAAAAGGGTACACATGTCTAACATGGAGTGAACATAACAGAAGTTATTGAGACTATTTGAAGACCAGTAACCCTTCCACTGCCCTTAGTAGTGTTTAATTCACAGTCTCACAATTTTAGAATTTGAACATTTTCAGTATTTTTTCAAAATCATTGTTGTTATTCTTTTATCTTAAACAGCTAACAACCATTGGCAAAATCAAAAGTCCTGACTGGTTTTATGTATGTGTCAGTTGTTGTGATATATATGTGGATGCAATAACCGAATGTTCAGAGAGGAACCAAAATGCCAGACGGGTGACACACTATGGGAATCACAGAAATTTAGATTGCATGTGTATGCTCTTAATTACATAGACCACACCCGTTTTAGAGACCCTCAATTTTTTCAGATCACCTAAAGCCCCGGTGTTGCCTCCTTGCACCTGAGTTACTCGAGTGAATAAACTTATAGCCGAAGAGAAGACACAAGAACATGTTCAAGAAGGACGCCCTAACAACACATTAGTGAATGGCTCAAATTCTCTTGATACATTACCAGTCTTGTCTTGACAGTGCTACTGTGTTAACTTGAGTGGATTATTTTCAGAGTATATGAGGGTGGCAGCGAGAATGAGAATAACAATGGTTTCGTAGTTATAACATTTAATCATCCAGAGCTTAATTAGGATGTCAGGCGGAAAGCCGCACAAGCTTCCATTGACAAATGGAGGTTTGCGACCGCCCTGTGGGAGGTCGCATCATAATACTGCGTTGGAACCGCCGACCTAAGGTCGGGCAGTTCCTTTCTGCAACAGTTACGTCTGCCCGACATTGTAATTACGCAAACAAATGATGGACGGAATGATGAATAAATCATACATTCACTCCCAGTCAAGAGATCTGGGTTAGATCCATTGTTCTTTTGCTCACCATGCCACCCCAGTTTAGACCTAGCCATATGCAAATCAGTCTTGACCCTGTGCCTCATGGGAACTGTCCAGACCGAACTGCCAAGCCAGGTCCTCCCTGGACCGGAAACAAGCATCCTGGGACCGATTTCTGGGTATTACCCTTCATCAGCCAGGCTAGCTTGAATCCAGTGGCACAGTTAGCAAGGGACCCACTTCTGGGCATAACCATCCCACTTAGGGTGAAAAGTGCTACGCAAACAAATGATGGACGGAATGATGAATAAATCATACATTCACCCCCCAGTCATCGTAATTAGGCCCATAGTGCATCACTGGCCACTAGTGAGCTCAAAGTGGCGCATATTTGTTTGACAATATGGGGCCATGACTTTATTGCTCTGCCTCATTAGTTGCTGTTGGTGTATTTGTCCGCAAATAAAGTTCATGTTCCCACAGAGGGTAAGAGTGCAAATTCATGTACTAACCGATTAAAGAATTAACTGGCGTTCCATGGTTTTGCACCTATATGCTGCATTTAGGCTGCATTTCCTGCCGATTTATCCGATAATAAATGTTTGGCACATATCTAAGATGTTTGCCTCCTCGTTTATGCGCTTATTTCAGTCTGCATGCTGCCAGTTAAATTTAGTGCTCAGTCTACAACAGCCTGCAAAAGATCTTCGTTCAGTTATCCATTTTGAGAATGGCAAGAATTGTTTCCATTCCTGTACAGACACTGTGGACACTCTCTCTCTCTCTCTGTGTCTCCCTTTTTAGGTCTCGCCTGTCGATGCGCATGCGCATCGAGCAAGGCGAGAGTATTGCGAGTTATCCACTCTTTATCTGCACTGCAAGGAATCGTGGCGATTCCTTGCAGTGCCCGTGACTTTTAAGGTCAATGCGCATGCGCATTAAGCTTATGCGCATGCGCATTGACCTTAAAAGCGCGTGCGCGTGCACGTCCGTCTATGTTTACCCGCTCCGCCCCCTCCCTCCGTGTCGCATTTCTCCTCCCCCCTCCCCTCTCTTCCGTCCGTCCGTCTTGTTTCCTTGTCCATTCCTTTCTTTCTCTGCCTAATAGTTCTCGTCTCCCATCGGCCGCTTTTCGTTTTTCTCACACATGTTCGCCTCGTCGTTTCACTTCACTCCTATCTTTTCCGTCTCCCTTTCTCCTGCCCTCTCTCTCTCTCCCCCTCCCCATCCCCCCCCCCCCCACCAGCACCACCTGCTGCTCTGTGCTCCGGTAAGGTCACCCCAATGCAATGTAACACCCAATGCACTCCTCCCCCCTCCTCCTCTCCTCCCATGCCTGCCTGCCTCAACTCTCCGCCTCCCGCCCCCTCCCCCTAGCACCCCCAGCCCGAGGCAGCTTCCCCTGCACAGACCTGCTCTCGGAGGTTCACGACGAAACTAACACAGGTACGTGAAAAAACCAAAAATTTACTTAACGCTACCCATTCGACAATCAGACGGAGCAACTTGGACATTAGAACGGCAAAAGTATGGATCGCTTCTTCAATTCTCCTCATCCACCCCCACCCTAGCCCCTTGCCTTGATAAAGCGGACTATTTCTGCCAATATTTCTGAAGATGATAGAAGCTGCGGCCAGAGTTCGACACAGGTCTATTTTCTCCCTTTCTCCTGCCCTCTCTCTCTCTCCCCCTCCCCCCCCCCCCCCCCCCCCACCAGCACCACCTGCTGCTCTGTGCTCCGGTAAGGTCACCCCAATGCAATGTAACACCCAATGCAATTTAACAGGTGCGCTCGTCATGCAGACGAATTAATGGCTGCATGCTTATGAACAGCTCTAATGTCTCACACCCCCTATTCTTTCTCCCCCCTCTTATTTTCAACAACCCCCCTTTCCATTGCCCATTACTGCGTACTCCGTGTGGAGAGGCATGTAATGGCTGCAGGTTTATGAATCTCTCTCCTCACCGTATTCCCCTTTGTCACCCCCCCCCCCCCCTGCCCCCAGTAATGCCTCCATGACAGGTGCTCTTGGTGGAATGATTAAAGCGGCGGCTGGTTTAACCAATGCACTTTCCGGATGGTTAAGTTAACGAGCCTTCAGAAGATACATCTCCTGGCCTGAAAGCTTCTATTAAATAAAGAGATTTATGCACATAACATGCAGCTATAAAGGTTTATCATGGGGTGAGCAGTGGAGGGCAGAGATAGACATAGCACTCCAGTGCTCCATGTGGGAGGATTGCACACACTAGCTTCGATTTATTGTGTTTATATTGCACCAAGTTGTAGCCTTATGGTCCCTCTCGTGTACCATGCAAACAGTTGAGTAACAGCCTTGGCAAATACAATAGATCTGGATTGAATTTGCTAACACAAGCAGTGTTCGCATATTAGAGTGAGCCAGCAGGAGAGAACAGAGAGGGCAATAGTTCTAAAGTACTGCCACATGCTGTTAAATGCAAAAACTTGCTTGGAGGTGGAAGGATACACACAAAAACCCAATAGCATCAAGTGAGAGATAATAATTACTGGATTGAGCCAAGAGAGACTGACAAAGAGGCAAACTAATAACTGGGGACGCGCTGCCACCAGATACCTCACCGCTGCCAGTTGGGACTCCAAGTCCCAGGGTGCTGCTTTGCCCAGAGGGAGGAGCCTGCCGTCACCGCCACAGTCCATAGCGCCCTGTAACACCACAGCGCAGGACGCACTGCCACCAGACACCACACAGCTGCCAGTGGGGACTCCAAGTCCCAGGGTGCTGTTTTGCCCAGAGGGAGGAGCCACCCGTCACTGCCGCGCTTAATAGCGCCTTGTAACACTGCAGCGCGGGCCGCACCCTAGCGAAGCCTGTGCCAAGGGCGGGCCCGTCCTTGCCAGGAAGAGGCAGGGCAGGGCCAACCCTCCAACATCTGCCAAAGAACACGACCGACTTGAACGAACTCAAGGTACTGTTTTTTGTGTGCTTGGGATGAACCCCTCACCCTCAACCCCTCACTCACCCTCACCCTCAACCCCTCACTCACCCTCACTCACCCTCAACCCCTCACTCACCCTCAACCCCTCACCCACCCTCAACCCCTCACCCACCCTCAACCCCTCACCCTCACTCACCCTCAACTCCTCACTCACCCTCACTCACCCTCAACCCCTCGCTCACCCTCACTCACCCTCAACCCCTCACTCACCCTCACTCACCCTCAACCCCTCACTCACCCTCACTCACCCTCACCCCCTCACTCACCCTCACTCACCCTCACCCTCACTCACCCTCAACCCCTCACCCTCACCCACCCTCAACCCCTCACCCACCCTCAACCCCTCACTCACCCTCACTCACCCTCAACCCCTCACCCACCCTCAACCCCTCACCCTCACTCACCCTCAACCCCTCACTCACCCTCAACCCCTCACTCACCCTCACTCACCCTCAACCCCTCACTCACCCTCACTCACCCTCAACCCCTCACTCACCCTCACTCACCCTCACTCACCCTCACTCACCCTCACCCTCAACCCCTCACTCACCCTCACTCACCCTCACCCTCAACCCCTCACCCACCCTCAACCCCTCACCCTCACTCACCCTCAACCACTCACTCACCCTCACTCACCCTCAACCCCTCACTCACCCTCACTCACCCTCAACCCCTCACCCTCACTCACCCTCAACCCCTCACTCACCCTCAACCCCTCACTCACCCTCACTCACCCTCAACCCCTCACCCACCCTCAACCCCTCACCCACCCTCAACCCCTCACCCACCCTCAACCCCTCACCCTCACTCACCCTCACTCACCCTCAACCCCTCACTCACCCTCACTCACCCTCAACCCCTCACTCACCCTCACTCACCCTCACTCACCCTCACTCACCCTCACTCACCCTCACTCACCCTCACCCACCCTCAACCCCTCACCCACCCTCAACCCCTCACCCACCCTCAACCCCTCACTCACCCTCACTCACCCTCAACCCCTCACTCACCCTCACTCACCCTCAACCCCTCACTCACCCTCACTCACCCTCAACCCCTCACTCACCCTCAACCCCTCACTCACCCTCACTCACCCTCACCCTCAACCCCTCACTCACCCTCACTCACCCTCACTCACCCTCAACCCCTCACCCTCACCCACCCTCAACCCCTCACCCACCCTCAACCCCTCACCCTCACTCACCCTCAACCCCTCACTCACCCTCACTCACCCTCAACCCCTCACTCACCCTCACTCACCCTCAACCCCTCACCCACCCTCAACCCCTCACCCTCACCCACCCTCAACCCCTCACCCACCCTCAACCCCTCACTCACCCTCACTCACCCTCAACCCCTCACCCACCCTCAACCCCTCACCCTCACTCACCCTCAACCCCTCACTCACCCTCAACCCCTCACTCACCCTCACTCACCCTCAACCCCTCACTCACCCTCACTCACCCTCAACCCCTCACTCACCCTCACTCACCCTCACTCACCCTCACTCACCCTCACCCTCAACCCCTCACTCACCCTCATTCACCCTCACCCTCAACCCCTCACCCTCACCCACCCTCAACCCCTCACCCACCCTCAACCCCTCACCCTCACTCACCCTCAACCACTCACTCACCCTCACTCACCCTCAACCCCTCACTCACCCTCACTCACCCTCAACCCCTCACCCTCACTCACCCTCAACCCCTCACTCACCCTCAACCCCTCACTCACCCTCACTCACCCTCAACCCCTCACCCACCCTCAACCCCTCACCCACCCTCAACCCCTCACCCTCACTCACCCTCACTCACCCTCAACCCCTCACTCACCCTCACTCACCCTCAACCCCTCACTCACCCTCACTCACCCTCACTCACCCTCACTCACCCTCAACCCCTCACCCTCACCCACCCTCAACCCCTCACCCACCCTCAACCCCTCACCCACCCTCAACCCCTCACTCACCCTCAACCCCTCACTCACCCTCACTCACCCTCAACCCCTCACTCACCCTCACTCACCCTCAACCCCTCACTCACCCTCAACCCCTCACTCACCCTCACTCACCCTCACCCTCAACCCCTCACTCACCCTCACTCACCCTCAACCCCTCACCCTCACCCACCCTCAACCCCTCACCCACCCTCAACCCCTCACCCACCCTCAACCCCTCACTCACCCTCACTCACCCTCAACCCCTCACTCACCCTCACTCACCCTCAACCCCTCACCCACCCTCAACCCCTCACCCTCAACCCCTCACTCACCCTCAACCCCTCACTCACCCTCACTCACCCTCAACCCCTCACTCACCCTCACTCACCCTCAACCCCTCACTCACCCTCACTCACCCTCACTCACCCTCACTCACCCTCAACCCCTCACTCACCCTCACTCACCCTCACTCACCCTCACCCTCAACCCCTCACTCACCCTCACTCACCCTCAACCCCTCACCCTCACCCACCCTCAACCCCTCACCCACCCTCAACCCCTCACCCTCACTCACCCTCAACCCCTCACTCACCCTCACTCACCCTCAACCCCTCACTCACCCTCACTCACCCTCAACCCCTCACTCACCCTCAACCCCTCACTCACCCTCACCCTCAACCCCTCAGCCTCACCCTCAACCCCTCACCCTCAACCCCTCAGCCTCACCCTCACTCACCCTCAACCCCTCACCCTCACTCACCCTCACTCACCCTCAACCTCATGCTAAAGATTTACAAAAAAACCCATAAACAATTCTAAAAGCACTAACTCTAATGCTGCGAGACCTATTGCATTTCTAATGCTTGTTTGATCTCTCTCACTGTAACTCAGTCTTTATCTTTCTCTCTCTCTCTTCTTGTGCTTTTTTATTGTAGGTCATAGTGCTGTCCAGCCGTACCTTATATTTTCTGCAAGTAACATATATGGTTCTGTGTGTTTAGATTATGTATCTGTGTTGTCTGACTGTTATTGGGTGCCTGTGTGTGTAGGGTTTCCTGCAGACCCATGGGGTCTCTGGGCACCTGTGTGGATGGGTGCCATTATATGTAATGGTCTTTATTCATGAGTTATTATAAGTCTGCGTGCAGATGTGACTCTATGTATTTTGGTTTGTGTGCATGGACAACCGGTTCGTGTGCATGGGTATCTATATGCGATTAATCCGAGACAGATTTGTGTCTAAATGTAAGAGAGTTTGTATTCATTCGCACTTTTATTTATATTGGGCTATGCGCACTAGGGCCTTTATGTCTCTGGGTCTATTTGCATTGGAAGCTGTTTGACTTTTCGTACGTGTGCATTGGTGCCTGTATGTTTGTTGGTATGTCCACCTGTGTGTATGACTGACCATATGTCTTTTAGTTTGTGTAAATGACAAGTGCATGTCTGTTTGTGTATGTGGGAAAGTGCCTGTATGTTGCTATATATGTATTTCTTCCTGTAGATGTATTTCTTTGTGTGTGCATCCATGCCTGGAAGTGGGTTATCTCTCTGCCCATCTGTCCCCATGCCACTCTGCTCATCCATGTGCGCCTACTTTTATGTTGTCTGACTGTGTGAATAATGTGTGATAGTATATGTGAGTAAATTAACATGTGTGTGTATGTTGTTGGTGCTTTGGTCTGGTGTGCTCCATGCATAGGGAACAGCAGGAATGCTGGTCTATGTGCACAGATTTCTGTACACCGGTTAATGTGTGTGTGTGTATGTGCGTGTGTGCATGCGTGTGTGTGTGCATCGATGCCTATAGATGGGTTATCTCTCTGCCCATCCGTACTCATGCTACTCTGCTCTTCCATGTGTGATTACTTTTATTAAGTCTCGGCCTGCGATGGCTGCGCAGACATGCGCAGTCCAGCTGGCAAGATTTAATGACTTAGAGTACGTTTCAATAGCGAGGTTAAGCCCCGCCCCTCTTTTCTATTCGCTGGCGTCACTGTTCATGCTAAACGGTGGCCAGCCATTGGAAAAGAGGTACCAGTGACGTACTTCTTTCTCTTTTAGCCCCGTCCCTTTCAGACTGGCTTCCTTGACTTACTGCTGTGGTAAAAGGTTTCTTATCTTCTTTATGGGGCGAAACAGATGGCCCCATAAAGAAGAGGATAAACCTTTTACCACAGCAGTAAGTCAGGCTGAGGCCATCCAAGCGGGACTAATACTGAAGGGCTTCTCGGCCATGTAAAATCTACGTTGTGCCATTTAAATTTCCGGGGGTTTTAAAATTCAAGCGTTTTTATTACTTGCTTCTTTTTTTGATTTAGTGTGTATTGTTGAATATCGGTGCTTTTTAAGCGATCCCATTTCCCCACATAACTGAACGTGCATAAAATACTCTAAAGTGGGTAACTGCAACTATTCTCAGTTTGATCCACAACACTCCTGTGAACCTTGTAGCCGTGAAGCATGTCCCTGGGAATCTAGTGTCTGCTGGCGGTGTCTGCCCAGCAGCCTGCAGTGCCTGACCTCGGCAGCGGCTGTGCGCGGCTGCCGCCGTCTAGCGGCCGTTGCATGCAGACCTGAGTCACGCATGGAGGGAGCCAGGTGTATTATACAGTTTCATTTGAAAGTGGCGATGTTCTTAATAGCACTTTAGAACGGTCAGGTCCTTAAGAACGCCTTTAGTTTATAGGGGATAAAGGCCTAAGGGACAAAGAGAAAAGTGATTTGCCCAAGATCACACAGTACTGTCTTTTGTTGAATCTGGAAATATAATACTCGTTTTGTCGGAGCAGCGCTGACACTAAATAGAAAGGGCGCAGAGACAGCATGCGATCACCCCAAAAAGCACGAGACTCATTTGTCGTACTTAGATGACGGCTGCGATGAGTTGTTGGTGGGGAAACCTCGAAAGTTATTTACTGCTCTGTAACACAATATGTTAATTATCTTGGAGGCGGAGCAGCACATATCCCGGCTGCCACCGACCTCCCTAGCAGCAGCTGCAAACATTTTTCCTGGTGCTGAGAGGCTTTGCTCCCGGGCAGAGCTGGCTCGGGGTGGGGCCTTATTTACACACACCCGCCTGACTGAAGGAGTGCAGAGCTCCTGTGCCCTGGTCTCCCCACGCACGCTAACCTCGTGAGCTTTGAGCTTCTTTTGTATGAGGGCTTGTCCATCCCTTGTGTGGTTCTTTTTTACGTGTGCTGTGTGCTGTGTGCGTGTGTGTGCAGCTTGTGGAGATTACATTCCTGTTTCTGGGTGTATCTTTTGTCGGTGCGTGGCATTATTTTGTACAGTGTACTTTATGTGCAGCATTTTATTTTAAAAGGGTTCCATACATGCCCTCCTGCGCGGACTCTTCTCCCCCCCACGCAGATGTCCATCGACTCAATGCCCTCTCTTCTACTGCTGCTTTCTTGGGAGAACTTGACGAGGCCTCAGCAAGCAACATCCCGACTTTGCCCTCTCCCCTCCCGGGCAGACTCTACTCTACCTGCAGCTCACATGACCCGAGCATTTTTTTAAAGGGTTCCAAGCATGCCCTTCTACGTGGACTCTTCCCCATGCCCTCTCTCTTACGAGTATGTGCGATTTCCCTCACCCCTGCCCTTCACTCTTGCGTCTCGCATTGGAGGAGAGGTGTTGGGTGGGGGCTTGTATTCATGTCTGGGCTGCGGCCCCCAGTTGCTCGCACCGAGGGCTTTCTGGCGGTGCTGCAGGGGAGGGATGGGGGCTGGCAGTGAAGGAAGGCGTAGCAGGCTGGCACTGGGCAGCAGGAGATCTGGGGAGGAGGCAAGGTTGGAGACTGGGCAGGGGCAGGGTAGCAACAGAAGGTATAGGGGGTGGGGGACAAGAGCGGAGAGTCGTGTGTGAGACACTGTGTGTGTGTGTGTCAGACACTGTGTGTGTGGGGGGCACTGTGTGTGAGACACTGTGTGTGAGACACTGACACACTGTGTGTGAGACAATGTGTGTGGGAGACACTGTGTGTGTGAGAGAGATTCTCTACTCACTCTCTACTACTCACTAATACTCCCTCTCTACTACTCACTCTATACTACTCACTCTCTACTACTAACTCTCTACTACTCTACTCTCTACTACTCTCTACTACTCATTCTCTATTACTCACTCTCTACTACTCTCTACTCACTCTCTACTACTCACTCTCTACTACTCACTCTCTACTAATCACTTACTACTCACTCTCTACTCACTCTACTAATCCTCTACTACTCACTCTCTACTACTCACTCTACTACTCACTCAATTACTCACTCTCTAATACTCTCTCTCTACTACTCACTTACTACTCACTCTCTACTCACTCTACTACTCTCTACTGCTCATTCTACTACTCACTCTCTACTACTCACTCTCTACTCACTCTCTACTACTCACTCTATTCTACTCACTCTCTACTACTCACTCTATACTACTCACTCTCTACTACTCACTCTCTACTACTCTACTCTCTACTACTCTCTACTACTCATTATCTACTACTCACTCTCTACTACTCTCCACTACTCACTCTCTACTAATCACTTACTACTCACTCTCTACTCACTCTACTAACCCTCTACTACTCACTCTCTACTACTCACTCTACTACTCACTCGATTACTCACTCTCTAATACTCTCTCTCTACTACTCACTCTCTACGACTCACTCTCTACTCACTCTACTACTCTCTACTTCTCACTCTACTACTCACTCTCTACTACTCACTCTCTACTCATTCTCTACTACTCACTCTATTCTACTCACTCTCTACTACTCACTCTCTACTACTCGCCCTCTATTACTCATTCTACTACTCACTCTACTACTCTCTACGACACTTTCTACTCACTCTCTACTACTCTCTACTACTCTACTCTCTACTCACTCTCTACTACTTATAATCCACACACACTCGATGCCCTCCCCCTAATTGATTCTAAAATACTTTCAGAACTCCTCTCCCATGTCAAATCCGGGTCACCTAACGATTGATGCCCACCACACAATTTGAAGGAGGTCTACTCAGCTCTCCCACTGAGCATCCTTCCATTCCTAAATGATTCACTCTCACAAGACAAGGTTCCATGTAACTTCAAAAATGCCACGGTGGTCCCACTCGTGAAGAAACACGGAGCAGACCCCTTGGACCTGGCCAATTATAGGCCCATCTCTCTTCTCCCTTTCTTGTCTAAACTACTCGAGGCTCACATGTCTAGATGTCTGTCTAACTTTATCGAAAACTCTGACTATCTAGAGCCGAACCAAGCAGGTTTCCGCCCATCTCACTCAACAAAAACTGTGATTCTGGCAGTTCAGGATACTTTAAGCTCTAACGTGGACAAGGGCATTCACCAGGCCCTGGTGCTTCTTGATTTGTCGGCCGCGTTTGACACGGTTGATTATAACATACTGATGAATCGTGTCGAGCAGGCCGGCCTCAGGGGCCCCGCCCTAAGTTGGATAACTTCCTTTATCACGAACCGTACACAGTCAGTGAGATTAGGGACATTCACAGACCCTAGGACACCCTCTACGTGTGGGGTACCCCAAGGTTCGTCACTTTCACCTCTATTATTCAACCTGTACCTCCGCCCGTTGTTACACTCCTTAAGAAAACGCAAAATCACTATTTTTAACTATGCTGACGACCTTCAGTTAATCATCCCCCTAAACTCCCCGGACTCTGTTGTCGAATTCCAGGCAACCATGTCACACATACAGAGATGGATGAACCTTAACCATCTCAAACTCAACCCAGGCAAGCCAGAACTCGTCCTGCCCGGGAAGAGCGAGTTGAGCTGGGGTCGACATTTCTGGCCACTCAACATGGGACCTCCTCCCACTGCGTCCCACTCGGTTACAATCTTAGGGGTCACTCTCAGCGAGGATTTATCACTTAAAGGACAGGTGGGTGCTGTTGTATCTTCTAGCTTTTTCCAACTTAGAAAAATTAGGAAAATAGCACACCTACTGATCCACTCAGCACTCGTACAAGTAGTTATAGCCCTTGTACTCTCCCGTTTGGACTTTTCGAATGGCCTTTAGCTGGGCCTTCCAGTAGGTCTGCTAAAACGTCTCCAGATGGCCCAGAACCAAGCGGCCAGACTTATTTGGAAACAACCCAAATGGCAATCAGTTAGATTTGGTCTGGAAAAACTCCACTGGTTGCCAGTGGCCTAAAGGATCGCCTTTAAAACGGGATGCACTACTTTTAAAGCATTGCACGGCAATGGCCCCAAATTTATCAGAAACCTGATCACCAACTACAAACCACCGCGCAATCTACGCTCTGCTCACCTCGGCCTAGCAACCATTCCCTTGTTGAAAAAGAAAAGACAAGGAGGAAGCTGTTTCTACTATCTGGCGGCCACCTTTTGGAACTCCCTTCCTCCACCACTCAGGCACTGCAATAACCTCCTGGCATTTAAGAAGTCCCTGAAAACGTGGCTATTGAAGCAGTCCTACGCTTAGGGTTTGTACTTCGTTCCCCTCACAAATAGCACCATGAAACCCACGGGTGTACGAGCACTCTATAAATAGTTATCATCATAACAAAACATAACATACTACTCACTCTCTACTACTCTCTACTACTACTCACTCTCTACTGCTCACTCTCTACTACTCTACCATTCACTCTTTACTACTCTCTACCTACTACTCTCCACTACTCTCTACCTACTACTCTACTACTCTAGTCTCTACTCACTCTCTACTAATCACTCTCTACTACTCACACTAAAAAAACAGCGTGACCTTACTCCAACCCTTTACTCTTTGCCTAAAGGCGCTAGTGAAAAAACATTCAAAATGCAATAGGTCTCATCTTTATTACACTTAAAGCAATTCTGTTTGTAATCAGGTGGCCTTCTAGCTTTACTTTTATTAGTGTTTGTAAAACGTTCATGTACATATCATGCATATGTATGTGTATAAATACATATATATATATATATATTATATAATATATATATATATATATATATATATATATATATATATATATATATATATATATATATATATATATATATATATATATATATATACACACATACAGATATAAACATCTTTATATCTATATAAATACCAGTATTAATGCAGCCATACATATACATACATATGCATGGTATGTACAGAAACGTTTAAAAAAACACTAATAAAAGCAAAGCTAAAAGCTAGGGGCCCGATTCACAGAATGAACTTAAGACAATCCTAAACTTACTACTATTTTGGTATTCACAGAATGCACTTACTACTTTTGGCATTCACAGAATGAACTTACTACTTTTGGTATTCACAGAAGTTAGGATTTTGTCTTAAGTCTGTCTTAAGTCTGTCTTAAGTCTGTCTTAAGAATTGCTTAAGCTTAACTAGAGCCGAGACCGTTGCATTGCAAATACTTGTGCTGTCTGACTGTGGGAATAGTGTATGGTAGTGTATGTGAATGTGTGCCTGTGTGTGTGTGTGTTGTTGGTGCGTGTGTCTTGTGTGCTCCATACATAGGGACCAGCAGGCATGCTGGTCTATGTGCACACATTTCTGTATGTCAGTTATCACCTGTGTGTATGTGCCTGTGGCTATCGTGCTCCGTGTGTGCATTCATGTTTGCAGTTGTGGTGGTCTAAATTCATGCATAGGTCAACTATGCATGACGGTGTGCTTCTGTGTGGTGTGTTCCGACTGCATGCACTTAAGTTATCTATTTACTTTGCAGATGGGTAACATCTTGAAGGTACATTCCCCCAGCAGTCACTCTTTTGCTAGATAAAGGTTGTTTTCTTGAATTATCCCACCAACAGCTCACATTTTACTTTCTATCTCCCCAAGAATCTATTTGTGTCTCCAGAGTGAATCCACTGATTAAGCGTCACCCCCCTAAAAGATTCAGATTATAGCACATAATTCACACTTGTGCAACACAATTCCCACAAACATTTGTACCCAATGACTGTACAAACACACCAATTTATATGAATGACCGATGCAAGAATAATGTTTTGAGTGGAAAGGTGCAAAGTTGGTTTGGACCACGTGATGTAATTTGGCAGGACCTTTGATCGCCATGAAGAATTTACCTTGTTCAATCTTCTTCTCAATATCTTTTGTATAATTTTACTCCAAGTATTATGGTGCTGTACTTTATCCCTAACAGGCACATGCATCAACGGTTTTTGCGAGTGCAAACAGTGCAATTTGCAAAAATTGGCCGTGTGCGCCCGCAAAGAGGCCTATTGCGATGCATTAAAGTGCCAGGCACTCGCAATTTAAGAAACCGCAATTTATTGCGATTTCTTAAATTGCGATTGCATTTAAGGAATCGCAATTTGCGATTCCTTCAATGCAATGCATGTACCCCTTAGAAATAGTGAATTCGCTATTTGGGGCTGCAATTTACTCATGTCTGTATTTTGCATAAACCATGAAAATGCACTAAAGTGCATTTTTCAAGGTTTCAGGTTACACACACATACAAGCCTTTGGGGCATGTGTGTGCGCAACATGGGTGCCCATCACAATTTCAGGGGTGCAACAGGGTGTCTTTTTGACACCTTTGCACCCTTGAAATTGCATGCTCAATTTGCGAGTACCTATTGTTACTCGCAAAAATGCGCATGCAATTTCCCATTCGTTCCTATGGGCCTGTAGGCCCATGGAAATGAATGGGAAGCCATTCCTTAATTGCGACTCGCAATTTGCGAGTCGCAATTAAGGAATGTTTAGAAATCGCTATTTTAATAGCGATTTCTACATGCATAGGCTTTTGAGAGTCCATAATTGCGATTCCTTAATAATGGCAATTAAGGACTCGCAAAAGCATTTCTTGATGCATGTTACGTGTTTTCTCTGTGATAGATATGCTCTTTCATCTAGTACAGCTGGAATCAGGTGTCCCTCTTGTGTATCTCTAAGCCTCTAGGTCATTCATCTTCTCCTGACAAGGAGTTTCCCTTCCTGAACTCCAACATGACATTCAGTATCCTTCCACAAATGCCACCGCTCTTCACTATATATTTTTCGCTTCCTCGTGTCTTCACCCATCCCAGTTCCACCCACAGTTCTCTTCTCACTTGTATGGCATTTTCATGGTCCAACTTTAGACTGTGCTAGTTCTGCTAGTTCTCCATCAGTAGTTAAGTCAATGCCACTGGGCTGGCGTGTCCACATGGTCAACGTTAGGGACCATCTTTCTCCTCATTGTGGAGAACTTAACTCTTGACTCAGTGAGAAAACTGCATTAAATCCTTCTTTTATTTTTGTCAGTGGGCAACTAGTTGAGTAGGCCATTAGGTTGACGATGCTTGGTACTGATTCTTTGCTTGACTTCATCCTGTCCCTCTCTGGTCCAGGGTTTCAAAACTTGTCTCACTCTACAAACTGACAATGATTTAACTATAATGTTGAGAACTGTCTAAGAGGTCTCCCATAGATTTCAGTATAATGCTTGTAGTGACTTAGGGCCTGATTTTGATCTCTGCGAATTGGTTATTCCGTCTCAGTGGTGACGGATATCCCGTCTGCCGAAATATAAATCCCATAGGATATAATGGGATTTATATTTCGCCGGATGGGATATCCATTACCGCTGTGATGGAGTAACCTGTCTGCCAAGATCTAAATCAGGCCTTTAGTCAATAAAGCTAACTGCACATTGACTGATGGATGAACCTCGCCGCTCACTCTAGCCGAATGGTGTCCTAGTGGAGCCTTTCTCACTAATGGGTCGTTCAATGACAGTGCACCTGAAAGGTGTGGTACCAGAATATCATAGTCAGATTATCTTCTTTGAAAATATAACCCTATTGGGCTTAATAATAGAAAAACTCCGACCAATGGGAATATATATCTTTAACCGCTTCGCTGCTGATGACGAGCTCAGCATCAGCCACGGTAGTCGTGTGCGGATGACAAGCTGAGCTCGTCATCTAACGCGGCTTTTCGCAAATTGCCGCACACAGCGGGAAAAGCCGCCGCAGCGATGCGGATAAGCTATGTTTAGGAGGCGATATTGATGGCAGACTGTGCTTCTGTTTAAGAAATTGTGGCAAACAACCACTTGAAAACACAGCAGCCCCAGTTCTAACAAAGAGCCTCATACCAAGTTCTAACATAGAAAAAATAATTTACAACATTATGTTTCTGTTTCACCTATTATCTGAACAGTACTTGTTTATTAAGATGCCCACAAACTGGTTGCTCAGTTAAGTATGAATTATGACTCCCTAAAAATTATAATGTGATTTTATCAACCTCAGAAGAATGAGGGTGGAATCTGTCCTACCAAGGTTTACATCTGTGACCTTTAAATTACACACAGATCTCAACAGCTAGCAGGCAACTTACCGAATTAGTGTAACATCTAATGCCATTCCGTATTCTGAGTGAAACACAAGGGTGCCATACTTCTCGAATATGCAGCAGCTGTGGTCTCAGGACATTCAATTTGGAATTAAGATCCTTTTAAAGAGACACCCACACCATTGAACAATAAACACAGCGGGCCATATGTACAAATGATATGTTAGAATTTTGACATTCCATTGGGTATTATAATGGTTTAGTCCAACTGATTGATTTTTAGTGACCCCCGTGCAAAACTTATTTTTTGTGTGTGGGTCAGGTGAGCTTCACACTAATAGAGTGGGAATTATAAAAAGAAAATTAGCTGTAGTTTAACTACCGGGCTCTGTATCCTCATCCCTGCTGCAGCAGGCACATGAAAAACAACTGTCTATTTAAAAACGTTATTGGAAGTGACCCTTGTGCCTCCATATGGTCACCGACTTCCTTGGAGGATCCCAATATCCTTATGGTATACAACTAGGGCTACATTATTCCATATGTATATTGGCACCTGCGTTTGTTTTATAGGGTGTTCTTTAGATTGAGAAAACAAGGAAGAAAATGAGACATTCTTCAAGTGTATACAACCTTCTAATCATCAAAAACATTGAAAGTGCCTCTTAAAGGGCTGTTTTTCCACTAGTATGCGATTTGTGTTCTAACACATGTTTTTATGGATTTTTAGTGGAGTGAGTTTGGATTTTACACATTCTTTCTGTCTTTTTTCAATCAATACTATCTAATATAGCTTGCATTACACATTCAACATCATATCACAAACAAAATAACCCTTTATAAAACTGGTGGTGTTTTATCCATCTGAAAGATACTCGTTTTATGAAACTCGGACGTTGACAAATTATGAGTCATGTTTTGAAGTGCCCTACATGTTACAAAGTAATTTCTAGTACAGGCACTCAGCCGACTGAGCTTTCTTACCAGCTCTCATGAGGATATAAAGAACAAAGGAAGCACCCAATGTCAGCTAAAGAGTCACTTTTGTACAGTATTTTAAAAGATCAAATGCTATCTATGAAGCGAATGTTGCCCACCGAGGTTACTTTATGGTTATACAGTTTAGTGCAATGCATATACGTAAATTGTAGCACTTAATTTTTTTAGTTGAAGGTATGTTTACATACATTGGCCTGCTTGAAGACCATACCAAGATGGCTGCTATGTGAATACATGCATGTGAATCCATTGCAGCACATGCGTATTGACATAAAATGGCCGATTATGATGTCGGTCGGAGTTGCCTCTGACCGACATCATCGTGGAACCTCCGGTTGGCAGTCCCAACTGCCTAATTACGATGCAACCGCGCATTGGGCGGTCGTATACTCACATTTCCCTATGGGAGCTTGTGCTATGGCCGTAAACTGGCCGTAGCACAAGCTCCTACAGGGAAATGGGAGGTTGTGTTCATCCCTGTACCGATTGGCAGGCACCTCAGGGTGCCTGCCACACAGTGCAGGAGTCAACATGAGGCACCATAGGTGCCTCCGCGGCCACCAACCGAGACCTCAGGGAGAAGGGGGCCCTGTTAGGTGCCCCCAAGATCGCTTTCCAACAGGCATTCCATGTTGGAAAGCCCGGCATGGAAAGCCTGTCAGAAACCGCGTATCGCAATCCCAACGGCGGAGACGCAGTCCATTGGGATTATGGGCTGGCCTCCTACTAGTCGGAATCCAGCCGGAATGACCGTCCAGTTTCAATTCCGACCGCCTTGGTTGTAATTAGGCAGTCGGAATTGAAAGGCTTTCCGACCGAGATCGTAATAGCCCCCTATATGCCATAATGACATAAAGCAAACGGCCTAATGGCAGTTACCAAGCCATGTATAGTAAATCATTTTAAAAAACATGCTTTTGAGAGGACGTTTGTTCGAGGGGACATCAGAAGCATCACTGAGGGGTTGTATGTCAAACCTTTGCAAAAATAGAACACTTTTCAAAATAGAAATGATTTAATACTGCTGTTCTCTAGATAAAAGCACCCTCTAGCCTTAGGCAGTACTCTTCAGCACTGATACTGCTGACGTGAAAAAACATAAAAGGGAGGTGGGGTAAAGTAATAATCAGACCGGCCCTTGCCTGCAGTTTCATTACAATTATTATAATTCATGTTCTTTTACTGTCTGGGTTATTTATGCCTCACCTTTAATGAAAGTGCTTCAGAAGCAGGTGACACACTGAGATTTCCTTCACCAGGCGGTGATGAAAAGCTGCGTTGACCTTATTGTATTTATGGCACCCCGAAGGGGGTTCAAAAGTAATGAGCTATAAAAAATCTGGAAAATGTGACTGGGAAACAGAAAAAAATAAATAAAGTCCCAAGGACACACAGAAAGAATGAAGTAGGCAAGTCCAGCCAAAAACAAAGACATCAGGAGCCTTGGTAGTGGCAGGAGTTCAAGCCCTGCAGGAGTGGGGCCTTCTCTCAGGGTCCACGTTTCTCCTTTTTACATGAATTCACAAAGGATCCTGGGAGGGCATCTGAAAAAATATCGAAAAATTCTGCATGTTGCACTTTTACGAAAACACGCATTTTCACTATGCATACATGGCTATCCTCGACTCAGGGGAGAACATCCAGATATTTGAAACAAAGATTGGCTTCATTTTAACTGTCTACCGCCTGAAATTGCCTCTGCGTCAATGGGGAAAACACATTCCACCGATTTATTTCAAAATCTCCCACTTTCCTGTACTAAAATGTTGGCATCTATGGCAGTTACCTTATTTGTTGTTTATCCACTAAGAAAATACTTTTTTCCCACTAAAGAACTCTTACTCTGGACCTCAATTACATTTGAAGGTCTATCCTTCCCATTCCCCAAATTAGGAGCACAATTACTCCTGCTCTTGAAGGAGTAAATCACCTATATTTGTGGGTAGACCAAACTAGTGGCAGCTGGCACAGGTAAGCTCATTGGGGTGGTGCGGAGCAGGGCGCGGCGGGGAGGAAGCCGACATGCGAGGGAATAGATATTATTTATTTATTTAATTATACCAATTCCGTCGTCAGTCAACTTCCCCCCTCCCGCCCCGCTCCTCCCCGCCCTGCCTCACCGCGGTGACCTGTGCCGGCCGCCAACCAGAAACTCCCAAGCATACCCCTAAGCCTACTTTTGCGATTGTGGAAAATTTCACTATACCACCACAACTTTTCTTACACAAATGGCATTTGCAAGGACAAAACAAAAGTCCTGATTCAGTGAATAAAAATGTAATCAGGATTGGCAACTTATCCTCAGAAACTGAATTTTTGTACCTCGGAGTCAGGTGCACAAAAGGTTAATGAAGAGGGACAGAATTGTTGAGGCACCAGGATGTAATGACACAGCAAAGACACAGTGATGAGTTAGGCTTCCGACACAGCATTGCTTCAAGTTAGGTCAACTGATTTCCAAATTTTGTAAAATATGGGAAGATTACTTGAGGCTAACCATGACCACCTCCAAAGGTCAAAATACTTGACCATTGTTAAGGCTTCAAGCAAGAATGTAATGTGGTTATTGAGGGCCTTGTCAAGCATTCGTCTATTGAAATCATGCGATACGAATTAAGATCTTTTGAATGGGTTGTGTAACAATGTGCGAAAATAAAATGTTTCCTTCTATCGAGTTTAGTATCATGCTCAAGAAAGGGGTTAGGTGTCTTGTGCATGGTTGGTAGCCAATTTTGAACTATTTAACCATTTACTATTTGGCTGTGGGGAGTCAACTGAGTTACGGCACCTGGGATCGGATGGTGCCAATTTACATCAAGGTGCTGTATATATTTTGTAAGCACATGCTATTTTGCCACCGCAATCAATGCTCAGATTTCTTTTACGTACAAAATGTGAACATTGTTTTTGCTGTTTAATTTCAGAACTGGTTGTGCCACCTTTCGAGCAAAATACAACATCCTTAAATCATATAATAGGGTGCTAAGTAGCGCCTTGCTGCTTATTGGTACCAGCATGGACATAACATTATCGCAGCCAGATATGTGATTTCAGTGGTGTTGTATTATGGTGCAGGGGAGCGAATAATATCTCTGCCGCTGTTCATGCAGGCATAGAACTGTTGGTTTTCACCAATGAAAACCCCTTGGTGGTTGGTCATCAGAGGTCGCCAGTGACCTTTGTGGTTCTTCTTGCTTCTTTAGGACAACCTTGTGGATTTTGCAGTTTGGCATACATTGACTTAACATGATGTTTTGTGCCACAGAAACATGCATAATGAGGCCCAATGGAACAATGTGTGCTTGATTCACAAAGACTTGGACGTGACTAACTCTTGTAGTACTCCTGGATTACTCCTGTAAATCACTATTGAGTCAAAAGCACTCTAGGAGTAAGCCGCACCTACTCATAGCAACATATTTATGAACTTAGGGGAGAGGATGTGGCCTAACGACTAGAGCGGTTGACCTCGAAGCTGGGGAACCGGGTTTGAGTCTCAACAGGGACGCTCAACATCCTGTGATTCTGGGCAAAACACTTAATCTTTCCGTGCCTTACAAAATGAATTTGTCCGTCTGTGACGCAATTGTTGCTCATGTAAAGTGCTCTGATACCTTCGGGTTGAGTTTGCGCTATTTAAAACAAAAACACACAAAAAGAAAACTAGGCCCTATGTGTGTCTTTGTCAAGATCCGCGTACACTTAGCAACAAATGTTCATGCATGCACTGATGCAGTAAAACGCTGTCTCTGCTCCACCTTTTTCTGCGACAGCAGCTCTGTGATTTGCCCAGTCCACCTGACTGACTGCATGAGATGGATATGCAAACTCAGATTTTTTTATTTTTAAGAACAAATTTGTAGGTATCAAATGAGGATTGCAACAATAGCAATAAAAATGAAGGTTTGCAGTGGCGTTAAATCTCACAATCCTTTGACCTCTCCGACTCAATTTGTTCACATCAGCATTGACCGTTGTAATACTTCAATCTAAAAACAACTCACCAGCTAGGGATTAACACTTCCCATTATAATGACTCCATGCACATTTTTGAGTTGGCTTTCGTCAATCACTGCATCAGGCATTATGCCCATGAAAGGAGACTATTCCATAGTTATACACTTTTTAACATAGGTATTGGTGTAAAACCTTTAGAAGGAGGGTCACTGTTGTGTTGTTAAGGTTATTATTAAACATAAACTGGGTATATATACAAGAGGAGTCAGTATATGATTGTATTCAACAATGAATAGTACTAACATGGTGTGGGTTAAATTTCACAATTATTTCATTTAAGCAGAATGGAACAGCATAGGTGTAGTTAGCAAAGTAGAAAGACTAGACTTTTCAGTGAAAATGTGAGTACCTGTGTGCACAATGTATATGAATGTAAGGACGAAAGTCCACAAAACACTGTTCAGCTGTGCCATCCTCTCAATTTATTCTTAATCCCCGAAGTTCCTCCAATATCTTTGTTTTCTGGCAAATCTTTAAGAGGCCACTTATCTACAGGGACTTCCTAAACTGTAGTCTAGGGTTCTTCAGGATCATAACCTTATTGGCCCTCAAAATAGAAACCTTCTATTGATCTTCCCATCCGTAGTCATATGGGCATTGCCCCTTTCACACCTTACGACTGAGACCTGATTTGTCACAGTTGATTACAGTTAGGATATTCTGTTTTAGGTTTAACCAAATAATAACTTATGAAACCTCACGGAAAGGGAAACAGCCGTCATTGGTGTAAACATATAAACACTGATAAACACCTGCACAACCACAAACTAAAATACCATTCAAGTAAAGGAAAGTGAGAGAGAATGAATAATTTGTATTTCTTCTTTAGTGGCCAAAACAATGTAATTTAGTTATGCAAGGTAGCAACTCGGAAGACTGGTCTAAGATTATTCTGCCTCATTTTTGTTCTTTAGGGAGGTCACTAAAATATGGTTTCTTCTTCCTTTTGTTTCCTTAACCCGTTCGGTGCGTCGCACGGCCCCGGCCGTCCAATGTCACAGTGGGCGTGTGCGGAGGACGGCCGGGGGCTGTCCGAAACACGCCCACTCCATAAATCACCCGCTGCGGAATTAGCTCAGCGGTCAAAGGGTTAAGTCTTGTGTGCTGAATTAAAAGTGCATCTTTTAGAAACATGTTTTAAAACTGGTCTAATTATTTTTATACACTGTAGAGAATCAGGGTATATTAAAATCATATTTGACCTTTTGGCCATGTTTAAGTATTGCACTGATTAATAAAATGGCTGGCTCATAAGAATCTTGCCCAATATGTATTATGACATTCACCCACAGACACTGAATTGATAAAATCCTTTAATGCAGCAGCCCCCTTTTCTAACGAGTCAGTATTGATAGCAAGCCAACTGCCAAACACCCTAAGCTTTAAACATTCAATGCAAGGTGTAGTTACATGTACCTGTGAAAAGAGTGTTGTCACCATGCACATGGGATAAAGGTAGAAATATGACACAAGACTTTTCACATACCAATAAACTTCAGAGCTGCAAGGTGTCCCATTGTTATGTGTGATACCGTTGGCTAAACCTGGGTTTTTACCCGACTGCACATTACTTCTGGGTTTTTAGCCCACTGTTACAATGTTGTCAGCAACATTTCAAGTCCCAGAACATAATGTGATCCTGTTAAAAGGTCAGTACTGACTTAAAGTGAGACATTAGCCATGGGGATTCTTCGCATCTATGAATGTCCACACAACCGCGGCACCACCTTTAGTTGGGCTAAGACTGCAGAAAAGCACGGTGAGCATGCTTAAAGCATTACGTTTCAGGTGCCTTAGATTGCAGGGCCACTAATTAATCTGGTATAATTCAAAATGTTCAAGATTTCACTAGGTATTATGTTGTTGGCAGAGGTGACACCCCCTACAATGTCATAATGTTCTGTAAGGAGTAGGTGAATGACCCCCAAAGGTGCCCAGGAATTTGTTTGTTAAAATATTTGACTCTTGCTTTTTTAGTCCATTAATAAGCCCTGTGAACTAGACAGAGGGATTGTGAGAGGTAATTGGATGGGAGAGAGGGCAATTATGGTATTTAAGCAGGAGAGTGTAAATGAGAGTGCACTGCACAGGCTTTCTCTGCTTAAAACACTCTAATATAAGACTATTGGGTACATGGTAAGTCACTGCATAACCTGCTTTACTTTTCTTTCAATTTAAATATATGCTTTATAGCAATCACTGCAAGTGATAGTTTTTGTAAACACTGTAAAAACATAGTTGTTATCTTTTTCAGGGGTTAGGCTGCAGAATAAACACAGTTAAGCACTTATCTCAAAAGGTTTGTAAAACAGAGAGGAAACAGCACTGAAATCCACAAAAAATAAACACTCAAAACAGACAGCCTAATTATAGTTTTTTGGGGGGCCCGGACAAGTATGTAAATTGAAGTCCAATGACTCTGGCCAACATGAATACCATTGGGTTTTTATTTAGTTATTTTTCAATAAATGTCATGTTTGCGGACATTGCATTTCATTACATGCAGATATTACTGGTATAACCATTTCTGAACATTGGGGTGTGTAGAGAATGATAAGACTGCACAAACCTTACAAACACACCTATGTTAAGGCTCCCTGTAAATGTTCGCAAACATGTATCTTTCTCGAAGAATGGAGAATAAGCGCTGCCCACAAGGCACAGCTCTACCCCTCACTTTTTCTCCCCGCAGCGCCCTATGTTAGACGACTGTATGTAGTGAACCCACACAGTCTCATACCAGAGCATCTCCTAACAGGAGGCACCTGAGCTACTGCACAAAGGCAGATACTCTGCCTTCCCAGAATTCTCAAAGAGGAGGGAAGACCAACACAGTCGGATTGGCTGTATCTTTGAAATGGTGAGATTCATTGGATTTTGACTGGCAGTGGGCATCAGGCCAACTGCTCAGCTTTGTGCATTCAACTTGGAGCTGACCCACAGCTCACTGAACATTGTTTGGATGGATAACCTCCAGAGCGCATGGAGAGTGTGCAGCTGGCCCACTTCCTCTTTGCTAGCAGTAAGCTTGATGGAACTGCTTGAGCCCTGCTGCTGCTCTTGATCTTGTTTCTCATGAAAGCTCTTCAGACACCCCAAGCAAACTTGAGATGGAGGAGAGTGCCTGAGCCTGCTCTACTCCTCACCACCTGACAGAGATTTTTGGCCAGATATACAAAGCATTTCACTGGTCGCAAACGGCCCATCGGAATGTACCAACCCTGTTTTGAGAGTCGTAACCTATTACCGACTTGCAAAATAGGGTTTATGAGTTGCTATTAGAAGGGGTGTGTTAGGGGGATATATGTTGTTACTACACATGCTTTTACAACGCATGCCTTTACCACGCAGGTTTTACAACGCAAGTCGTTACAACGACTTGCGTTGGGGGGCGCTGGATAGTGAATAGTTTAATTTACTATTCCAACTCCAGTCCCCGTGGATAGTAGGGAAGGTTTTGGATAGTAAATTAACTCCATGCGCGCTAGCGGAATTCCGCTCCTGCGCTGAGTTTTTGTAAATCGCACTTTACGTGACGAGCTGGGCTCGTCATCAGCGTGCGAGGAGGCTACGCCATGACGAGCCCAGCTCGTCATCAGCGTGGAAGGGGTTAAACTATTCCCTATCCTACAGCGCCCCCCAGCGCAAGTCGTTGTAACGACTTGCGTTATAAAAGTTGCTTGGTAAAGGTACTGCGTGGTAAAAGTTGCGTTGTAAACGCTGTTCCCCGTCACGGGCATCCCTGCCTCCTAGTGTGTCTCACTGGTATGTAGGAAGTTTTTGTGACCAGGAATACGGTCGCAAAACATGCGCAGTTACCACCAACTTCAAATTGGTGGTAAGCCAAAAGTGAATGGGGCAGCCAACATTTTTCAGAGCAGGTAGAGATCCCACAGACCACTACCTGCCCTTAAAAAATGATAAGACTAACTTCATTTTTTTCTTTTCAATGCATCATGTTTTCCTTTAAGGAAAATGGGTTGCATTTGAAAACAAAAGTTGCTTTATTTAAAAAGCAAACACAGACATGGTGGTCTGCTATCCCTAGCAGGCCACCATCCCTGTGTTATTGCCTATTCCCAGTGGTTTGCAAATTGCGAGCTGCCTCCTGAATATTGATGAGGCAGGTCCCTTGCGACCCATTTGGGAATCGCTAATGTGTCTGAGACACATTAGTACATTTCATTTTGCTTGTCTCTAATTGCGAGTCGGAAAAAAAATCGCTATTAGAGACTCGCAAAATGGAAAGTTCGTACATCTGTCCCGAACTGCTGAAAATTTGACCTTGATGACAGCTGTAAGTGAACATCTGCCGAGCCCCTCAAACCCTGCCCCGTCGACAGAGGTGACCCCCTTCAGGGAGCGACTGCTTCATATGCAGATGAGATGGTGGTGACTCTGGCTAGGGAGCACATACCTGATTGCTCCAACCTTTATTTTTTAAATTAATTTCTTTTCACTGCATTCTGCACCCGGTTGGCTAGCTAGCTGGATCCAGAGACCGGTTGGGCTATTGTGAGCCCCATAGTCGGTGTGGTAGTATACTTCACCATACACTTACTTGCATTCATGAATTTTGAGATGCCGCCTTTTCTGCCAGGTAGTATTGACACTATACTTGTCATAGTGTTTTACTTTGGTTGGCATTATCGTTTACGTTTTCTAACATCTAATTGTGAAAGTTAAGTAATGTCATATCCTTCGGGATCTTGTTCGCGCTATATAAAACTTTATAAATAAATAAATCAATAACTCATTTTGGGAGGAAGGTTCTGATCCTCTGTTTTTGTTACAGTAGTAGTAGTAGTAACTGAGCTTATAAAGCGCCTGTTTACACTAGCCAGTGTGTCCCCGCGCTGTACCAGTTACATAAAGTTTAGCGAGCAATAATTCTTTGCTAATCTTATGTTTGCTTATCCGTTGTGCATTGGATCTGGTTCTGAGCCATTGCATTCCAGTTTTCCTGAAAATGAAACCTTTAAAATATTACAGAGCGCGCTTAGTCAGAGGCGTTGGCTTCATTGCTGCATAATGTGTTTTACCATCTGCTTTAACTGCTTGCTTGTACTCATAACATTATGTTTCTCATTAGAGATTAGCAGTTCATTGCATCAAAACTGAGTTACCCTGGTGTTTCATGTTTTGTATTATGTTTAGCGTTTGCCATTAATTAGATTATTGTTTAAAATGCAAATATATGTTAAATATATATGAGATGTTACGAACTGGGGTGTGGACACACACAATGTTGTTTGGGCATTCCTACTTTTTGACCCTTGCGATAGCCGTGTTACACTTTGCCCAGACTTCCTTCTGACACCTTCAGGCACCAAACAGGCCTTGGCAAAGCCCACCCTCTCCTCCTGCGGAGAGGCCAATGAGCCCTGCAATCTCTGGATTACGTTGGCATGTGTTTGGGCCTTGAGCATACAATTTGAGAAATAGACCTTCACCAGTAGAAACATTTGAAGTGTAAATTAACGAAAATAATGGGTAAGGTGAGTTAACGAAGTGTAGATTGCTGCCCATGTCTTCTTTCTGTAACTTTGGATGGAACACATGCCCTCAATTGCTTCTCTGTAGCAGTGTTAACAAAGGAAGAGCGTCTTCTCATTTTGTGGCATATTTACAAAAAAATGGAGCGTGGAGCTGCACCATAATCAGCAGCGTCGCTCTCTGACATATTTGAAACGCAAGGATACGCAGTCTTCACGAGAATATGGCGCACTCCTGTGTTTCCCATAGTGCTGGCGCAAAAAACACTGCCTAGTGCCAGTACCCTGCCGCAATGTTGCCAGGGTGCCAGGGTTGCAGGGGCAATTGTTTATGTGCAGGAAGGGACACCTTTCCGCACATAAACAATCATTCATGGCGATTTGCTTTTTCTATGTGTGCTGCAGAAGGCAGCAAACATGGAAAGAGCAAAATACAAGGAGAAATTAATGATTTCTCCTCATATCGCCGTTCTAATGCCTGGCAATCCATGGCGATAGAATGGACATGTTTTTGGCGCTGCCGCATCCTTGTGAATCTGGGGCAGCGCCAAAAAGCAATGGGTTTGCGGTGGAATGCCCACAGCAACACCCATTGCACGCCCTTTTGCCACAAAGGACTGCGACGGAAAGGGACATATTTACAAGGTGGCGTTAAGCCACATTAAGTGGCTTAGCGTCATCTTGTAAATGTGGGAAATGGTGGTATGCCACCCAAGCGTAAAAAAATGGATGCTCCGCTGGCATTCGGGGGCTTGTAAATATGCCCGACTGTCTCTTTTGTCTCAAGGATCCATTTATTTTTAATATTATTTGTCATATCCCTAATAGGTCTCAACATTCAGTAGTTGGTAGAATAGATACATTAACGCCTAATTGCTTACTATGTGTGTTTTGATTACCGTAACCCAAAAAAAATTGCCTTTTTTGTTATCAAAAATATCTCTAAGAATACCATTTTCAGTGACAAACACAAACCTTTGTTGTTGTTGTTCCAGATTTGAAAAAAACAATAAGTCAGTATAATAAGGTACCAACAAATTTTTCATGAGTCTGCTCACTTTTAGCAAGTATACTTAGTGCCATCAACTTCCACTGAAGACATACATATATAAAATCATATAGTATATTCAATTATGAAAAGCAGAGATCTGAAATGTAATTTTGAGTCCAACCACTTGAATGGCACACAAGCTGTTGATTATCTTCCAGCATATTTAACTTTCAGCTGTAAATTGACACCAACGAAATGCTGCGATAAAGCAATCACGTAGCCAGCTGTGCCTATGGATAATATAGCACTTTTGCTAAGTACAAATTTCCATAATGCACTGATTCAAGCATTACTTCTTTCTGTAATCAACCGCTGCTCAGCACAGCACCTGTGAGTGCATAAGAAATAGTAGGAGCAGAGGGCGCAGAACAAAGAGGTCGAAGTAAAGTCAATTCCAACATACATTGTGCAGCTTGTGCTTGCTCCTTGTCGAGAAATTAACAGCGCTGTGAGAATTACCCATTCAACCCCAGTGCTTAGTTTTTGCCAGTGGTTACAGATGATAGGCACTGACAATCTTTTTTCAGACTGGCACTTATTTTCGTTTATAAGACTTTGACGAAGAACAAGAGACAACATAGGTGGAAAAGGGACAAAGTAGAAGGAAAGAAAAAGGGAGAGATATAGGAGTATAGTGACAAAGGGAGAAGGCAGGGATGCAGTAGAAGCAACAAGAGTGAGAGAGGCCAGAAGTGATGGAAGAAAAAGGCATTAAGCAGTGTCGGCTCCTCTGCTTAGGCGGAGTAGCATCGCCCCACTGCTCGTTGAGCAGTGAAAAATAAAAATTAAAAATAATAACAAGAAGTTATTATCGTTATATTTTCCTTTGTAATTCCTGGAGGGGCGGGACGGGGCTGGCCGACGCAGAGGGAGCAGGAGTGGTTTGCACTCCCTCGCTACATGCGTAAGACGCTTTGACCGGCCCACTAGGAACGGCCTAACAGTCATGCGTAGTTGGCATGTTCTCCATTGGGCTATGTTGTACAACCTTATGGAGAACATGCCCAGTCTCCCCAGGCACTACCTGAGCGGCCAAACCAATCACGATGCTGCTGCTGCAGAATCGTAATTGGCTGGCAGAGTCGGAAGCCTGGGTTCTTCTGGTGCAGGCTGCAAGCAGCAGCCGGGAAGGAGAAAAGAAGATGTAAAGAGACGTGCAGCGGAAGCGACGGCAAAGCAGGTATGTTTATTTTTATTTCTTTTCATCATCTGTTCTGAGACAGAAAGCTTAACTCTGGAGAAGGCCTGAATGAAGAGACAACATGAGTACAACATCAAACATCAAACTGAACATTCACCCAAACAACGGAAAGCGAAAACAAGACAAGTCAGGTCCACTCGCAGGCACTCTGGCATAGACACGCAGGGAGACAACATCCAAGAAATAAACATATTTAGGACTAGGGTAAGCTCAACCTGATGACCAAAGAGGGAAGAACTATCACACGATAGACGCCACTATAACACCCAACATAGTTGAAGGGTTCCAACTAAGCAAGAGAGCAACACCAGTGCATCAATATGAAAATGTTACCAACTTTCCAAGTAAAACTACATTATTTCCAGTAGAACACACATGGATACACCAAGACATGGCGATTCCACAAGAACACAGAGGTAGGAAACCCTAAACTGCACCAAAGCTGAGCCAGAAGACCCCTCAGCCAAGCACAGAATGAACCTTCCAAATTAGTGGTATCAACCTGAAGCCCAGTAAAGCAAGAATACAAAGAGAACATCCTTATCAATTAACCAATCACTGTGCCCTCCATCCACCCAAAAAAGAGAAGGCCAGCCTCAAGGTAAGAGAAAAAGATGGGACAGAAAGTCTCCATCTACACCGTCCGAGTCTCCATCTACCACTTCTCTCAGTCCATCTCTAGAGATGAGGATGAACAAAATAGAAATTCAACAAAGGAGTAGCATAAAATGGAGCACTGAACTAGTCAAGCCCACGACTGATAGAAAGCCCCAGGGCCACGACTACAAGCCCCAGGGCTGCAGGGAAAAACCTGCAACAGCATAAACACAAGACCCCTCTTTCCAAACTAAACCGATGGAAGGAGAAGGCTAGAGAACCTAGGACAATAGAGATAACACCCAGACAGAAGCTGAAGCACGAACTGTTGGGAGAAAGACACAGAAGGATGCCTAAACCAAAACTTAATGTATTCAAAGTCAAGAAAGTTAAAGTTGGGACCCAACACCCAAACCCCAAGACCTGCAGGGATTAAAACGGAACCTGAATATTCAGGATCAAGCACCAACCCCTGCAAGCCTAGCATGGGCTCTCAGGGAAGTCAGAGTGGCAATGCCCTAACACAGCAAGAAGACATACCACCACTTGCTTCCAAGCTGAGCAGAGAACACAAGAGTAAGCAGAGTGGCCAGGGACAAAGATCATAAGCTCTAGTCCCTTCAGGGAACAAAAGGGAAAGCCAGAGCAGTCAAGGTCTAACCCCACAAACTCTGTAAAAAGCTGGGTGCACCAGAGGGAGCCAGAGTAACTATGGCATATCACCTCACTCTTCTATGTTCATCAAGTTCATGGCAACACCCCCACATAGGACCCAGGCTAAGGCAAATCCAAGCCACTGCTGAAGGTAACCAAGACTCCATAATTGACCATGATACACAGCAGAAAACCCTAAGAAAATGAGAGGACCCTATCCCTGATACCAACACTCCCTTGGTGACAATAAACAACTCAGCAGCAGCTCAGGTTCCATGGCCTAAGCCTAGGCCATGGAACCTGGTGGGAAAAAATGAGGAAAAAAGAAGACAGAGCTGCATTTAAGGCACTACAGTGACAACTAAAAAGGCACTTAAATGGCCAGAAGAGAGCCAGGGGCAAGAGATAGATAGCCGACTGAAGAGCCACAAGTTCCCATACCGAAGAGTAGAATGGCCCATGTAAGAAGATCGAAGGTAAAAAGATACGGAAGGTGCAAGACTTACCTTGGCCCTAAGCTTGGCGGTAATTCAGGTATGGCTCAGAAAAAATACACGAACAACTGGAAGGTAGAGAAAAAGATTTGGGGGCACATGCATCAACATAAGGAATTGCGATTCCTTAATAGCAATTTTTTAGAAATCGCTATTTAGGAATCGCAATTCCTCATGCATGTAGAAACTGCAAAAAAATTGCGATTCCTACATATTCCTTTATTGCGAATTGCAAATTTTGATTCACAATTAAGAAATAGCTTCTAATTCATTCCCATGGGCCCAGAGGCCCATAGGAATGGATGGGAATTGCATGCGCAAATTGCGAGTACCAAATAGGCACTCGCAAATTGCGCATGCAATTTCAAGGGGGCAAGGGTGCCAAAAGGACACCTTGATACACCCCTGAAATTGCCATGTGACCAAATGTTGTGCATAACATTGAACTTTGAAAAATGCACTGTAGTGCATTTTTCAAAGTTTTCGCAAATTACCATCAACTTTAAATTGATGGTGATTTGCGATCCCTAACTGCGAAATCGCAATCTAAAATCGCAATTTTGATTCCTTAAATGCATTCGCAATTTAAGTAATCGCAATTTTTGCGATTACGAATTTGCATTTGGGTTGATGCATCCCAAATGCAAAAATATCAGTCGAAAAGGGGCAGATTCGCAGAATCTGCCTCTTTGCGACCAGTATTTAGAATGATGCATGTGCCTCATAGAGTAGAAGACATCCCGTGCACCCAAAAGAAGGGTATGTGGTAGTCTTAAGTGACCAGGCATCATCAACACTGTACCCACTGTTGAAAAATAGCCACAAGAGAGGAGGGTATTCCAAAATAACCTGTATCATCTCCAAAATCCCATAGGGATACCAAAGTATGTGAGGGCTCACACAAAGACTACAACAAGCAGCCTACAGGGAGCCTGCAAGGCCAAGCTCAGGAATAATAGGACCAAAGGGAAATGCAAAGAAAAAACACAGACATCCCCACCTGATGTTTCTAAGGACCACAACCCCATCACCCAACACGTGTTCACCTGCTTAATTGAGAAAGAGAATCTGTTGAGAACATCAGAAGCATCAAGGTAAAAGAAGGTGCTGCCTAGGCCATTCAACCACAAGTTAGTCATCCTCAATCTAACCTGCTCTGAAATATTCCATGAAAGAAACGAAGATATGTCAAAAAAGATTCGGCTGGCATAAAAGAGAAAGCTGATGGCTGCCTCAAGCTCAGGAAAAAATATTCTTGTAGTAAGTGCCCCATTTCCCGGCGTGTGACTACAGAGAAAGGCAGAATGTAAGTGTTCATAGAACCACCAATTGCCACAGGGGGCGTGACTTTGCCGAGCAAGATGGTGGGCATATGAACGAGGAGCTCCTGGCCCACCGCAATAATCCTGCTTGACAATCGTTGCCCATGATAGCCATTGGCAACTGTAAGTGGGTGCCCACATCATGCTCATAGCAAAAAGCATTTTAGAGGTGTACCCGGGAGGAATGGCCCAGAGCTGGCAGCGGCCGCCGGTGGGGCCTATGAAAAATGGTGAAGCCCGGGCGCAGGGTGGGAGCTATGCAGCTCGCTTCTACAGCAGTGGAACTTTTAGCTTGCCGCTGATTACCCCACTCCTGGTGCCTGGCGCGTAGCCGCCAGCCACCTCCCGCTCGCCCATCCAGGCCCCAGAAGAAACACACGGAGTGAGGCCTTCTGGCCTGTGGATGTCCAAACACATGCCGGTTTCTGACTAGGGTGGACCCTGGAGCCTTGCTCCCCATGGTGGGAGACTGTTTTGTGAGAGGGTGAAGGATGCCCCTTCTACGCTGACATCACTCCCCACAGCATCCATCCCCTGGGCGAGGCCTATGAAACAAGAGGCTCTCATGGTCATAAAAACGAGAAGAGACAGAGAGGATTGCACCCCATTCATCCCCCATGGCCGCTTGTACTCTCGAGGACTGGGAGCATAGTGGCTATGTGGTCGCTGGAGCCGAAGGATAAACGAGAAAGCATATGGATCCTCTCAGTGTGCACCCCAGAGGAAAGTGAATGAGATGCAGGAGGTAGAGGAGACGCCGGCAGTACTGTAGTGGCTGCCAATTGGTGCTGTGACTGGGTGGAGGTGGCTGTGAACCTCCCTCGAGGTGCAACCATAAACACACCAACAGCAATGGCAAAGCAACACAAAAAGACCACAGGGAGACACAGTGACTGGGACATCCACATTCCAAATATTTGCTATTTCTCAACACCCTGTCCCCTCACCTCACCAGAACCATTGATATATATTAGATATGAGGCGCTGACTATAAACTAGTAATTGACTGCGGTCTGGATCGTTCCTTACTACCCCTACAGTCAGCCAGTACTGTATTGATGACTCATGGCTTTGGGCAGTGGATAGCAATGTTGAGACTGGCAGAACTCTGGCGAGAAACCCACCCTGTGACTTGAGAATGCTCTTACTATTGGGGGGCGGGCGCTAGAGAGCCAAACGCAAGATGGCCACAGATTAGTGCTGCTCTGCGGACAGCGGAGCTATATCCGACCATAATCCTTACTACCGGGACAAGCAATCGCCAAGAATCAGTGCCACTGATGTGGAGAAACATGGAGAGCCGGAGGAGCTGGGTGGCGAGGTTTAGCTACAGCAATTTAGAGGTGCACTGTTGCAGGGCTTACAGGCCTACGAGCCGGAACATTGTCACAAAATGGCAGCCGCCATCAGCTCTGCACGGTAACTTAGAAAATGTAATGGTGCCATTGTCCTGGACTCCTGGCGGACCATACCTTGCTGGCCCCTGCCACTGAGACCGCAGAGTGAGGTGCGTGTTGGACCCCGCAGGCGGCTTGATGGGAGCTGGAGGCACGACGCGGCACAAACTCGCTGCGGAGTTGGGTGTGCGGTGTGTTGGGAGCCATGGGCCAGCCGTGACGCCAGGAACCATCCTGTCATTGGGCGCACCGAACCAGGCATGAAGATCTAGCCTGTGATGTGACTGCCACGTATTCCCCATGGGTAGTGCGAGGATGCTAATTGCGCAGCTTAGTAAGTGGACACCGGCAGCCGGCCGGTGGAGCTGGAGGGCCCACCCTCCCGGTCGCTGTGATTAAGACCAAGACAGGCCGATTTGAGCCACGGGGTCTGATGACCTGGCCTCGCTGGAGCCTGCTTTTATAATAATAAGCCCCTTGTGACAGCCCGGCTAGGGCAGGGACAGCGGGAGCAGGTCTAGCCCCAGAGAACACATGCAGAACTGCCCCATCATGTGCAGCTCCATGAAGAACCGGTGAGTGCCTTGCAGCCTAAGTGGGCATTCTCCCTACAGCAAGTACATTGGTACACCCATACAAATGAGCTGCGCATTCACAGGAATCATCAGTCTATACTAGCAAGGCACGGGCAAAATCGACAAACAGCAGTCCCGTCTCACTTTTGAGGCCAAGAGAGCGGTCAAACCCAGCAGAGATGCGATGTCAGTCTCAGAAAAAGATGCTCAGGTCCATGGCTCTGCGTGAGAGGAGAGCGTTCCTAATGGGGGACCCCCAGGAAAACCAAGATGATCTGGTCCTGGCTGTTCAGAGTCAAAGTCCACATAGACGGGAAAGACGGAAATCAGAAAGGGTAACATTTACACAGGACCCCAAATTAGAAAACGGTCCTCAGATAGTTCACAAAGGACGAGGAGTCCAACTCCCTCTACTCATAAACAGCAGTCAAAAACTGCCACAGCGGAGTCCGGATATGCCAACCGAGATGCGTCACAAGGATGCAGGAGGTCATGAGGCCCAGCAGCCACAGTTACACCTAAATCCAGTATAGAGGCTGAGACATCAGTATCGTCACCTGAATGTCCTAGACTTTCCATTCAGGTGGAAAGGCCTGAAATGTGTCCAGAACAGCTCTGAAGAAAGGGATCCTTAGAGAGGTGTAATTTTGGCATGTTGATAGTGAACACCAGCGAATGCAGAGGGTGTGCCATAGTCTGGAGCACAACTTGGGCGAGTCTGCCTTCAACAGCCACCCATCAAGCTAGGGGAAGACTGGCACCCTGATTTCTGCGGGTAAGCTGCAACCACCGCCATCACCTTGGTAAACACCCATGGGGCGCTGGTGAGGCCAAAGATGGGCACAGCAAACTAAAAGTGCGTGTGGCCCACCATGACCCACAGGTAACGCTTGTGGGCAGGCAGGATGGGAATGTGGAAATATTTGTCCTGCAAGTCCAGCACTACCATCCAGTCTCCTGGGTCCAGTGTAGACATGACCTGAGCAAGAGTGAGCATTTTGAGCTTCTCCTCCTTGAGGAGGTCGAGGAAAGGATGAAGGCCTCCATTCTTCTTGGGGACCAGAAAGTAGCAGGAATAGAAACCACAATCCACTTCTGGTATCTTCACTCTCTCTATGGCTTCTTTGGCCAAAAGGGTCATCACTTCTTGGCGAAGAAGGGATAGGTGGTCCTCCGTCAGCCTCTCATAAGTAGGTGGCATGGAGGCAGGGGCAGTCTTGAAAGGGAAGGAGTAGCCCCTTTGGTCAATCTGCAAAACTCACCTGTCCGAAGTTATGGACTGCCCATGAGGCAGGTGATGGTGAGTCCTGCCACCCACTGGGTCCCCATGATGGTAAGCAGGCAGATTAGGAGTGTTTGGAGGCTGCAGCTGCCAAGGGGTGTTGGGCTGATACAACCGCTGGCTAGCTGATCCACAGGGCCGGTAGGTACTGCATCCTTGGCCACCCAGAGGATGGGAAGCTTGCACACCGTGGGGGCTGGGCAGGTAAAGATGCGGCTGGAAGCTCTTTCTGTGGCAAAGGAGTGAAAGGCAGATTGAGGGTAAAAAGGGGTCATGGAAAGACCTAAGGAACTGGCCATTGCGCAGCTATCCTTAAAGCGCTCCAGTTCCAAATCTGCCTCGTCTCCGAAGAATCTGCCTTGTCTTCGAAGAGACAGGCGCCATCAAAGACCATGTCCATAAGTAAAGGAGGTGACTTGCTGCACCCAGCACGCCAGATTCGGACCTTTGCGCCGAGAGCGCCAACAGTCAGTGAAGCAGTGAACTGTCGGGTTAGAAACAGAGTCTTTCCTCAAGAGGTCTTGTATAGAGCTTCTTGCCTCGCCCGTTTCGACCTCTCCATGTAAACAGCTTTTTTGGGAGCTGACAGGCTTTGTAAATAATTCCCAGCATCCCGGTAGCTGAGGAATTAGAACTTCACTCGCTTGGCAGGACCAAGTTTGAGATATACCTGTGCTCCTTCTTTCATTATGTCATGATCAGACCTATAATCTAAAGGCAGAAACTCGCCGACACCCCATCTCTGAAGTCTCTGGAAGGCCTTGACTGTCTAAATGTATTAAATACACTGTGTGTTTCATTAAGATCTATGATTCTTTCTCTATTAATGCACACAGACCCCAGAGACTATCGCTTAGATGATTGTACATTAAATTTATTCACAGCCTTCCACAAATAGGTATGTGGAAGATAGGAGTTTTCTTTGTAATGAGTTTTGTAATGTTTTGTCATAATTTATGTATATAGTGAAACTATGTTTTATGTATCACGATTTGTAGCTACTTTACTTCAGTTTGGATATAATATGAATACTGGAGAAATTCAATAAAAGAAAGATCTCAAAATGCTCGATCTGTGTCTATGATTAATTAATGTATTCATCAGAATTAATAATAACTGTATTTTTTCCTGCTTCTCAATTTGTTCCTGCTTTTCAGTACATAAGTAAAGTATGGACATTCCTAGAAAAGCCAGTATTCCTAAACCAAGCATGGCGCCACAGGGTCACTGTCGACAAAACCGCTCTGCTTAGTGAGTCATTGGTGGTCAGTCCACATCTAATTCTGAACTTAGCTGCATCCCTCCCATCTCCAACAGCCTGGGAGATCACGGCCCAGACCTCCTCTGGAAGCATTAGCAGCACCTGTGCAACTGTATCCCACAGAGCATGGGACTAGTAGCCCAAAAGGCATGCAGTGTTCACAAGCAAAATGCCAGGCTGGTGGACGAAAAAAAAATTCTTGCCTACGTTGTCCAGCCTCTTCAATTATTGATCCGGTGGTGCGGTTGGGAATGCACCAAGATTTACGTGGAAAGTGGAGGCTTAGACCATCAAGCTATCTGGGGTAGGGTTTCTGTGAGGGATTTGGGACCCCTGGAGCGGGCGGGGTGGCGGATAATTGTTCTGTTCACAGAAGCCCCTGTGTTGGGCTTGGACCAAGTCCCAAGCTGGACATCAGTGAGTGCTTCGTTAGATGGGAGCAGTGGTTGTGAAGGGGACACTCCTGACTGAAGCACTTCTGTCAAGACATTAGTCTTGACTTCAACCAGGGGCAAGTTAAGGACCAGGACCTCAGCTTCTCTCAACACCACCATTGCAAATGAAGCTCCCTCCTCCATAGTCACGTTGGAAAGAAAGAGCATGCCAGTATCTGGAGAGGTGTGCAGTCTGCTGACATCCGCCAAATCCTCACACCAGTCCATATTGGTATGATTAGGCTGTTATTCTTCAGGGTCCAGAAACCCCTCCCATTCCTCCCCGAGTCCTAGCCCATAAGAATCAGCCTCTGGCTCAGGCCTGGAAGGCATGGCTCCAGTCAACGCCGGGATCAGCATCAGGTAGTGCCCCTCCAGCTCTCTGTTGGAGTCAGGGATGTAAATGGGGAAGGTGCCGCCGGCAGCTTCGAGAGCGTTGGCCTCAGGACTGGCATTGGAGAAGGTTGACATAGTATGACCGGTGGTGATCCAAATTCATCTGTGGATCCCTGGAGTACGACTAGTGCTGGAACCACCAGCGTGGATCCAGTCAGGCCCCTCCCGAACCCATGGGGCACAAAGGCGCACCAGAGGGAACGGGCCACCCAAATATGAGGTTCATAGCCTCATAAAATTCTCTCAATTGAGCGGGGTCACTCTGACTCCTGGAAACATGGGGAGGTGTGGAGTTGGCCAAGGCGCTGGTTCAACCGCAGAGCCCGGGCTTAAGTGATGCTCCCTTGTCTCGTCAGCCAACCGATGAGGTGAAATCGGAGCACACTTTGACTTCTTCTTGCGGTAGGACTTCCAGAATGGCCTGATGACTTTAAATGCGGCGAGCATCTCAGAATCCACGACTGCTCCTGCGACGCTCTTCTCACACGACAAGCCGCTAGGAGCTTGAGGAATTGCTCCTTCAAGGTCTTCGGGTGTATGGCATGGCAATGATAGCGGGCCTTTTGAGTTGTGGTCTCGCTTGAGGCACCAGTGGCATCCAAGGTGCTGATCCGTCACTGACCTTGAGCGGTGACCGGCACTGCAGGGCTTGAAGCCAGCCTTTTTAGATGACATACTTGCCACACTAGGAGAAAAAACCTCAAAACACTATGTCAAAAAAAGTTAGTAAAACATTGACTAGTGGTAGCTCTTTCCGGATGAGTGCCGACTGCCATGGAAAGAATATAAGTAACATCAGCCTGCTGGGGTGGCACCTATATAGGAACTGCACTCGCCACTTCCGGCGCGGATGGTGCCACGTGGAGCCAAGCGATGACACCTACCAACTAGCAGGAGTACTCCTCAAGAAAAGCTCTGGATCCCTTCTGATGCCTGGGATAGTTCTAAGGTAGGGAATGTGCGGCTGGAAGTCTCTATTAGATAAGAAATTTGATACAAGAAGAAAATTTAAAAAACACTAAGAGGACCCACCCCAGCCAAGTCCACACACAAATGTCAGTGAGGGGAGACATATAAAACAGAAACTACTGCGGAAGTCCACTCTTTATGGACCCACACTAGAGAAGAAGCCTAACTGTGGAGAGGAAGTGGAAGAAGGGATTTTTTTTTAGAGAACTTGTGTGGAATCTGGGGGGAGATGGAAACATGTCAAACAGTAAGGCCCGGTATGAGGAAGCGCTAAGGATGTAACAAACAAGTTGTGTTTTTGTCCACTCAGCCGCCAGCGATGAGTGCTGTGGTGCAAAACCTGCATACTTACCACAAGTACTCCATTTTTTCAAAATTTGATATGTTATGGGGGATAGGTAGTGTACATCCATTTTGGATGGGTTTTTATAGATAATTGTAAATCTCAACAGCAGAGGTTTTCAACATTTCCAGACTTCCATCTCTCTACTCAAGAAGGACGCATATAATTGGGTCACCGGCTTCTCATTTATAACCGAGTCAAAGGCATTGTATGACGTGCCTATGATTTAATTGCAGTCCTACAGCCACTTATAATGAAAAAGTGGTCGTTTTGCTTTGACTGAAGAGCTGCCCTAAGGGCACTGCTCAAGGAATAATATGAAGAATGCATGAGGAACACAGCAACGGGAGCAGAATGGAAAGCTAGTGGGCAAGGTCAAGTCTATTTAAGCCAGTGCATCTTTCTGCTCAGCCTCTGCTTTACCAATGAGTGGTCATGATAGTTTTTTTGCTGAAGTAAAATGGAAGGTAGACAATGGCCAAATTCAGTTATGGTGGTAACCTCTCCACGTATTTAATTTAAGCATCTGGTGGTTAGGGGTGTCTACATCACATGGTATCCATCCCACCTTGTATAGTCTCCCAAAATTAACTACATCATACGTATATTCCCAAGAGTAAATATTAGCTAAATCTGTATTATTTACTGCTATGAGAAAGTGGGTTATTAGTGGCGAAGGATGTGGGCCTTTCTAGAGTAATAAGTCTGCAACCTTCCATCTACTGGGAACCAAGTACCACGTTGTAGCCCTTGTCTTTCTCGGGTAAATGAGGAGTGCAGTCCAAGGCATACTCAGGAAAGGTTGTTTGGGCTAGTACGCTAGTCTTCGGGCATGCAATCAACAACCCCATATAAATCATTGTCCAGTTAGTGCTTTTACTTGTAAGTAAAAGTACTTCTTTTAACATAATCAGTACTCAATGCCACGCATAAATGTACAAATATGAATAAAATGGCAGGTGAAAATATCTATGGTGACACACGCCTAACAGGTCACAGCCAGAGGGAACCCTCAACCCTAAAACCACTATACCCCCCACATGTACTATACACCATATAATGGGCAGTGGGGTAGCGAAAAATTATGTCTCCGCTCCGCAGATTGTGATAATGGGCCCCCAAGTCTCCAATATCTTGCAAATCTTCAAAGGCTTTGGGCTGAATGGTTCCCCCTGAAGGGGTGGTGGCCCCTGGGGTGTTGGGACCCCCCTGCGCCACAGGGTCTGCAGGGGCCTGTGTTATGCCCCTGATAATGGGGTGTAATTAGCACAAGGCAAGCCTACTTGCTTTGTCAGGGTGTCACCACATTAATAAAGAAGAAATATGTCAGAATCACCCAATACAACACCAATAAAATCACTAAGGATGTTACCATCTTACAAAGACTTTCATCAACATTTGTAAGACTCACTGTTTACTTTGTGATTGCCAATAAAACATTCAAAGTGAATAAACTCAGAGCACAGGCCTTTCTTTTACTTTCAACATTTTGTAAGCACAGTCTTAGGACCCACCGACATGAGTCCCCACATTCCAAAACCTAATCCACAGCACTAATAGTGATTATAACAAACAAAAACCTCTCCGGGGTCATCAATCAATCTCTGAGGAGACATGGAGTGCTGCCTTGAATTTGTAGGATTCAAAGGGAGGGTCTCACTGCTGCTCTTGGGTGGCCCCCCAACAGCACCACATTTGTGTTGTGGGGCCTCTGCTCTTTTAGGAACTGCACACCTATTTTGCAAAGTAGGCAGCCAAATGCCTTCTGGGGTGTACCTTTACCATCCATTTCTAAACAAAGGGTTCATGCCACAACACAGCCATTCCTTTTTATCAGGTGGCCTCATGCCACAACTTTTAATTTTGTAAGGGGAACAGGGTGCCCTTGCTCCTCCACTGAGCATCTGGGTCATGGAAGGCACTTGGCCATGGGGAGAGATCAAGACTGCTTGGTCTGGCTAGCTCCCTGCCTGACCATGACTGTTCTGAGCTGGCACAGGACTGGCATCTCTTTTTTCCCACTCGTGTCTCAGTAGGGCAGGGTGGTGCTGGCATTATGCTTCCTGCTCCCCCAGACATTGGGTCAAGGGGAGACATGCAGTTGGGTTCCCAGGGCCTTGCCTCCTCCGGTAACAGATGCGGATGGAGTGCAGCGGCCCTATTGTGGGTTTTTTGTCTTTGGAGAGATTGGGTGTCCAGAGGGCAATGTCTTTGAGTGCGATGTTGCTTTTTATTTGGTTGTTGCAGTCCCTGGGAAGAAGGGAACCCCATTGAACGTAAAATAAGAAAATGAGGGTCTTGCGTGCCTCCTCCATGAAGAGAGTTTCTTCTCTCCCTGGGCCTTGACCCTCCCCAGTGAGTCTTTAAGGAGTCTGGTCTGGTACCACCACATGTTCCGAGCAAACTCTTCTTCTGATGTTTTTACTGATTCAGATATGTTGTGTGTCATTTTACTCATAGTGGCCACCTCTGGCCAGTGGGAAATTTAGATTTTGGCCTCTTGGCTGTTGAATTTCTTATTTTCTTTAAAGTGCTTGACTATTCACTGCTCTGCCTTAGAGGGAGAACTCAAGCCTACCCTCCTGCCCTGTAGCTCTTTTCCCGGGACCCATCTCCTCTCTGGGCACCTGGCCCCTCTCCTGGCTGGGGGTCTTCCTCAGTAGCATCCCAAGGGGGCTCTACAGCAGGGTGCCTTCCTTGTGTGCATTCCTTGGTCCTGCAGTGTTGGCAAGAGTCAGGGTCCTCCTCCATCTGCATGTTGCACTCCTGCAGAATCATTCTCAGATGGTCCAAGGGCTCCCTCTAGGGTTCCCCAGAAGATGCACCCCTTTACTGTCCTCCAGAGTGTGTTGAGGGCCAGCGCCACTGGTCCTGTAGAAACCAACACTAGTCCCTGGGTGACAACTGAAGTCAAAAGTCCTTGAATTCAACTTTGCAGTAGGAATCTGCTTCTCCCAGGTCCAGAATATTCTCCAAAGTCTCTCCCTTGTGCAGGGATTGTAATTGGGGGTGGAAAGTTCCAGAAGTTAGGCACATATGCCCAATCATAGGGTGACACATCATCACTCCACCTCTGCCCCAACCCTGCTGCACAGAGATTTGAGAATTTCAAAGATTACATCCCCAAGTGGCCTATTGAAAGACCTTCTCTGAGACTCTAAACCCTGCCCCTCCTTGCCCTTACAGCTAAATTGTTCCTTAATCGCAAAACTTAGAAGAGCAGCCCTTCCTGTGGCTGGCTCCCGAGGCCTGCCTATCGTCATTTGTTTCTATGGGATTGGGTTTTCCCAGGCCAGGTGCAGCGTGATAAGTAATTAGCACATGCAGATTGTGTCCCACCCTCTTCTCTCCTCTGATCAGGCCTAATAACTGGCTAATGGCCCTGTTTTGTGGAGAGGCCTTTGTCCCTCCATCTGGCCAGCAGAGTAATTAACTTGGACCAGCTGGGTGATCCAAAAGCCCAAATCTACTCAGGAGCTGAGTTAGAGTCAAATGATAAATCTTGAAGTGCCCCAGGGAGCGCAGATATGCCACATTAATGTCCAATCTGCATTCGGGATGGTGATTTATTATAATGGTGCCTCAGCTGAGCATCTAGGCCTACTAAGGCAATACTGTAGTTGGGTGTAGATTTTGCCCACAGTATTTATTACAGTGAGGCACAAAGACTTTTCAATAATCACTACAGATGTACATAATAATACTATTAATGCCCACTCATATCATGAGGCTCGCCCAGTTCAGCGCCAATCCCTTCAGGGTCCCTTCTGCGACAGGCTACCTGTGCGCAGATACCAGGCTGATCAAGACAGTACTCTCAATACTCTCACAAGTACTCCCACAATTCCTGCTCACACGTGTGTACACACATGTGAATATGTGTTCTAATGAAACCAGACGGCAGTTATATTACAGTGCTTAGTGATTGAGACTCACTCATTGCAAAAGTCCATAAAACCAGTTAGTTTAAAAATCTAAAAATCCAGGGTGATTAAATGAGCAAAGCCTTCTTCTTACAACTACCTTGTGATTTGACCTATGTGTATATTTCATGCAGCCAAGGACTTTTTTACACCGTTGTGGTATAAAAAACCCTCTTTGGGCTGCCTGTGCTGACTTTCCTTCTAAACAGGACCAGGCATTAACGTGCAACATAACAAAACTAGAGTTTTGTACAAAAAAAAAAGATGATCAAAGATGATCAAATCAAAACCTACTGTAAATTTGAGTTATGGCAACAAATTCAATCAACCATTATTAATTACCACTTTTTAGCATCTTTCCTAACATACACAGGAACATTTTTATCTTGCAATTTTCCAAAATGTTATAGGACTGTAGTTAGAATAGTACATTTGTCCACCACAACCAGTACTGCCATGACAGGGCAACTCAAGTCCCTTGCGTCACCCGGGGTAAAACCCTATGAAGCCCTAAAAAAGTGGCATGAGACAGAAAAGCACACATCCTCTGGAATGACAGCCGTGCAGTCTTAAAGCCAGCTTTAACTGTCGCCGCTATGGATGCTCGGGTCATTCGAACAAAGGAATTAAGCATGGGCGGAAAATCCGTTTCGCTCGCGGATTTTGCGGATTTCGGTAAATTCGCAATCCGCAAGATTCGCGAATCTCCCGCCAAATCCGCGAGCAGCGGATTTTGCTCGCACTGTTCGCGTGAGTTCGCGGCTTCCCAGTACAACTTCGCGCCCCGCGAATAAGTGCAAAATTGCAGAAATACGATCTTAGCAAAACTGAAACTACTTACCAGGTTCAAAAGTTCAGGCTCATCATTAGTAGCCATTTCCTGTAGTGCTTCCTGAGGGGCCCCTCCAGAGTTCAGTTGCCAGTTGCAACTATTATGTGACCCTGCTCTGAACCTCAGAATAGTTACACATATGCCACAAAGGTCCTGAATTACAGCTAAGGGAGACAAGCAGGAGCCAGGCTGGAAGTTCAAATCCATTAATCAGCCCCTAATTCATTATTGTCAGTTGGGGCAGGGCAGGTGTTGTAACTAATTTTGCAACAATGAAAGCACTTAGCAAGTGCAAAAGATCACTAATCAGGAAGCACTAAGGAAGCAGGTGCCAGCTAAAAAAATATTCTGTGACACATTAATCAGCCCCAAATTAATTCAGGTCACTTGAGGCAGGGAAGGTGTGCTTGCGTTGCCACAATAATGTACACTGACTGGACAACCAGAGGGTGCTGTGATGAAACAGAGGGTGGCATGGGTGGGCCAGAGGGTGGCATGAGTAGTCAGAGAGTGGCAGTGGTGACAGAGAGTGGCAGTGATGAAGAAGAGTGTCCCAAACAGGCTGGACACGTAGAAACAACAAGTTCGCGAAACTTGCGACCCGACAGGTAAGTTCGCAATTTGCGAAATTGTACAAAACCCTCGCGAACTGGCAGAAACCCGCGCAAACACAAAAAAAAATCAGAGAATTCGCGGATTTTGCGGATTGCGAGTTCGCAAATCCGCAAAATTCGCGAACGCGAGATTCGCAAAATTCGCCCATGCTTAAAAGGAATCCAAATCCCACTCCACTGGTTCACAATTTGATTTGTTTAAACACACAGCAAATGGTGAGTTACTGTCTTTAAAGACAAACACAAGTTAGTTTAAATCAATGACAATTAAGTTACAGTGGTTCAGAATGTTTCAAGCTTTTCCATCTATCACTTTTGAGCTAAGTGACCCATTGCAGTTATGCATATCATATTTTTAGTGGGCATTTTTAAACCCTTTCGTTTTGTGTGTTGGTTGGGCGATCTTACTTCTGTTCTGTCTTGACCGCATTTTGTGTTCTTTCTTGTAGTGGTTGTAGTTTTTATTTTTCGCCTCGCTGTGTCAGTACAGAATTGAGGCACCCTGTTGTGTCTTTCCACACTAGTTGAGAGCCATTGGTGGAGGAGAAACCAACTTCGTTTCCAAAGGGTGCTAGAGAGATAGAGAGAGTGTACTGTATTGTGTTATAACATATAGATAATGCTTATTACTCGAATGTGGGGTGCTGAAGTGTTTACCTACATGGCTGCCATGTTACATTGTGTCGGGTGCATGGGTGGAAGGGTGTTTGTCTTTACTTTGTGAGAAGTGTTTCCATGTCATGCATGATGTCCTTGAGGTGCAGTTATCATGTTATGGATGGCAGCCCGATGGATGAAGAAGTGTAGGAAACAGGCATGCAGTTTGTGGTTTTCTGTAAGCTGGCCTGGCAGCTTGGAAAAGCTTTGCAGGTCCCTTCATGGTATTTCTTTTGACATAGTTCACCAAGCTCATTACCACACGTTTGTCGATTCAGCGATTTTTATTTATGTTAATGGTTCTGAGCCGATTTAGGAGCAAATTTACTAGGAAATGTCGGAACGTGGAGCGGTGGCAACATTTGCAGCGCCGCACTCCGCCATTTCCAAAATGCAGGGATGCGCCTTATTTACAACAATACGGTGCACTCCTGAGTTTTCCCTAGCACTGGCGCTAAAAATAGCTGCCTACCACTAATGCAAGCACAAGGCACCCTTGCAGCATCGGCAAGGGTGCCTGCGTTTCAGGGAATGATTGTTTAAGGGCAGGAAGGTGTCCATTCCTGCACATAAACAATCAATAATGGTGGCACACATAGAAGTAATAAATTGTCATTATTTAGCGATTGTTTATGTGCAGGAATGGACACCTTCAGCACACATTGATCAAGCAAAAACGAGGAGAAATACTAGTTTTTCCCCTCGCTGCACCATTTTAATGCTTGCTGTTTCGTGGCATTCGTTTGTGGCGCTGCCTAAGATTTACACCTCCTTATAAATCTGGGGCAGCGTCAAAAACAAAGGATGTAGAGGTGGTATGCCCACAGCAACACCCATTGCATGCCACTTTCACACAGAAAACTGTGAAAGGGTGCCATCATTTCAAAGCAGCTTTAAGCCACAAAAAGTGGCTTAACACCACTTTGTAAATATGGAGCAGGACATTGTGCCGCGAGAACATCAGTAAAAGTGAAGTTTCTGTGGCGCAAACCCCTTGAAAAATATGCCTCTTAGTTTGGATTGAGAGATGGTCAGGAAATGTGCCAGGATGGAGTTCATGACAATCATCCCCTATATAATTGCAAATGTCAAAAAGCTCTAACTAAGCATGTGCGCAAAATCCGTTCCGCTCGCGGATTTCGCGGATTTTCGGTAAATTTGCGATCCGCAAACTCCCGCGAATTTACTGAAAATCCGTGAAATCCACGAGCGGCGGATTTGGGGGGAAAAAGTTCAAGCCTGTTGAACTTGTAACTATTTTAAGATGGCGCCGGCAAGCTGCCAGCGCCATCCTAAAATAGTTACTAAGTTAGCTTCAACAGGAAGCACTAATAGATCAAATAAAGCAGGTGCTCGAGCACCTGCTTTATTTTATCTATTAGTGCTTCCTGATGAAGCTAATTTAGTAACTATTTTAGGATGGCTCTGGCAGCTTGCCGGCGCCATCCTAAAATTGTTACAGGACAAAAATGTGAGTTTTGTCGTGGTTGGGCAGGTGGGCGTTCTCCCCATATCTATCGTCGAAAATTTGCTATGATGCTTGATGGAGGCCTTTGCATTATTGACTTTCACGAGCTCAATCCCTGTGCAGTTCCTGTGATCACGAGCTTCTCTGATCCGTGCCTGTCCTTTTATGCACACAAGAGGCATGTGAACTCGCATATAAGGCTCGCCCGTTTGGCCCTGCCACTCCACTAGCGATGTGCACCGTTTTCCAGCCCTTTACCCACTATGAAGGACAGCTCACTCGAGGGACCCCGGTGCTCTTCGGTGTGATGGCAAAGTTAATCAGCCCCCCCAAAAATGTGAGTTTTGTTGAGGCTGGGCAGGTGTGCGTTATCCCCATATCAATCGCCGAAAAATAGCTATGATGCTTGATGGAGGCCTTTGCATTATTGACTTTCACGAGCTCAATCCCTGTGCAGTTCCTGTGACCACGAGCTTCTCTGATCCATGCCTGTCCTTTATATACACAAGAGGCATGTGAACTCGCATATAAGCCACGCCCGTTTGGCCCTGCCCCTCACACTAGCGCCCGGCCTTTACCCACACAATCTGCAAAATCTGCGAATCCGCAAATTTGCGGCTTTTGCGGATCGCAAATTCGCGAATTCGGAAATTCGCAAATTGCGAATTTGCAAAATTCGCACATGCTTAGCTCTAATAACTAGTAGTCAGTTGGGACCTGCAGTGGTAAAATAAATTAGTGTCCTCCAGTGGCCAGCAGAATGTGCCAGATCTCTTCAGTTATTCCATGCCCATTCCAATGATGATGGGTGGTTTGCGTCTGTGGACTGGTACAGTACTGAGTGAGAGACATGACCTCTTGCGGTTCTGCCTCGTGTGAATGTAGAGGATGTAGCCTTACAGCTAGGACAGTCAACCTGGAAGCTGGGGAACCGGATTCGAGTCTCGGCAGGGACGTTCAATATCCTGTAATTCTGGACAAATCACTAATCTCCCCGTGCCTAACAAAAATGAATGTGTTCATCTGTAAGGAAACTGGTGCTTAGGTAAAGCACTCTGATACCTGATATCTTCGGGTCGAGTTTGCGCTATATAGAACTCAAAATGAGGGAATTATTATCCGCCTGTTCGAATCATCTGCACAAGTGCTGAGTGGCAGTGTGTTAGTACTACTGAGGGTTAGGAGGGTTGTGTAAGAATTTACATGACTATATAACTCCCAGGCCTCATACTTTTAAAACTCAAACCTAGCTATAAAGCAATAGAACCTACACTATAGAAGGCTGTGTCACATATCATCGTCTGATATGTGCATACAGGCAGTGCTTATTGCACCATGATTACCACTGCACCGGGAGATCAGTCTGTGGACATCTTTCGTCCAGGAGATACCACCACTAAACATCTCCATCTAGTGTTGCCTCAACACTAGTAGCTTACTGCCCGGGCAGATATTTTCATGACTAAACACATAGTAGAACATTGGAATGTCGGGAGCTCCATTATAGACAATGGAGTGCTGAGGGCTACTACTGCTGGTAGAAGCCAGGAAAGCAACATTCCAGTGTTCTTTTGTTTTCACAGCTGGTGCTGTGAACAAAGGCCTCTCAGAGCCCGAGGGGAAATAAACCCCCTTCCGCTCTGAGAGGCCTTTGTTTTATAAATTAGTACATTCTGCCTTCTAGGGGCAGAATGTTCAAATAGCCATAGAGCCCTCCGTAGTGGGCTCTACTGGCCATTAAAGTCCAGCTCCCTTGTGAAAGGCCCTTACGGAGCGGGCCTGTAATGGCTGTTAGAGCCCGCTACCTCAGGCTCTAGGGCTATATTAGACAATTAGAATATTGTGAGCTCCATTGAAAACAATGGAGTGCGCCAGGCTTCTAATGGCCAGTAGAAGCCCGGAGCTCCAACATTCCAATGTTTGCTCACAGCTGTTGCTGTGAACAAAAGGCCTCACGGAGCCCGAGGGGATTTCAGTCAAACACCCAGAAAACATCTCTCCCTAATAGGCCTACACATGTATGCACTGAGGAAACATAGTTCCAAAGGTATAAGGGTGTTTATAATAAACCAGGGAGGGAATTGATAGGAAATGACATACTCCATCTGCCCCTGGAAGCAACACCTTATACGATAGTGCTAGCCAATGTCCTCAAATTGCCCCCAGGAGCGTCGGGACATGGTGAGACGGTTGGCTGGGTAGGGAATTCGAATAAGTCTCGAGAAGGTGACTGAATAGTAATTTCCTTCGGATCACCCGACTTAGTTCATGCAATATTAGAAATGACAGGCAAGTGGTCGATGGCACAAACAGAGATTAGCATCCTACCCCTTAGACACTTTTATAAACATCACCTTATGACACAGGTACCATTTGGGGTATTTGTAACAGGGGCAGAGGCAGGCCAGATATGCTATCCCAGTCAACAACCAGTTTGATGTTTTTAACCCTTTAGATCAAAATGATTGATTGACCCTGTTGATCCCACTGGACGTAGGAAGATCCGAGAATACAGTCCTGATAAGGGGTAGCTTGCCCTAAGTTCAATCTAATACCTGTGGGGAAGATAGGGAGACCTCCGATTCAAGAGAGACGGCAAGGGATTTATTTGTGAAACCTATTGCTGGTATCCCACATATGGAGTTAAGGCATATTTTGAACATACACACTAATGTATCTCCCATAGATTCTCTGAGCGTTGATAGTGTTCCAACTCACGAGCCTCAAGACTCTAATCTTTTTATTGAACCGGTAGTCGGGAATTTTCCAACTGTAGCTATTGAGGAGATAATTGATAATATAACTGAGGGAGCTGCATCTTTATATCACTTGCCCAAACTAATGATAATACTCTACAAAATAGTGCAGATGTTTTTGGGGGTGTTCCTGTCGGCAGACACAGGGTAAATAACAGCTTAACTTTAAGGCATAGGAATTATTTTCAAAAGAGAATACTTGTGTAAATGGGAAGATCTATCACTAGCCAACTGTGAAGCCGGTCTTTTTAAACTTGCTCTATCCCCTCAAACCACTCTTACTGGAATCTTGATATATCGCCCTCCTGGAGCTGCCGGAGATTGAGTGGCAGCCTTTCCTGAATACATCACCACTTTGCTATTAGAAGCATCCATCCTTACGATTTTAGGAGATTTTAATTTACACTTCGAGGACCATACATGCCCCATGATTCTAAATTTCCTAGCAGACTTAGAAGCCCTTAATGTACATTTATGCAATACAGGTCCCACTCATACAGCGGGCCATCAATAAGACCCGATTTTTGCAAACTTTGAGGGCCTTACATGTGAGCCTGCATTACCTGTACCATGGTCCGACCACTATCTGACCACATTCGACATCAGGCTACTAGATAATAAAGCTGTAAGCAGGTCCAAGAATCCTTATTTCAGAAACTGGAAAAAATTGAACATAGAAGACCTGAATTCCCAGCTACAAAATTCTAGGCCCGATCTAAACTTAGATGACATTAAAGTAAGAGATCAGGATAAAATTACACACTGGTTAGCCAAAGCTGTAGAGTCAGTTATTCCACTCTCAAGGAATAAACAGAAATCCGGTAGACCTCCAGTCCCGTGGTTCTCCGAAAAGCTAAACATAGAAAAAAGTAAATGTAAAAAACTTGAGAGACAATGGAGGAAAAACTACGATGTGGACAATAAGGAAACTTACTAACAAGCTTTGAAGGCATACCATCTGTTATGTAAAATAACTAAAGGTGATTTTGCCAAAAGCACTATTCTAGAGGCACAAAACAACTCTGGAACCTTATTTAAGGTTCTAAAGGATCTAGCGGGTGCCGCACATCAACCAGAACCTCCAACGCTGTCTACATCTCAGTGTAATGGCCTTGCGCAATATTTTAATGACAAAATAGTTAACATTCACTCATCCCTTATTAGAGATGAGGTCCCCAACCCCTCCTCTACTATAATACCAAGATCTAGGGAGATGATAGACACTCCTGGGAATCAATTGAGAATCTGGCAACCCTTAGACCAGCATTCATTTGTAGAAACTCTCAATAGCATCAAATCGGGTTCTCCTAATGATCCCATACCAGCAGGTGTCTTCAAATAACTAGATCCCGACATATTAAATGTCATTGGATTACTTCTAAATGCCTCAATTGGGGAAGCGATACTGCCAGCCGAATGGAAGCACGCGATAGTAGTACCGCTATTGAAAAAAGCAAACGGCGACCCAGAGATCCTGTCGAATTTCAGACTGGTATCACTTCTCCCTTTATTTTCAAAAATTTTAGAAAAACGTGTAAACAAGCAATTGGGGGAATATATCACCACCAACAAGCTATTACATCCCTCTCAGTCGGGTTTTAGAGCAGGGCACTCGACAGAGTCCACCCTACTGGGAGTTACAGAGGCTATCCGTCAAAAGTTAGACAATGGGGGCACGGTGGCACTCATTCTTTTAGACTTGAGTGCCACCTTTGACACTATATCCCATGAAACACTACTGGAAACCCTAGAGGGAATAGGGGTAAAGGGCACAGCATTGAGGTGGCTAGGAAATTTCTTAGCAGACAGGTCATATCAGGTATTCTCCAAAAATAACATCTCTAAGATCATAACTTCCCCACAATGAGTTCCTCAAGGGTCAATCCTGAGCCCCCTGTTATTTAATATTTACATCACCCCTCTAGCGTGCATAGCGGAAAGATTTGGTCTTACAATCTTTTCATACGCAGACGATACACAACTGGTGTTCTCCTTGTCATCAACTGATAAAAAGAGTCCCTCCTCCCTCCGCTCTGGATTACAGAGAATGGCGCAATGGATGCACTCCAAGAAATTAAAATTAAATGGAGACAAAACCGAACTGCTCATATTCGGTGATCAGAAAGATCTATGGGGACCAGTTCATTGGCCTACTGAAATGGAGCCTCTCCCGACGGCAGTTCCGTCAGCTCGCAATTTAGGAATAATAATAGATGACAAACTGACAATGCGTACTCAGGTCACTAAAACAGCTTCAGTCTGCTTCACCATTCTCAAATGGCTGAAAAAAATCTTGTGGCAACTTCCTGAAGGGGCGCAGAGAACGGTAGTTCAGGCCTTGATTGGGTCAAGGCTGGACTATGGTAACATCCTGTTCTTAGGGGCTAACAAAGAAATTACACGCCGACTACAGGTCGTCCAAAACGCGGCAGCCAGGATACTTCTCCAGCTACCTAGGCGAGCACATGTATCAGAACATCTACGTAAACTACATTGGCTCAAGATGGGCAACAGAGCTAAATTTAAAGCTTTATGTTTTATGTTCAAAATAAACATAGGAGAAGCACCAGCATACCTCTGTAATCTGGTCCATAAATACATCCCGACTCGGAATCTCCGATCTATCCATCAGGAGAGATTTGCTGTCCCAAGATTCAAGCGAGCACGTCTAGGAGGACGCTCCTTTGGATATTTGGCGCCAGTGCTGTGGAACTCGATCCTGCTTACTCTGCGCCTTGAACCTAACTATATGAAATTTAGGAAAGGTATTAAGGCATGGCTTTTCAACCAAGAATGATAACTAGTAACTTATGACCCCCTGGAATGTTTGGATCCAAGGCGCCGGGAAACCCTCACGGTAGCTGTTGCGCCATACAAATGGAATAAATAAATAAATATCCTGGAACTAAGCAGGGATACACTCCAAACTCCTAGATCCTGAATGGTGTACTGCTATAGGAAATGCTGATATTTGTGCATTCCAAGAAACCTGGGCCGTAGATAAGGTGTATATTAATGGCTACACCTCATATTGTGTGGATGCTCTTCCTCCAAAAGCGACAGGTAGGGCCAATGGAGGATTGTTAATATTGGTTAAAACCACCGTAGTCTGTCGGTACCAGCAACTATTAATAAATTCACTTTACATTATGGGCATTCAGCTTACATTTCCATCTGGCCTAATCCTGACCTTGCTAAATGTTTATGCTAAGTCAGAACCTTTTAGCAGCGAATCTGTGGTACTTTCACTATTGGACGATTTAGTGGGAGGTTATCAAGTGAATTCTAAAATTGTAGTTGCATGGGACTTTAACGCTGCCTTTGAACCCTCCGCTCTATTAGGTGCTTCACTTGAAGAGGCGATGAGATATGGGGAATCCCAAATTTGGTTGCTGGTAAACACGGCCAACGTCATTCAAACTTTTGATTACAGATTGCTTCCGCTGGTAGGAGTCTGAGGGTATGTAACGGGAGAACTCCTTCCGATATAGGAAGAAAGGCCACTTTCAAGAGGGGTGCTTATTCAAGCATCATAGATTATATTTTTGCTGATGTTAGAATATGGTTATTAGTGGAAGATATGATCATTGAACCAAGGACAGACAGCGATCATAACTCTTTGCTTTTACTACTGAAGGGTAAGGATCTGGACAGGGATGCTCATTGCCATATTTCCAAATTAATAGAGCTGTGCCCATCCAACAATTGCAGAAGAGTCACATGGCCTAAAATTCAAGCTGACCAGGACCTTTACACTAGAATATATAAGTTCTTAGTGGCCTCCTTAACCAATCTGGGTAGCCATAAGGATAGTGCTGATTTGTCTGATGTTTCATATGTTATTGCGGCACATAAAGATCTTTTCAAAGCTCTACAGTCTTCTCAAAACATAGTTGTGCTGGAAGCCTGCAAGTGTAAGGGATCGTAACTGGTTTAAGATGACTGCAAGAGGGCTAAGAAGGCATTACAAATAGCACTTAGAGAGCGCTCTAGATCTGACATAATTTCTGCTCGGAACATTTATAGGGTTGCACTTAGTAAAGCCAAGCGCGAATACGCTGACAAAAATTAGAACGATCTGGTTTTAGCAGCCCAAACTAGAGATAGCTGCATTTTTTGGCTAATTGATTTCTCTTTGTAGTCTTCATTGTAATTTCTTTCTACACACTCTATAGAATAGTAAGGCGTGACAGACTCTATGCTGGTAGATATATGTTTGAATATCTACAACCGCCATTTAGTCCTTAACCCCTTCCATGCTCATGACGAGCTCAGCTCGTCTTGCAGCACAGTGCTCGTGTGCTTATGACGAGCTGAGCTCGTCATGAAGAAGGGGATTCAAGGGGGTTCAGCGTCCAGGGAAAATTGCTGTAGCATTGAAGGTGTTAAGATTCCATTTGTTTATGAATATTATTGTAGCTAAGGACAGCGTGGAAAATTTTACTTCCAATAACCATCATATCCAGCCGGAGGTTTGGGTGGACCCTTTTGCGAGCTTATATTCTGATGATGTGGTTATCGTAGGCCCACACACCGGCCACGATGCCCCAACCTTAGATATTACTTTTCCAGATGTGACCACAAATAACCCATTGCTACTCTTTAGCTTAGAGGATAATGTGTCTGCAATCAGTAAACTGAAAGCGGGTAAAGCACCCGGACCCGATTTGATACCGGGGGATCTGTATAAATCAGAACGCAAGATATGGGCCCCAAATAAACCTTCTGTCTAATTGCATAATGGCTGGTGGGAATATTTCGGAAACATGCAGGGGTGCAGAGGTAATAACTATCTTCAAAAATGGCGATCCTGCTATCCCCTCCATTTATAGACCTATCAGTCTAATGGACAATATACAGAAGGTTTTTGCTAGGCAAGTTTTAGATAAACTCCAAGCATGGATGAATGATAATATGGTATTGTCTCCATTCCAGGTGGGTTTTCGTGCTAAAATTAGCACATGCAACCAAGCTTTCAGATTTTCCCTGCTAGCATGGAAGTACATGCTACTTAGGAAACAGCGGCTCTATGTAGGTTTCATGGACCTGTGAGCTGCATTTGATTTTGTTCCGCGCAATTTGTTGTGGAAGGCCATGCTTGACAAAGGTGCCCTGGAAGACTTGGTGACCGTGATTGCCAAACTGCATAAGGATAATTATGCCCAGGTCAGGTGTGGGAAAAAACAGGGAATTGACAGAGAGGATTTCGATTCAACGTTGGGTGCGTCAAGGGTGCATTCTTGCCCCCACATTGTTTTCCCTGTTCATTAACGATGTTGTGAGCTGTTTAATGGGCTGTAAGAATGATGCCAAAGTCCCCATCTTGCTTTTTGCAGACGATTCTTTATTAATTTTCACAACCCGTATGGGCTTGCAGGCCCTATTGGATACATTTCTGAGCTTCTGTAAGGATAGGAAATTGAAACTGAACACCTCAAAAACAAAATTGATGGTATTCGGCTAAATACGGAATGGCATATGGGAGATTAAGATCTTACATGGACCTATAGAACGGGTGAAACGTTTCGATAACTTAGGTATAGGCTCGAATGAGTCGCTTACTTGGGAATATCAACTGAGGAAGAGCTTCCTAACACTATGCCAAAGATCCAAATCAGTACTAAGATTTTTTAAACAATCTCATACCCAACCCCTCTCTCCGGCCCTTGAAATTTATCGTGCAAAAGCCCAAAGTGGAGCTCTGTACGGAGCAGAGATATGGGAATTTACTCCTGTAAATAAACGAACGATTTGTGAGAATAGTTTTGCTAGGGCTCTCATCTCCCTACCAGTTACAACACCACTAACCCCACTTTTTTGTGATCGTGGGATAAAGAGAATTGGCGATTTGACTGCCCTGAGACCCCTAACTTATTGGTTGCGTTTATGGACTTCTCCCCAATTAATTGACTATCGTAATTCCCTACTGGAGGTCCTGGCGATCAATGGCACAAAACTTCTTCCTTGGTTTAAACATATTGCTAAATGGTGTAAACTACTCAACTTGGTGGGGTTATGGGAGTACCCAGAAAGGGCCACTAGATGTGACATCTTAACCCTTAAAGCTATGTATTGGAAGGTAGTAGGGGAGAATCACACTAATAATCAAACAAGCAGCCAGTTAACATCCACATTTTTAAATATAAAATCATGCTCCTTATTTGAACCTTTTCTTGAACTGATTTCACCCCCCTTGCTAAAAGTCTGTATATTAGGTTCAGATATGGTAACTTGCTATTGAAATACCCGGGAAACGAGGCGATTGGCCTAGTTCAAGACACTTTTCCTGCCTGCCGTGAAGTTGATGAAACTGTAGAACACATTTTTGTTTTTTTGTCCCAAATATCGGCAGTTATGTAGGAGATGGATTAGACCAATATGCCTCAACTTGGGTGTTAGGCAGTATCAGATTGCGTTCAGAATTTTAAAAACAGATACTTCTTGGCCAATAATTCTTTCTCTTGGCTGTTTTTTATTCTCTTTTTGGCTAATTCACAAAATATTCTTATTATAGTTGTGTTGCCATATTTAACCCCTTTTCTTTTTATGCACGCGTATTTTAAATATTAAGCTTGGTAGATACAGTTTTGTATCCCTTATGCTTGGTGGTTGTGTAGTACTTGTTTTTAAGCATGACTTGGCCGATTGTATTTATGTATCTATGTACCTAGGCCTTCTTAACCTGATTCGGGATTGTCATTTGTACTTGTGTTTGTATAGGTTTAATACTATTTCAATTGTAAATATATACTTATGATATTTTTGTATACTTTGATGGCTTTTTGTACAAATGACCGAATAAAGATCTATATGATGATGATGATGATGATGATTTCAGTCCCCTTGAGCTCCGTGAGGCCTTTGTTTTACAAATTAGAACATTCTGCTCTGTAGGGGCGGAATGTTCAAAATATCCTTAGAGCCCTCCACAGCGGGCTTCATCAGCCCCCTCCCTTATTAAACGCCCTTGCAGAGCGGGCCGTTAATGGCCAGTAGAGCCCACAATGGCGGGCTCTAAGGCTATAATAAGAATACTTTAAAATGGATCCCTCCACCATAGATGTTTGATTTAAAGAATCATAAAAAAGAATCCCATTTGAAATAAGCATTATTCAGTGCAGTCTTTTCTAGTTGATTGCTTTAGCTAGAATGAGGCAATTAGAACTGCTGAAACCCTATTATTATCTTAAGCAGCTAGCTACAGCCTTTTTTTGTAATGCTACTATTGTATTCAGAAATGCAATCAGAAGGCATGGTGGGGGCGAGACAACAACCAGCAAATAGGCAATGTGCTCCCAAGCTTCTGCGAAGTTGCTGGAAATTAAAAGAACCATTATATCACTTCCGCTTAATACCACAACAGTAAATGCGTGAATCAGAAATGATTCTGGAATCGAAGGCGGTAAACAATAAGACAATGGCAGCTAATGAAGGGATGGAAATAAATTAAAATAAAATATAGAAACATGGATATTATTGCGTTCTGCAGCACCAGACCCACAGAGATGAGTTCCACAAAGTGAAAGATGAGTCAAGCAGCAGAACAAATGAAATGAACGAAATAGTAAAAAAATGTCTGAAACACATTTTTATGGTGAGTCAAGCTCAATCAATGAGCAGGACATGGACCTCGATTTACCAAAATTCCTTGGCTAGGGAAGGGGGCAACAATGCCTCCTCATCTTCCTTGATCTTGGTGCACACATAACTTTAATCCTCACATTGTACGGTTACTGAGTCTCATCAAGTTGTTAAAGGGCACCCCTATCCAGAACCTGCCTCCAGCTCATAATAAGAAACAAAGGTAGAGTAGAAATTCCAAGGAGCATCAGCAGATGTCCTGCAAAGTGGCACCCTTAGCTTCCACCCAGGAGGCAGGTATTGTCTTAGTGGACTGACCCAGAATGGCCATGGGATCAGTGTGGACAGATGGGACATAGGCCATGAAGATGACAAACTGGATCCAGCAATTGAAAGTGGCCATGGACAACATGAAAACATTCCAAGGCGACCTGAAATTTAGAAACAGTTTATCGCTCTTATGAATGGTGGCGGTGTGGTCCAAGTAGAGGACATCAGCCCAGTGAACATAAGGGTATGTAGACACACTTCCTCAGGAGAAGAGGCATTAGGAAAAAACACAGGCAGGACAATCTCCTACAAGCTACGGAAGGAGTAGCAAATTCAGGGTGCGAGCCACAGACCATGGCAGAGACATCAGGGCTCCCAGCTCCTCCAACTGGAAAGTTGAGGTGTTCGCCACCTCACCTTAAAGGACGAGAGATGGAGGGAACACATTTCCACACACTCAAAAAGGAGTCTGCAGGGCGGACACCATAGGGGTCAGGCCCCACACAGGTGCTGGAGGCTTAGGTTGATACCATGATCAGGAGTACCCATTCAGGAGATGCACATCCAGGGTCCAAACCCACCCAAGGTTCACAAATGGTGTGAATGGAAGCAAACTGCACAGAAACTGAAAATAGTCAGCGGGCGCCGTCTCAAGCACAAATGCAGTGCTAGACTCATTAACCAGTAAACAAAGGCCATGATGGTCATAAGATTCAAGGAGGCAGTATGTCAGTCACAGCTCCACCTGGAGACAAGATCTTAGACAATCACAAGCAGGGAGCACTGTCCTAGATAGAAGGAGCAGGTGATGAGTGCACAACTTGTTTGCGGAAACCTTGACCAAACACAAAGCACTGAAGCCCAGAAATCTGTCCAGAACTTTGCATCTATGTACGGAATATTCTCTGAGGGGTTCAGGTGGGATTTGATTAAATTGATGAGAAATCTGGATTGCCTCAGCTGAAAGCATATGCTCAATGTAGCAGTCTGAAGGAGACAAGCAGACCCCACATGAATCATCCAGTCACTCAGACATTGCCTCATCATGGACCATCCCCACCAAAGGTCCTAACGCCTTGTAAAGACCAGGGGTGCACACTTCAAGCCAAAAGAAAGGATGTGAAACTGAAATCAAGATCCCCCACAACAAGCTGGAGGTACTGAAACTGATCGAGATGGATGGACACATTGAGGTAGGCCTGCTAAATGCCCAGTGAAACCATCATCTTCCTGATGGGATGAAGCGCTGTGAGGCACTCATTCTGAAATGGACTGCAGAAACTCAAATCCTTTCATGGCTCATGCTGGTGTGCCTCATCCATATTTATAGACTTTATCACATTGCCTTCACAGCTGTCTGCGATTGCAGCCTGTAACACTGATGTATCCTAAGGGATATGTCTATTATATGAACATTTAACGTTTGTGAAACCAGAGCTTTAGCGTTGCTGACTGATTTACAAGTTTAGTTTTGAAAAGCAGCAAAGATACCCGTAACTGTGCTTTTTTAAAGCATAGCCAAAAATATGTCTCCTAAATAAACGTAAATTGATATATCAAAGGGATCAATGGAAATTGGTTTTGCCCATCACCACAGAACAAATAATGAGAATTAGTCTATGAATGTGATGAGCTCTGGAATACACACCCATCAACCAGGATTTATATCAATGAAGCGCAGATAATCACCAAATAGAGTATCCAGGCGCTTGCAGGGCCCGTAGTTATTTGATCAGCCAGGAATTGAGGGCCATTCGGAATTCCGGAAGTGAGGTGATGGTCTGGAGGTGCGCAAGGAGAGTCAGTGAGCCAGTCCCTATTAATTTGCTCACATTATGTCAAACAGAGTCAAATTTGGAGGTAAATCATTAAAATATATAGGTTCGCCTCTGGAATATCCTGTGACCTGCAGTAAGAAGCCAAGAGAACTGCTCTCAGATCTTTCAACCCATCTCGTGAGTGCAAGACCAGTGTTTAATGACTCTCTTGATCAGTGGCGGAGTTTGCAGTGGAAAAAGTAAAATAAAATAATAACAACACTACTTTAGTATCATTGTATTTTCCCTTTGTAATTCAGCTTTACGGGGTGGGGCGGGCGGTGCAGGGCTTGGCTGTCGCCACAGCCAGCAAGGGGAGAGATGGTGAGCCCTTAAGTGAGCATGACTGTTTGGTTCAGCCCTCTTGGGCCGGCCAAACAGTCCTGTGGATTTGCATGTTCCTCACCAGGCTGCATTACGCAGCCTGGTGAGGAACATGTACAGGCTCTTATTCCCTGTCTTAGAGCCGATCCGAGGGCGCTCAGACCAATCACAATGCTGCATTGGGGGGAGCTTGTACATCCTGCTTCAGAGGACGATGGGACTCGAGGTGAGGCAGCGGTCTGCAGCAAGGTAAGTTTATTCTAATTTATTTTTCAATCTCCCCTCCTCCCCCGCTCCACCTGTGTTACTCAGTGGCAGCCACCACTGCTCCCGATCTTCTTCTTTTTTTGAGCTATGTAGCATTCTCTTCCCCCTTAAACTTAATCCTCCCTGTCATCTACCTACATTTCTCCTTGTTTGCACTCTTTTAGTGCCGTGAAGGGGCCAATGTGACAATATCGAAGGGCTTCACAACATTCCTTAAATTAAATAAAATCACTTTGTAAATCATCTTAACAATTTTCCCTAATATGTGACATCCTATCTTACATTCCTATTTTAACTAACTTGATTTTTTGGCCTTCAGGTTCTGCACTTCTTAAATATACTTTGGTATGGTCATCTGTTGCACACATGCCACACACTTTCTATGTAGATGCCTGGTTGCTGAGTCTGGGTTACCAAGGATCAACCTGTGTATTTCCTGCAAAAGGGAGTTTAGCTGTTGGGGTTGGGTTGCTAAGTTTGTTGGGAGTTTAGCCACAGCTCACATAAAGACTGCGGCCCCTCTTAGCACAGTTTAACATTCAGGTCCTCTAACATTTATGTTCCTGCCTTCGCAATATTAAGTAGATTCTTAATCATATTACAAGAGTGAGAATCAACGTCGAAAGGGTAGATGGGTAGCTAGAAGGAGGTGGATGGTAGACATATACACCCCATCAATGGTAGCAAGCGCTATATAAATGCACCCTTTTTCCCTCTTCTGTCCCTTCACTATCCTTCCCAATCCAAATTACTGACTAATCTATCCACCACTCAAATTACTTTCATATGTCACTATACTAATGCAACACTAATCCTTTATGTGTTCTGGAGTAGTGCGCTACTCGCCGAAAAAGTGATATGACGCCTCTTCAGGGGTAGTAAGCGCTATATAAATGCAATACACTAAAGAAAGGAGCTACATAGATTTTGAAAAGTGATAGGATGCCATATGCCTACCCATATTACTAGAAATGCTTAAAAAACCTAAGGCTTTCAAGACAATTTTAGCAAAATTTTATTTTGCCCATATTTTTTCTAAAGTTTTCTTTGGTGGAGGACGAGCCTCGCAAACATCCGGGGGATGATCTGGCTTGCTAAAACACATCTGAGAACGGAAAGTACTCTTTCATAACTGCCTGTAACACCAACCTTTGTACTATATTATTTGGTAAAAAAAATAATAAGAATTATTCCCTTGGGGCTATCTTAGAGAAACTCTCTTGAAGAGGTGGGGGAGCTTTTCTCGCTTGGACAGTGCAATTGGTGCAGTATTTCACTGAGGTACTAGTGGCGTCCTCTGGTGGACGGTATGGAACTGCATTTTCTTTTCCACCTTTAGAGACTACGGCAAGACTGATTCACCACTGACATTCTTTACTGTACTTTTAGCATTTTCAATTTGGTTGGAATTCATTCACATTGAACTCACCACTGCACTGAACTCCTCAAGTGAGCTGGAGAGATCACAGAATCGTATGTACCTACAAAAATGATAAAGGTGCCATATATGTTAGCAATACCACATCAGACCATACAATAAGAATTTAAATCATTTGACATATGGGTGAAGATTTACAAAGATTGTGTGTCATGTTTGCCTTTTTAAGACAGACCTGATACAAACTCCAGGTTGGTATTTAGATAATTAACTTGAGATTTGTGTTGGCTTATGACTAAAAGTAACGCTAGGCAGTGCAATGCTTACATTGCTTGGCATCAAGGGGGCATTCCAAAAATAAATGCCAGCAACATTTATAAAACACATGAGGAGAGGTGAAAACATTCAATTGTAAATATACCAAATAGAAACCTGAATTTTCTGTCATATTCATTACTTTAATATTCAATTATCTGGATCGTTATTATTCTGGGAACATATGTATAGATAGATAGACAGACAGACAGACGGACGGACGGACGGACGGACTGATAGATAGATACTTATGAAAATGCTATGACATAAACCACAAAGGTGGATGCACAGAATGCAATATGTTATTTATTACCATTTGTTATTACGTTAATAAATAATGTTACACCCTACGCATCGGTGGCAAATTATACGGCAATTGGGTAAATCCATAATTTTGTGGTAAATTCTGCAGCCTCACATATCATGTACTTCGGTACATGGTTCCACTGCCATTTGGGGAAAAGATTGCATTTCATAAAAAACACCAATGAAATAAAAGAAAGCCATCATATATTCGAGCAATTGCTAGGGATGCCCTTGTTCGCGGATATATTTCGCGCGTGCGTTGAGGTTAGTCAGCTGTGAGTAGGTATTTTCAAAACCCTCCAAACAAAGCGAATAAATATTGAGTGATCTCCTTCTGTCATGCCACAGGGTGTAAAAACGTAACCGTAATCAAAACAACACGCTATGCTCTGATGACATTTCCAAATTCACACCTGCACCTGAATGACAGTAATTAAGATCGCACATAAACTTGAGAGAGTGAAATAAAGTGAAATCAAGCTGACATCTTGAAATGAAATATGATGTACTGTGGCTCCTCATTAATGAAAAGTGTCAGATGAAATGCCGCGGCATTCAGAGAATAATGCCAAGCATTTCACAATATTGCAGGAAACCTTAAGGGAGCCAGTGGCGTAGCAAGGTCAGGTGGTACCCGGTGCGGAAAATTTCTTGTCAACCCCGGCTTCACAAAGTGCAAAAAATATGTGTTTAAAACACATATTTTTACAATTTTGTCAACCCCCTCAGTTATGACACTTGTCACCCCAGGCTTGACAAAATGGCAAAAAAATGTCGTTAAAACACATATTTTTGCCATTTTGTCACCCCCACTCAGTGATGATACCCAGGGCGGCTCGCACCCACCGCACCCACCGCACCCCTCTTCCTACGCCACTGAAGGGAGCTCGAGGCTGAACTGATACTGCCCTGCCTTCTATCAGCTATACATATTATGTAAAAACGAGTAAGGCTACAAAATGTGCCTTTTAATCATACTTTGGTACTACACCCCCCTATAGTTGGTTTTAAAAAATCAGAAAAAAAATACAGCTGTCTGCCTGCCCAAATGTTGGCTTAAAAGCAATGTATGTCAGAAACGTTTCCCCTTTGGGTAGATTTGTCACACAACAACAGTTATTGCCCACACACTTCCATACAAGAATATAACTTTTAGGCACCAGACAGAAACACATTTCTACGAGATTCTCAGACGGGTAGTCCTGGCTTTACTGAACAGCAGACTGCGGGCGGTCTAGCTGAAAGGGGGTTATGATAGCCTAAGAGCCCCGTACCGAAGTGATCTAAGAAGCACGTTTGTGACTCTTTTTACGACTATTTAGCAAAAGTTGATGCAAGGATCTAATTATTATCAGAAAGCCGAGGATCATGTCTGGCTTTGACTTCTCGTTGATGATATTTTATGAGAGCGTACATTGATACAGCCGAGAATTATTTTGAGGGTCGCCTATAACCCCTTATGAGATATTTTATATATTGTGTGGGAAATTATCATTTTAATCCTGAGGAAGGTGCTGGCCATAAAATACAAGAGCCAAAACTGAAACGCGTTGATGCTTACATTGAGTCTTGGCACACAAAGTGAATGGATAGAACTACTCCTTTTACGATTATACAACAAACTGGAGTTTGATTAATTGCCTTTAAACTTGCGTGTTTCATTACTCTTTTAATTGGAATAATTTTCCTTTGTGTATATTTCCCATGATTTGTTATGATTTGACATGTATTAATTGCTTTTATTGATGCTTCACTTGTTTTAATTATTTGAAATAAAATGTACATTTTTTGGTAAACACTTATCACCTATATTCCTTATATGTTTCTGTCTGGTGCCTAAAAGTTATATTCTTGTATGGAAGTGTGTGGGCAATAACTGTTGTTGTGTGACAAATCTACCCAAAGGGGAAACGTTTCTGACATATTGTCTTTTGGTACCCTACCCCTTTGGTTTGCGGGTCCCTCTCTTTTATTAGAGTTAAAAGCAATGTAGTCAGGACACTGAACTTTTGCAGTTTTTTTTATAAAGCTCGAACTCGACCCGAAGGTATTGTAGCGCTTTACATGAGCACCAGTTACATTACAAATTCATTTTTTGGTAGGCACGTGGAGCTTAAGGGGCCGATTACAATGTCGGTTGGATAGGCCCCGACCACTAGTTGGAAGCTTTCCGACCGCGTTCAGAGGCTTTCCGAATGACAAGGTCAGTTTGCGGTCCAACCGCCGAATTACGATGTCGGCGGTCGGAGCTTGAACCAGTTGGTTATTCCGACGCTATTTTGACCGTCTCTCAGAGTCTCCCGGCCGGTCGGAACCGCACCGAAAACCCCTATGGACGGCGTTTTTGCCATCAGGATTACGATGTCCATTTTCCAGAGCCTTTCCATGCCAGCCTTTCTGACATGGAAAGGCTGTCGGAGAGCAACTTTGGGGGCCCCTAGCAGGGCCCCCTATGCCCTGCAGCCTATGGATGGTGGCCAAGGGGGTACCCAGGGTGCCCCCCCTGTAAATCCATGCACTGTGTGGCAGGCACCATGGGGTTGGCTGCCACAGAGTGCAGGTTTTTAGCACCCCCCATTTCTTTATGGGAGCCAGTATTAAGGCCAGTTTACGGCCGTAGCACAGGATCCCATAGGGAAATGTGAGTATCTGACCAAACAGTGTTTGTTGCATCATATTCAGACGGTCCGAAACGCCGACCAGAGGCCGGTCCCCAGAAGGAGACGATATCGTTCGGAGGCAACTCCGACCGACATCATAATAAGCCCCTAAGTGATTTGCCCAGAATCATAGAATGTTGAGCCGACACCAAGACTCAAAACTGGTTCTCCAGTTACAAAGTCCAAGACTCGAACCTGGTTCTCCAGCTCCAATGTCCGAGACTTGAATTTCGTTCCCCAGCTCCAAAGTCAGCATCTCTGGCTACAAGGCCAAATCCAGCCTGGTTTTCAAATGGCCAGCAAATATGCAAATAATCTAGACTGACATTCAGCTTAAGTAATCCTTTCTCATACATATCCATTGGGGATATACTGAAAACTCGACTCAATGTTCCTGTTTGGTGGTGGTTGGATGGGCCCAGCTCTACAAATAAACTCATCTACTGAGCAAATACTTTGAAAGGGTTGAGAGATTTATTTACAACATTTTGGAAGAAATACTAATATAGCGCTGAACATTGGTAACAGTGTTACTGCTCCTCCGTAAAGGCAAATTGTATAGAGTGGGTATCCTCTGCACTTTTGACACCTTGAGTAGTTGAAAGAGTCCTTGTCCTCATTGTTCCTAATAATGACAAGGTCCAGTATGTCACAGTCTCTTGTTCCTTCGAGAACTTGTCTGCTAATATTGATAGGTCACACAGAATTTTTTTTTTGTTTTGTTTTCATTTTCTAATTTATTTGGACACAGATGAAAATGCCCGTTGGTCGAGATACTACCTACACCGGAGCGGCCCGTGAAGGTAATAGTGGTGGGGTGGTGAGGCCAGGTGTGGAGGAGGGGATTTCGACAGACCACAAAAAGGGAAAATTAAATATTTTTTACATTTTCACTCGTGGTCCTCTGTAAAATCCCCCCCCCCCCCCAAAATCGGCCCCCGCTCTTACCTGCACGGGCCATCTCTGGTACTCACGAGGAGGCAAGTTTTGGTGTTTATTGTAGTTGTACCATTTTGCGCGGGCTCTCTTACACTACCTTGTGAATCCAGCACATCAAAAAATACTACCCATTTTCCTTTTGCCCGAAACTTGGTCCCAAATGCAGAAACTATGTTTTTTCCAGACTTCCTTTCATGTGATTGATACCCACCCATTAAGTTGTAATATTTGATATATCCATAGCTTTTTCATCTCTTTTTCCCAACGGATCCCAAATGCACTTCATAAAACAAGCTCAAAACTATCTGCGTTCAGGGGTTCCAGATTATTGCAGTTTCATTGGATTAGCTCAGGATGATTGCAACAACATCAAATCCCTGTTAGGCACCTCAATCAATCCTCAGAACTGGATTGATTAAATTGGATCTTTCCAGCAGAAGTAATCTTCGCATAGTAACATCTGACAGTGTAGCCAACTTTTCCAAACATTTTCAATGGAATCTTACGGTGTGGTATGGTTACTGATATTGGCGCATCAGCAGGATATGATAATAGATCACAATGGGCCAGCTGTACGGCAGTTTCCTGTACAACCTGTTAGCGACCCACAAAATATGGTTAGCGACTCGCTATTAAGAAGGGCCGTGCCATTGGCGTCCCTTCCTAATAGCAAGTGCAATTGCCATGTACCACTGTTTGGTCGCAAAACAGTCGCAGTTTGCCACCCTTGTCAAAAGGGTGGTAAGCCACTCACAAATGGGAAGGGGTCCCCAGGGGACCCCTTTCCCTTTGTAAATAGGTTTGCAAATATTTTTTAAGAGCAGGCAGTGGTCCCAAGGACCATTGCCTGCCCTTAAAAAATGAAACTGAAAAGTTTCATTTTTATTTTTTAAATGCATCCCGTTTTCCTTTAAGGAAAATGAGCTGCATTTAAAAACAAGCATTTACAATGCAATGGTTTTGCCTTTGTTAAAGTTAGAGCTATTGGCATTGCTCTTGACATTATTTTTATTTATGTGTTTTTTTTAAAACATAAATAAATGGCATTGTCATTTACAATGCAACTAGCTTTATCTCTCGCAAATGACACACACAAACACCCACAGAGAGCCCCCCCCCCACACACACACACACAGAGCACCCCACACACACACCCACACAGAGCCCCCCACACACACAGCCACACAAAGCCCCCCCCCACACACACACACACAGAGCCCTCCACACCCACCCACACAGAGCCCCCCCACACACTGCAACCCCCCCCACACACTGCAAGCCCTACACACTGCGACCCCCATTTCAATAGATGTGTGATGCTTACCTGGTACTAAATTGGTCCCTGCATGGCTGAAAGGTTGAAATGGTGTAGGAGGCAAGGGGACACATGTGAGCATGGAGAGAAAGGAGTATAAGTTTGAGATTAGTGACTGGGTGAAAATAAAATCAGGAAGGGCACAGGGTGGTCTTTCCAAATTAGATGGTCTATTTCAGGTAGAAAATGTCAGTAGGTTCTTTGTGTTCTTGAGGGGGGATAGGTCCAACCGGCACCATAATCGGACGTTTATTGTTTATACCCATTCACAACAGGCAACTAGGCAGGATGGTCGTCTCAGAGCCCAATCAGCAGTGAAGCAACAAGGTCCCTAAACCTCCGTAAAAGCATGTGAAACACTGAGGGGCCCTCCTCACCACACACAGGGCTTGATAGAACTTAATTAGTTCCATACTGACAATTATTGCCAGACCAAAAATGTGTTAAAAACAGTAACATACACACTTGATATCTAGGAGAGCTCACCGTGTAGCACTGCAGACCCCAATTTTACCCCCATTTTTGCCTGCACACCCTAAAAACGACCACATACAACATGTATACACTTTACGCGTTTAATAGCAGTTGACTAGGAAGTTCAGAAAGCTTTTTACAAGCGAGTAGTCCGCCTGCTCACGTTTTTTCTGGGTTTTCCGCTGCTCGAGTTCGCATTTTTAACATGAAAAGCAAAAGGAAAAACACAAACAGACTCGATGGGCTACTCAACATATCTAATAATATACAACTCGATATTTGCGTGTCTAAAGTTCAAAAATGGGTTTTGGCAACTTCCAACTGAGCGTTGAAGGGACTGACTGAGAAATGTGTGTCTCCGAGGCAGGGTGACAGTGTAAACAAGCATTTACAATGCAATGGTCTCGGCAATATTAAAGGTAGAGCTATTGGCATTGCTCATGACTTTTTTTGGGGTGTTTTTTAAAAAAAATCATAAATAAATGGCATTGTCATTTACATTGCCAATAGCGTAATCGTTAAATAAATGGCCTTGTCATTTACAATGCCAATAGCTTAATCGCTCGCAAATGCATGACCTATTGCAATTTACAGGTGAGAACAACAAGGACCCCCTGGGTAGTGTAAATATATAGACTCCTAGGGCAGGGTAACAACAGGTGTGAGAAAAAATCCTAGGACATCTGAGAAAATTGTGTGAACAATGGAGCCAGACCAGTGGTCGAAAAAGGAATAATCGAAAAATTAACAGTTTGTATAAAACGTATATTTTTAATCAATATATTAAAAATCATATTATGAATGACCAGAAAGTCAAACCATATGATAGGGATAAAAAGTTCATCAATTACACACAATTATAGTAAACAGTTAGCATAAAACTCATATTCAATACAGTGAAAATTGTATACAAAAACACATATTTATTAACTAAGGTATTGAAAAAGCATAAAAACTCGACGCGCGTTTCGGCAGTGAACCGCCTTCATCAGGAGACACAGATTAAGTCCTGAAAATACATTCATAAAAGAAAAATACATATGTTAAAATATTATCCATACATTCATAATTTTATGTCAAGACATCAACAAGTATACAGAAGGTGCAAATTGCAAAAAACATGGTTAACAATATCAACATCTCAAATCGACATTCCTTACTACCTTACTGACCATGACTAATGATTTGTTCACTCAATGCCAACGATTGACAGAATGGTATCTGACGATTGTACAGTATCTGACTACGCATCAAATGATCATTGAGAAAGGCCCCGTCATATAGAAACAACTGATAACATCTATATGAACAGACGTATATTTACTATAATCAAATGTACAAGATTACATGTTGGCACCTAAATTGGTAAAGATTGTAGATATATTTAATAGAGCAACTCCTAATACATGTTAGAAAGATCGTAATATAATCTAGCACATAGTAACTAACGATATACTTACAACAGAGGATGCTCTATCCATGCAGTAAAATGATGGAAGGTGAAATCTTCAGATATCTTTAGTAAACGTAATGTGATAATAGATTGGAGGTAATCCTAGTGATAAAAAATTGGACAAATATAAGAGGGGTAGACCTAGGACATATATATCCAAGGTAGAACACAATGGGTCAAACACATTGAACAAGACATGTGGATAGCCCTGCAAATTCAGAGAATGATAAATAATGCGGGGAGCAGGGGTTGAAGGTAGATTCTCAGTGTAGATAAGACTACAGGATGCAACACACTTAATTGCTAAATGTTAGCCTGAATGGTAACTGATAATTAACTATACTTATATATTTACCTGATATATAAGGTAATACTCTATAGGCCGAAAGTAGTGATAAAATCAAACGATGTTTTAATCAGAGGCAGCGAGCTCATTCCTGTTCGAAGTGATGCAATATTCCACTCCCAGGCGCAATCTCACATCTAATACATGGACGAGAGAAGCGGGCGAAATAGAGAAAGAAAAAGAGAATACCAAAAAAGCGCTGATCAATGATAGGCGCACATCTATGCATGGTAAAAAATACACGTTATTCTAACAAGGCATAGTTAGAACACATGGTTCACAAGCGCCGTGTAGATACCTGAATTTTTCCAGACGGAACAGGCGATATATGCTGAAAAGGAGTTAATCTTTAAAAGGACGTTGGTGGCAGTTTCGCTGATAATTCAAACAAAATAGGAGAAAGGGGAAAAAAATGGGATAAGAGATAGGGAGATACAGGCTTACTAATCGCTAGTAAAGTCTAAGCTCTCAATGACTGCACCCATCTTTTAGACTATACACTGATAAAGATTATAAATGTCCCAGTTACCTTCTAAATAGACTTATGGGATGTAATATGAAGCCTGATGTATATCGACAGGTAATGATGCCTTGATGCCAAGATGGGGGACGCCTCTGAAATGAGAGTCAGGATGGTTGAATTAATAAATATAAGTCTCACTGTTGGTAAAAAATGTGATAGATTATGATGTAAAGAAGTCTAAGGGCACCCAGCGCGACGAGATTCTTACCTTCAAAAAGTAAATGGTAGACGTACAGCAAGATGGTGCTGCTCCGACGTTCGTGGTGTGGGGGCCAGTCCTCCACGAAAAGAAGATAAACGCCGGACGACTGGTGTCTTATTTAAAGGGATTTCATGGCGCGAAAATGCCGGCAACACTCGTGATGCCGATAGATATAGAAGTAGGACTAATGGGGAAAGGAGGATCCCAAGAGCGTCCCAATTCAAAATGGCGCGTATATTCTCTGGTTCTCGATCCGGTCAACATTAGAGCGTCCCCATTCAAAGGATGGTGCATGAGGTTTGTTAATCGTAATGTTGTAAGCACTAATAATCATCCCAGAGTAATAAAGATCTTAATATAGTGAGCACTTATAATCATTTCAGAATAAAAAAGATCTAATATGATTGATTGGTATTGGTCATGCCTTCCATTAAATATATATGTGTAAAATGAATATATATATATACAGAAACCCGCGTAAAGGAGAAATAACTTTCTGATTATGCTCAGTAATTCCTGGTTCATAACACTATTTATATTATAGAATACAGCGCGTTCACAGTTGCGTGGATATAGAGGAAGTTACGAAAAACAGGGGCGGGGGGGGGGTGAAGAAATTAATAGTTGACTGCTAAGATAAGTGGTAGCATACAAAGGAAGAGGAGTTAGTATGTATATATAACACTAGTGTCTCGAGATTCACAAGACTGAGATATCAGATAATGATATATACACCGAGAGCTATAAGTAATTGATCTATATAGAAGAGTATAAATGTACTAGAAACTATTCTGTAAACGGCTAATGGACACAGATTGAGAATTAGTAATAAGAAAATTATTTCTCCATTTGTAATGATACAGAAAATGAAAAATCGAACAAGTGTGACAGAAAATGGGTAACTATACTGAAAAGTGGCTAAAAGAGGTTAGTTAAAGGATGGCATTCTCCCAGGGAATTTCGGCATTGAGGCCCTTCTTGAAAGTTCCCAGAGAGAAAATCCAAAAGACCTCCATTTTCTTTCTGACTTGGTCGCCACCTTTATTATTAGGGAGTCTTAGACGCTCTAATGTTGACCGGATCGAGAACCAGAGAATATACGCGCCATTTTGAATTGGGACGCTCTTGGGATCCTCCTTTCCCCATTAGTCCTACTTCTATATCTATCGGCATCACGAGTGTTGCCAGCATTTTCGCGCCATGAAATCCCTTTAAATAAGACACCAGTCGTCCGGCGTTTATCTTCTTTTCGTGGAGGACTGGCCCCCACACCACGAACGTCGGAGCAGCACCATCTTGCTGTACGTCTACCATTTACTTTTTGAAGGTAAGAATCTCGTCGCGCTGGGTGCCCTTAGACTTCTTTACATCATAATCTATCAAATTTTTTACCAACAGTGAGACTTATATTTATTAATTCAACCATCCTGACTCTCATTTCAGAGGCGTCCCCCATCTTGGCATCAAGGCATCATTACCTGTCGATATACATCAGGCTTCATATTACATCCCATAAGTCTATTTAGAAGGTAACTGGGACATTTATAATCTTTATCAGTGTATAGTCTAAAAGATGGGTGCAGTCATTGAGAGCTTAGACTTTACTAGCGATTAGTAAGCCTGTATCTCCCTATCTCTTATCCCATTTTTTTCCCCTTTCTCCTATTTTGTTTGAATTATCAGCGAAACTGCCACCAACGTCCTTTTAAAGATTAACTCCTTTTCAGCATATATCGCCTGTTCCGTCTGGAAAAATTCAGGTATCTACACGGCGCTTGTGAACCATGTGTTCTAACTATGCCTTGTTAGAATAACGTGTATTTTTTACCATGCATAGATGTGCGCCTATCATTGATCAGCGCTTTTTTGGTATTCTCTTTTTCTTTCTCTATTTCGCCCGCTTCTCTCGTCCATGTATTAGATGTGAGATTGCGCCTGGGAGTGGAATATTGCATCACTTCGAACAGGAATGAGCTCGCTGCCTCTGATTAAAACATCGTTTGATTTTATCACTACTTTCGGCCTATAGAGTATTACCTTATATATCAGGTAAATATATAAGTATAGTTAATTATCAGTTATTATTCAGGCTAACATTTAGCAATTAAGTGTGTTGCATCCTGTAGTCTTATCTACACTGAGAATCTACCTTCAACCCCTGCTCCCCGCATTATTTATCATTCTCTGAATTTGCAGGGCTATCCACATGTCTTGTTCAATGTGTTTGACCCATTGTGTTCTACCTTGGATATATATGTCCTAGGTCTACCCCTCTTATATTTGTCCAATTTTTTATCACTAGGATTACCTCCAATCTATTATCACATTACGTTTACTAAAGATATCTGAAGATTTCACCTTCCATCATTTTACTGCATGGATAGAGCATCCTCTGTTGTAAGTATATCGTTAGTTACTATGTGCTAGATGATATTATGATCTTTCTAACATGTATTAGGAGTTGCTCTATTAAATATATCTACAATCTTTACCAACTTAGGTGCCAACATGTAATCTTGTACATTTGATTATAGTAAATATACGTCTGTTCATATAGATGTTATCAGTTGTTTCTATATGACGGGGCCTTTCTCAATGATCATTTGATGCGTAGTCAGATACTGTACAATCGTCAGATACCATTCTGTCAATCGTTGGCATTGAGTGAACAAATCATTAGTCATGGTCAGTAAGGTAGTAAGGAATGTCGATTTGAGATGTTGATATTGTTAACCATGTTTTTTGCAATTTGCACCTTCTGTATACTTGTTGATGTCTTGACATAAAATTATGAATGTATGGATAATATTTTAACATATGTATTTTTCTTTTATGAATGTATTTTCAGGACTTAATCTGTGTCTCCTGATGAAGGCGGTTCACTGCCGAAACGCGCGTCGAGTTTTTATGCTTTTTCAATACCTTAGTTAATAAATATGTGTTTTTGTATACAATTTTCACTGTATTGAATATGAGTTTTATGCTAACTGTTTACTATAATTGTGTGTAATTGATGAACTTTTTATCCCTATCATATGGTTTGACTTTCTGGTCATTCATAATATGATTTTTAATATATTGATTAAAAATATACGTTTTATACAAACTGTTAATTTTTCGATTATTCCTTTTTCGACCACTGGTCTGGCTCCATTGTTCACACAATTTTCTCAGATGTCCTAGGATTTTTTCTCACACCTATTGCATTTTACACCCACACAGAGCCACACACGCAAAGCCACCCACACACACATAGTCACCCACACAATCTGCACTCTGACTCTGCACTCTGCCTCTCCACTCTGCACTCTCCACTCTGCACTCTCCACTCTGCACTCTGCACTCTGCACTCTGAATCTGCACTCTGAATCTGCACTCTGAATCTGCACTCTGAATCTGCACTCTGAATCTGCACTCTGACTCTGAATCTGCACTCTGAATTATTTGGTAATATTTGGACCACTTTGTGTGTGTTGCCCCCAGCTGTCCTAGAAAGAAAATCTCAGAAAAGCAACATTTTTGGCTAAACAGTATGGAGGCTGGAAGTAGGGTAGGGTATCTTTGCTGAACAGATTGCATTAGCAGATTCAAGGTGTACCTTCAAAGAAGAGTGTTATGAAACAGAGTCTGATACGGTCTACTTCAAAGGCATGCACATCCAAATGTTGCATAGAGTAGATATGTTTTACAACGTGCCAGCGTTTTTGTTGCACTTTCAAGAAGGTTTATACACATGGAAGTATTTACATTGCAAACAAAAATGCCATAAATCCATAAACAAGTTAAGGGGCAATCAGTGACTAGAACTCTGTCATTATGAATGTTGATGCCTTCCAACAAAACACAATTTCCAAACAAAAAAAGCTAAAAACGAGTAATTAACATGTTGTTGTTGTTTCAGCAAAGTAACTTAGTTAAACAACACTTATTGGCTCTCAATTTCAAGGCCCGAGTCACAATACATTTGTAGTCTAATAAATAGGACTACTCCGGTCCCCTTCACCAAAACCTAATGGAAATGTCACCATCCACGAAATGCCACGGCCTTGATGACAGCCCTTCCCCCCAATGGCAAAGAATGAACACTGTGTGGAAGGCAACGGCTGAACGGGGCTAAACCGTAGCCCGCTCTCTCGGTGCATCGTTTTTGTGGGTGTCTTTGAAGAATGGATGGCAGGTCGTCCAGACAGACAGCTAACGTAGTTAATAGTCAGACTTCCTAGAAGCGCACGTGTCTGCAAGTTCTTGATTTTGCAGATGATGACTTTTGATGGACATTGTTCCTCCTCTTCAGATTACCCACAGCGTGTTCACCTTTAAACCACAGCACCTGCTGATGCTTTGTGATGCGGAAATGGTTCTCCTAGAGTCCGGTGCAGGGTTGTGACCGTGTGTTTGGCAATCCGTCAAGTTGGTGATAAAGCTTTCTCTGTGTCTTTAAATTCAAACTATTTACTATGCTTGCAGTAGAAATGACAACAAATATGCGCAGTAGCCCCGTCTAAGCGCGTGACCACGTTTTAGGAGGATTGCTTTGAAATCAGGTCTCATGAAAGTGGAACCACCCTTCCCCTTGACGTGCTGAAAATATGTCAGTTCCAGAAAGCAGGTTCGCCCACTTAGAAAAAACGCATTCCTAGCACGTTCACAGGGGTTGCAAAACAAAATGTCACCATCCACGAAATGCCACGGCCTTGATGACAGCCCTTCCCCCCAATGGCAAAGAATGAACACTGTGTGGAAGGCAACGGCTGAACGGGGCTAAACCGTAGCCCGCTCTCTCGGTGCATCGTTAAATGCACGTGCTTCTTGTCTTGTCTTTTTTTGCCAATGCTGTTCAACATCGGCAATACCATTTCCTTTCTTTTTACCGATGCTTAACGGCATCTGAAATAGGAACTTGCAAAGCTCAAAGGTTTGCTCGTTCTTTTCAAAAGCGGGACACACTGGCCTTGCTGGTTCCAGGGACCGAGCTACCAGCGACCAAGCAGCAGCGGTGAAGCAGGGCAGAGCCGCCGAACTGCGAGAGCCACTAGGAGCCATAAGGACCCTTGTGGAGCTTGAGCGCAACCACAAACTCGATCATGAGCAGAGTAGCGAACAGAGTAGCGGCACCGGCACTGCGGTATCGGCAGCTTGGCAACCGGGTGCTCAGCATTCAGTGTCGATGGCGGCGGTGAGTTGCGGGGGGCTGTAGCAAGAGGTGGAGGCGGGTGGGTGGACAACGAGAGGAAAGAGGGCGCAAGCTTCACAGTCTACGGCCCACAGCCTCCCAGCCCCACCCCGCTCCCGCCTGAACCTGAACCTGAACCACCATACCACCGTTCTGCCATACTACAGTACTGCCGACAGCAGGACTCTGCGGGACCCGGGGGGATTGGTTCACCAGCAGGTCTCCTCCCAGGGTCACTCATGCTCTCTGACTTTGTGTCCCTGCACCACAGCTCAGCACCTTCCGCTCGGTGCCGCATCACAAACTGCTCTTCCCCCAACCATCCATCATAGACCACAGCCAGCTTCTGCTCCCTTTGCTGAGTACCGCCGCCACCGCCGGTCAGCGGAGGAACCACTCATCGCTACATCGTTCTAGCTACTGCTCCCATCGCTGCTACCGGCCCATGGTCTGCGGGCTGCCCGGTGAGCCACCAGGCCATCAGACCCGCCCGGGTCACACAGCTCCCAGGAGCAGCTGGGTCCGAGGCGGCGCACCCCCGGGGACGGAATCCAGCCGTCCGACCCCAGTCAGAACCAAGCAGCAAAGATGCGTGTGCCTGAGCACCCTGCACCCCCAGGTAGGAGAGTGTCGAGCAGCCGGCACTCCAGCCTCTGACTCACCGGCCCTCGGCTCCTGGCCTCAACTCTGGTCCACCCCCGGCAATCCGGCAAACTGGGCAGGCCTCTAATTGAGGCCCAGAAAGGACAAGGAAGGGGGAAGCAGAAACCACGTCCTCCCGGCCCCGCCACAACCAGGCGGCCGGACCAGATTCGGGGGCGTTCCCGAGAACAGGCTTTCGGCTGACGTCGCCAAAAGCCAAAAATTCTCTGGAACGCCCCCGAATCTGGTCCTGCATTGACGGACAAACGTGTCTTCCAATGGCTAGCCTCCATTTATGGAGCTAGCCAATGGAAGACGGGGCGGATTCCAAGCCACATATACTATACTCATTAGGTTTTTTCTAGCACATGCGTACTTCGTACGCATTGGCTAGTCAAAACCTAAAAAGCTGCTTCATTTAAAAAGCAGTCACAGACACGGTGGTCTGCTTTTCCCAGCAGGCTACCATCCCTGGGAGTGCTAACCATTTCCAATGGGGTCGCAAACTGCAGCAGCCTCATTAATTTTCATGAGGCATGCAATTTGCGAACCCATTGGGAATCGCAAACAGTTCCTGAGACATTGTTGTACATTAAGTTTAGCGAGTCGCAAATTGCGAGTCGCAATTTTGTGCAATTTACGACTCGCTAAACTTAATGGCCGTACATCTGGCCCAATATTCCATATCCTTGTCGGACATCTTTTTGCCAAAACCCCAACCTGAGGTAATTCCAAATCACCATGGTCTGTGGAGAGCATCTGACTCCTGACAAGTGTCATGGTGCTGTTGTTTCTGCGTCTGTGTGTTAGATGCTGGTTTATTTTTCATGTGCATTAAAGACTCCCAGAATTTGAAAACAACAAAGATATTTCTTATTTGAGACTTTCTTTTGATGCTTCACACATTTAGTTCTGGGTAGTGGTTATACAAAAAAGCAACTAGAAATTCACAAGTTAAAATTCAGCTATTGTTGTTAAAAAAATTATTGATTTGCAAAAAAACAACTTACAGCTAGGCTAGAAAGCAGAGAGACCAAGATTACATAATTAGCTTTTTCTACAATCTGTCTGCAAGGCTAAAACGATCAAAAAGAGAACTGGGGCATAACATATCTCATTAATTCTTCCTTTAATGGGTCCAAAGAGCGAAAACGTCTGCGCTGTAAAAGTATCAGAGAGAGAATTTCCACTGATGCAGAAACAGATTAGATTGTTAAGGGGCGTGCGCGGCTTATAAAATATGAGAATGATGTGTATGGTCTGTAGGCAGATTTTATTTAAGGAAATTGACCAGAAAATTCCAACATATCTCTATTGCCTACACAGGCATACTTATTTAAGACAGTGAGCAGGATGGCATCAGAATACTGGAATACAAGTGATTGTGATAGAGAGGCTTCCATTTACGCCCTCATGACAAGCGGCTCATTATTTCTGATTGGAGGTAGGAGGAGTTTTCAGGACCATCTGAGCAGGGGCGCAACTAGGTCTTAATTTCGGGGGGGGCTAACATGGCAGAGGAAGGGGCGTGGCTAATGTAAATTAATGGGGCGGAGCTAAAATGGCAGATAATCAGGATCGGTTAATGCTCAGGTCAAGCTGAGAAAAAAATGTGGTGAATTCTGCATTTGAAACTGGACAACAATTAAAGCACACATTTTTGTTAGTTTGATGCATTGCCCCCCAAAACCCATACTCACCCTGAATCTTAAAATTACCCCTGGCACACCAAAACACATACCCACGCTGAACCCTAAAATTAATCCCCTCACACCCTAAAACCCATACCCGCCCTGAAATCTATAATTACCCCTGGCACCCCAAAACCAATACCCATCCTATCCCTAAAATTATCCCTCCCCGGCACCCCAAAACCCATACCCACCCCACACCCTAAAATTACCCCCTGGCACCCCAAAACCCAATACCACCCTGAACCCTAAAATCACCCCCCTGGAACCCCAAAACCCATACCCGCCCTGAACCATAAATTCCCCCTTGCCCCCCAAAATCCAAACCCACCCTGAACCTTAAAATTACCCCAGGCACCCCAAAACCCATACACATGCTGAACCATAAATTCCCATCTGGCACCCCATAACCCATACCCACCATGAACCCTAAAATAGCCCCCTGACATCCCAAACCCACACCTGCCCTAAACCCTAAAATTACCCCTGGCACTATAAAACACATACCCACGCTGAACCCTAAAATTAATCCCATGGCACCTCAAAACCCACACCCACCCTGAACCTTAAAATTACCCCTGGCACCCCAAACCCCATACCCATGCTGAACCATAAATGCCCCCCAGCAACCCATAACCCACACCCTCCCTGAACCATAAATTCCCCACTGGCACCCCATAACCCATACCCACCCTGAACCCTAAAATTGCCCCCTGACACCCCAAAACCCACACCTGCCCTGAACCCTAAAATTACCCCTGGCACACCAAAACACATACCCACGCTGAACCCTAAAATGTCCCCTGGCACCCCATACCCACCCTGAACCATAAATTCCCCGCTGGCACCCCATAACCCATACCCACCCTGAACCCTAAAATTGCCCCCTGACACCCCAAAACCCACACCTGCCCTAAACCCTAAAATTACCCCTGGCACCCCAAAACCCATACCCATGCTGAACCATAAATTCCCCCGGCTGCTGGGCCTCTCAGAAAGCATTAAAAAAAATCACTTTCTCGGATCGGATGCGCAGCCTTCTTGCACCATTTCAGTGCGTGTAATCTTAGCCCGGGCAGAGGAGGCGACGGGGGGGGGGGGGGGCTGAAGCCCGGTGAGCCCAATGGGTGTTGCGCGCCTGCATCTGAGTGTTATGTTGAATTATTTGAGATAGAGATAGAATTCTGGGTTAAACACCAGGGAAATGACGTCTAACGGCAGAAATGACCAATGTCTGCATGTTATCGCATATAATCTTGCACTCCCCTACTATTTCATTGGCCCTGGATTTACCCAGACCCCAGTAACGTTACTTCCTAGGAGAGGGAATTTATGAGGCTAACTCCGCCCACTCGTAATGAGGGTGTTAGACTGTGGGAGAGCTGAGCTAACAAGGGCTGGATGGAAGGGCACAGGATATTGCTGTTGTAACACAATCACAGATACCACAACGATATTATACAATTAAAATATAGCAGTGGCCCGTGCAGGTAAGAGCGGAGGGGGCCCCCCCCCCTGCCGCTCTTACCTGCACGGGCCCTGGCTGACAAGATGCCAAACAGATACTCCACCACCACCAAAATAATAGCAGAGGGCAAAGAGATAGACCCAGGTGCATTAGGGCAAGCACACACACTCCATGGCACTGCCATACAGAGCACAAAAGGGGACCTGCAAACCTGGAGACAAAACTGCAGAAGATCCTGTAAGAAGGTAGCCAATCAAGGAACCAAGTGATGGTGACATCAGCACAATGTGTACCACTCAACGCCGCGTTCTCACCCAGGCTGGCGATAAATCACTACCCCAACTCAACTGCCCTGTGGAGTCTTCTATGATGAAAACTATTTCTAAAACCTAGAATTTAGGGGCGGAGATCACATAGAAAATGACAATGGCGGCACACAAGTAGCATAAAGCGGCAAGCAAAAGACGCAAGAAATACACCTGCCTAATAGGGGAAACGTCTAAAGGGATTAGGCACAACAATTGAACTGTCAGTACGAAGACATGGGTTGTGGCTGAGAGATTCAATACGATGTATGTTAAAGGAGCACGCTCCAGTCGGGTAAAACCTTCTTGAGTGTTATGCACACCAAACAGCATAGTGGAGCTCTTGAAAATAGTGAGTCTTGCTTTATATAAAAATGTCATAGCATAAAATATGTTTTAAGTTAATATCCATAATCTAATTCTAAGGGGTTATTTAGCGTTTGGCGGAAGTGTGATGTACGGCAAAAAATGGCGGATGTCTGCCCATCCCATTTACAGCTAGATTCATCAAAGTCCCGATTTGCGAGTCATTAATAGCGATTATTAAGAAATCGCTATTAAGGACTTGCAAAACGGGATTCATGTAGGAATCGCTAAATAAATTGCGATTTCTACACATTCCTTATTTGCGATTAGCAAATTGCTAATCGCAAATAAGGAATAACTCCCCATTCATTCCTATGGGCCTAAGGCCATTTAAATGCATTTTTCTAAGTTTTCGCTATTTACCACGAAGTTTGACTTTGTGGTAAATAGCGGGCCGAAATTGCGAATTCGCAATTTTTAAATGTTTCATGAATAGCATGTAAGGAATCTCTAATAGAGATTCCTTAAATGCTAATCTTCGCAAATTTGCGAATTCTATATTAGCGATTTTTGCATTTGGGATGATGAATCCCAAATGCAAAAATTGCACTCGCAAAGGGCCAGATTCTCAGAATCTGGCCCTTTTGCGAGTGCATTTCGCTTGATGAATCTGGCTGATAGTAATGAATGGGGAGTTATTCCTTATTTGCGATTAGCAATTTGCTAATCGCAAATAAGGATGCGATTTCAAGGGTGCCAGGGGTGTCCAAAGGACACCCTGTAGCACCCCTGAAATGAAAATGTAGACTGATGTTGCGCACACACATGTCCAAAGGACATGTGTGTGTGTAACATGCAACTTAGAAAAAATGCATTTAAATGCATTTTTCTAAGTTTTCGCTATTTACCACGAGGTTTGACTTTGTGGTAAATAGCGTGCCGAAATTGCGAATTCGCAATTTTTAAATGTTTCATGAATAGCATGTAAGGAATCTCTAATAGAGATTCCTTAAATGCTAATCTTCGCAAATTTGCGAATTCTATATTAGCGATTTTTGCATTTGGGATGATGAATCCCAAATGCAAAAATTGCACTCGCAAAGGGACAGATTCTCAGAATCTGGCCCTTTTGCGAGTGCATTTCGCTTGATGAATCTGGCTGATAGTAATGAATGGGGAGTTATTCCTTATTTGCAATTAGCAATTTGCTAATCGCAAATAAGGATGCGATTTCAAGGGTGCCAGGGGTGTCCAAAGGACACCCTGTAGCACCCCTGAAATGAAAATGTAGACTGATGTTGCGCACACACATGTCCAAAGGACATGTGTGTGTGTAACATGCAACTTAGAAAAAATGCATTTAAATGCATTTTTCTAAGTTTTCGCTATTTACCACGAGGTTTGACTTCGTGGTAAATAGCGTGCCGAAATTGCGAATTCGCAATTTTTAAATGTTTCATGAATAGCATGTAAGGAATCTCTAATAGAGATTCCTTAAATGCTAATCTTCGCAAATTTGCGAATTCTATATTAGCGATTTTTGCATTTGGGATGATGAATCCCAAATGCAAAAATTGCACTCGGAAAGGGCCAGATTCTCAGAATCTAGCCCTTTTGCGAGTGCATTTCGCTTGATGAATCTGGCTGATAGTAATGAATGGGGAGTTATTCCTTATTTGCAATTAGCAATTTGCTAATCGCAAATAAGGATGCAATTTCAAGGGTGCCAGTGGTGTCCAAGGGGCACCCCTGAAATGAAAATGTAGACTGATGTTGCGCACACACATGTCCAAAGGAGATTCCTTAAATGCTAATCTTCGCAAATTTGCGAATTCTATATTAGCGATTTTTGCATTTGGGATGATGAATCCCAAATGCAAAAATTGCACTCGCAAAGGGCCAGATTCTCAGAATCTGGCCCTTTTGCGAGTGCATTTCGCTTGATGAATCTGGCTGTTAATGTTTGAGTACGGTTTGTGGGACATACACAATTTTTAGCCGATGTTCAGCGTCCGCCAAAATAAATATCTCCACTAATCTCTACACTAAAGTAGTTTGCACACAAAGTGTTGTCAGATTAAGAAATATTTTTCTTCTTAACAAGAAGCTTGGAAGATGTCAAGCAGCTTGTTTCCTAGTTCTAAGCCTAAGCAAAGTGCCGCCCAAAATATTGGCATTTTTCCTTGTGAAATTTGGGTGATTTTACGGCCAAGCATAACAGCCTAAATATCTCTTAAAAATACAAAGGGCTGAAATGATGACAGAGAGGGGAGCCGAAGAAGAAGCGTGAGGAGGAAAAGAAGGGGGTCTGAAAGGTGCAGCAAAGCCAGAAAAGGCGAGATAGACAGCATAGCGCTTTTACTATTGAAATATCTCATCTCTCGTTGGGTAAGGCGGGGAAGGATATCCTTTTATCCTTCAGGAGTTTAAATCAGTAACATTGATTCTGGCAATAGTAATAGCCATGTCAGTGTCAAGAGGCAATCATGTTTCCAACAAATTGAAATCTGTGACCTGTCTTTACCCATAAATCTCTGCAGTGGGTGCTTCTAATACTAGGCTATTCAGACCGTATTATTTTGCCTGAGGAAATTACACTCCTCACATATAGTTTGATTTCTTGCTTCTTGCAACAGTTCTATTCCAAGTTAATCTGAAGCTGACATATATTTTTACTATTAATAGCTCCAGGCAGAAACTCTTCTGACCAATGCCAGTGTGGTTTACTCAAGTGTTCACTTAGTCTAAGTTCATCGAATTCCATATTCCAAATCTTCTTACAAGTTTGAGGATTTTGACAAACTCAGAAAAGCATTATAATAAAGATCATTTTGTATAATTTCACATTATCACTGCAAGGTACCTTGCTACACCCCAATAATATGGCTGATACAGGAATAAGAAATATGGATGATTTTGAAAAGGTTTATTGTTTTTATTGGGACAGGAATGCCCCCTGGTTGGTAAACTGTTGGACACTCCTGCCCTGAGTAACCTGATTGAATGTTAAACTGATATCCTCATTTTTTTGTCCCCCGCACACATGAAGTCCTGTGTGCATGCTGAGACCACATCCTGAAATTGACTAATAGAACCAGGGCCTAGCAACTATGGAAATCCGTGTGTAATAGTCGGACCCAAACTCTTCCACTTTATTCCAGTTCCAAGCTTAAGCCCTGACTCTGGACAGGGATCTCTGCGGGTACTTGAAGCCAGTGGCGGCTGCCACAATACTGAACTGGGGGGCAGGACGTGGGAATAATAAAAACAATTTAAACGTAACTGGGTATGTGGGCCTTGGTACTCTTCTCCGGCTCTTATTGAGTCCCAGCATGCACTAGGGCACAGGCTCCCCACCCAATCCCGACGCTGCTCTCATGCTATGAGAGCAGTGCCAGGATGATTGAACGGTGTAGTTTGCCGCTCACAATGCCTAGGCTCCTGTGACATGTCTCCATGACAGCTGGGTAGGAGAAACCTAAGTGCACATGTCTGTTTGGCCGGCCTGAGACAACAAGCCAGACATGTGTACTTGCAGTGCACCTACCACTCCTCCCTGCTATGCCCGCCCATGCCCCTCTCAACACTGCTGGCATCGGCTCAATCAGTGAGCGGTCATTTTATTTTTTGCTAGACCGCTGACCGCCTGACCAGTGGGGCATCGCTCCTCCCCCATAATGGAGGAGCCACCCCTGCTTGAAGAGATGCTGCAATCCACGAATGGTGCCACTGATGGCCAGTCTCCTGGAGGTGTAGGGACGTCACTTCAAGTTTAAACATCAGACAAAAGAGCTGTGGGTCTGCCTGAGACCGGGAGAGCCTGCCTGCCTGATCAGAGGAGAGAAGGAGTGTCTATTCCAGCAGGAGCTGTCTGCCCAACCAGGACCCCAGCTGTAAAGTCCAGAGAAAGGAGAGAGGAAATGGACTACTGTGGCAATGTGCCTATTGTTGACCCATATGTGCCCCTTGGTCTCCCAGTCTCCCTGCATCCCCAAAATAAGCCAACATGAACCTGGGGCTTGCCAGTGGGCCTGCTTCAGGAACCCAGACAGAAAAGAGATGACTCTGCTTTTGCTGTACCCCTAGGACTGTGTCCCTGTGCCCCGGACCAAAGGAAGGAACCCCCAGCTGTTAGTGCCCCTGTTCTTTCAGAGGGGGATATTTACAACAAAGGGGGATATTTACAACAAAATGTTGGAGCGCAGTGTTACAGCAAAAATGGTAATGCTGTGGTCGGACATTTTTACAACGCAGGGATGTGCCGGATTTACAAAAATACGGGGCACCCCTGTGTTTCCCTGAACGCTAAAAAAGCTGCCTTGCACCAGCATAGGCTCCCTTGCGCCATGTTGCAAAGGTGCCTGCACTGCAGGAGCAATTTTTTTATGTGCAGGAAGGAACACCTTCATGCACATAAACAATCTTGAAAGGCGATTTGCTGTTTCTATGTGTGCTACAGAATGCAGCCCACATGGAAAGAGAAAACAACGAGGAGACATTAATGCTTTCTCCTCGTATCACCAGTCTAAGACCAGGTTTTCCCAGGTCTTAATTTTTGCCACTGCTCCAGTCTTGTAAATATGGGGCAGCATCCAAAAGCAATGGGTGTTGCAGTGGAACCCTCACAGTAACACACATTGCATGCCCCTTTCACACTAAGAGAAGCATGAAAAGGGGCCGTATTTACAAGGAGGCGTTAACCCACATTATAAGGTGTAACACCACTTTGTAAATAAGAAGGAGATATTATCACCAGAATGTCGCTAAAAGTGACATTCTGGTGGAGATATCCCCTTGTGAATATGCCCCAGAGTGCCCTGTCCTGTGCTGCTGCAGACTCCCTCTGCTTGACAATCATGGAGGAAAGGAGGCAAGCTGACAAAACGAGCACTTGCAACCACAAGCACGATTGCTCACATCATGCAGTTGAACACTACACACCTGTGCTTGGAGATCCGAAGTGCACTTCACCTCAGGAAATGCTGAGGCCTGAAAAGAACATTGACTAAGAGCCTGACTAACAGATTTTGCTGGGACTTTGTTGAGGTTATTGTAACTCTCTTGAGAGAAATGCCTAGTCAAAGCAAATGGTCTGACCTTCAGGCCTCAGGGAAGCTGCTCCATTTCACCATAGTCAGCCTGCACCTGTGCTTATGTGTAAAGGTTTTGTGTGCCTTCTTGGCAACCTGCACAGCATCAGTAGAATATCTCCCCACTCCTGCTGCATATTCTTAATGTCTAGCATTGAGCTGTGGTGGATTAAAGTACTTTCCTTTTGCTTAAAAGAAAAGAACTGGGCTAGATATTCACTAATTGTGCCTTTTGGTTGTTTGCTTGAGGTATGAGTCTCTACCACCGCCTCTTTCCTCCCTAAGACACCCCTATGGTCCACAAAGGAAATCCAAACCCAAGGGGGCCTCTGGACTTAAGGACTTAAGTTCTCCCTGGAGGCACCCCGAAATTCGGAGTGCTTATGCAAGTGCACATACGCCCTAGGGGCATATGTGTGCGCTTCATGTCACATTAAAAACATTTGTTTTTATGTGCATTTTTTTTAATTTTGCTCATGATTACTATTGACTTTGAGACAATGGTAATAGCATTTCCAAAATGCCCAATTTGCAATTAGGAAATGCTTTTTTCATGAGCTTTAGGAATCCCAAATAGGTAATCCCTATTTGCGTTTCCAAAATCACTGTCGCAATTTGCAATTTCTACCAGGTAGAAATCGCAAATTGCAAACGTTTTTTGGCCTTTGCACATGGGCCGAAATTGCGATTTGGCCCACAAAAAAATGCACAAAAGCTTTCTGCATCTGGCCCCGTGACTACTCTCACTACCCTGAGAGTTGTGTGTGAGAAGGGTGCACTGACCCTGTATGCAGCTCCAAAGTAGGATGGGCCAGAGGCAAAAGACTCGAAACCACACAACTGTGGAACAATAGCCCATGCCTGCCCTTTGCCCCTGCCACTTTCTCAACCGGGTCTGACAGCTGTATAACGACATCAGGTAGAGTTTTCATCGAAAGATGCCATGTTGAAATATGAACTTTGCTGCAATAACAGAGGGCTGATTTGCAAAAAATCTGCACATTTTTACCTACAGGATTTTAAATCTCAAGTGGCATGTTCGGAAACCTATAAAAATCATAGGTTTGCCTGTGACTGCCTACTGCTCCTAGTGCACACAATCTGACGGTTAGGGTTGGGGTTAAGTTCTATATTCAGGCTTTTTTGCATAATGAGGAAAACATTTTAGTAGCACTTTCCACTCAAAATGAATACTTACGCCAGCGCTTTAGGAGTCATTTATTTGTGTATTTGATGTGAAAAAAATGACAGTACATATTTATTCCAAAGAGCTTTGTGCAGCCCTTCTGTCATTTATGAGCACTGTAAATGCGTATATGAAAGATGCAATTATTACCTAATACAATGTTACTCTCTTTACCAAACTTGGAAGGGTGAATGGCTGAGTCAGCATTGTTAGGAGTCAAACCTGTGACTAGCAGCAGACATCAGCAGTGAGCATTTAACTCACTGAGCCATCTAATTTTGTCAACACTTTGGGCTCTTTAGGATGTTGATTGGATGAGCGTCCTACCGACACCGTAGCGGGAATGGAACTACCCGAGTATTCGTTGGTGGTTCCATCCACAGTATTAGGAAGTGACCTCCCTATGGATGGTCAGAAATATCCATCTTTCTATTGCAGCTAGTGTGGTGGCTGGAAAAGGGCTGCAGCGCAAGCTGCAATAGAAACAAGCATTTACAATGCAATGGCCTCGGCTTTGTTAAAGTTAGAGCTATTGGCATTGCAAATGGCATTTTTTTTTTTTTTTTTAAAACAAAAATAAATGGTATTGTCATTTACAATGGCAGTAGGTGAGCATTAGAGAGTAGTAGAGAGTATTAGCGGACACAGAGCCACACACACAGAAAGCCACACACACACACACACACACACACACACACAGCCACACACACACACACAGAGCCACACACACACTCAGAGCCCCACACACACACATACACACAGCGAGCCACACACACACACACAGAGCCACACACACACAGAGCCACACACACACAGAGAGCCACACACACACAGAGCCACACACACACACACACAGAGCCACATACACACACACACAGAGCCACACACACACAGCGAGCCACACACACAGCGAGCCACACACACACAGCGAGCCCAACACACACACACAGAGCCTCACACACACACACAGAGCCCCACACACGCACACACAGAGCCCCACGCACACACACAGAGCCCCACGCACACACACAGAGCTCCATACACACACACACACAGAGCCCCACACACACACAGAGCCCAACACACACACACAGAGCCCCACACACACACAGAGCCCAACACACACACACACAGCCCAACACACAGAGACACACAGAGCCCAAAACACACACACACAGAGCCCAACACACACAGACACACAGAGCCCAACACACACACACACACAGAGCCCAACACACACACAGCCCAACACACAGAGACACACAGAGCCCAACACACACACACACACAGCCCAACACACACACACACAGAGCCCAACACACACACACAGCCCAACACACACACACACACACAGAGCCCAACACACACAGACACACAGAGCCCAACACACAGAGAGACACAGAACCCAACACACACAGACACACAGAGCCACACACACAGACACAGAGCCCAACACACACAGACACACAGAGCCCCACACACAGACACACAGAGCCCCACACACAGACACACAGAGCCCCACACACACAGACATCCCTCAGTCTAGGTCTGCCACACGCCCATCTCTGCCCAGTAACGCCCCAGGGAACAGAGGCAAGAAAAAAACGATGACAAGCAGGGAACGATCAGAAGCATGGAACAGAGGCAAGAAAAAAAATGAACAGCAGCAGGGAACAGAGGCAAGAAAAACACGATCAGCAGCAGGGAACAGAGCCAAGAAAATCGAGCACAAGCAGGGAACAGAGGCAAGAAAAACACGATCAGAACAATCAGGAGCCGGGAACAGAGGCAAGAAAAAAAAATGATCAGAAGCAGGGAACAGAGGCAAGAAAATCGAGCACAAGCATGGAACAGAGGAAAGAAAATCGAGCACAAGCATGGAACAGAGGCAAGAAAATCGAGTAAAAGCAGGGAACAGACGCCACAGAGCCACACACACAGACACACAGAGCCACACACACAGATACACAGAGCCACACACAGAGCCCCACACACACACACACAGCCCCCCCCCCACACACAGAGCCACACATGCACACACAGACATTCATCAGTCTAGGTCAGCCACACGCCCATCTCTGCCCAGTAACGCCCCAGGGAACAGAGGCAAGAAAAAAACGATGACAAGCAGGGAACGAACAGCAGCAGGGAACAGAGGCAAGAAAAACAAGGCAGTGTGAGGGTTTTGCTGTCTGCTCATCAGTGAGGGAGAGATCCCTAACCCCGAGAGGGGCGGCGGCGGAGGGGGCTGTTAAACTTACACTATTGCGCCATTAAAAGGACACAAACAATTTCCAGCGGATTTACGGGGGCGGACAATGCGGCCCCACTGAGAGCTGACCTGCGGGGGCGGGGCCGGGGAGATGTCGTCTGACCCACTTGAGAGGAGGAGATGGGCTGTGTTTGATGACAGGGTGTTGCCATGTCCTTGGTCGGCTGTCTGTTCCGGTTCTAAAATGGACACTCTGTACAACCCGCCCCTCGCTGTATACACAGCTAGACGAAAGCCAGACGAGCGAGAGAGCACTTCTATTTATGTAGCTACGAAGGCATCTCAGTGGGATAAAGAGCCTGCTGCAATGCTGGTCCCAGCTTCGAATTCCCGCTCGCTGTTGCCTTACTTTTTTTCAGATAGTCCGACTGATAAATTATTGCCTTTGGAGGGGGGGACAATTAATGTTGTTACAAAACTCGGGACTAGGCGACACTAGAGTTACTGACAGCGGGTGCTCTAAGACCTCTGGTGAGCACATAGGGGCGATAATCCGCTCTCTGGTGGCTTTATGTCTGCCAGTGACGTATTGGAAGGCACCAATTGCAATTAGAGCTCAATCTTGGATATATTTGACACTCGGCAAATTCCATTTGCACAATATGCATCTGATATCGCAAAAATTGGGCTGCTTTTATCCCCTTCAGAAGTGTGCGTATTTTTTTTTACTTTCGACACGATTTTCACCAGGCGACGCAAGCACCAGGGTGCGCACTTTGACCCAAGATGTAATCCTGCTTCAGGAGCAGACTGTCATTGTGACTAGAATGTCATAGGACCCAGATATTTAATGATAAGAGTTTGTTTTCATATAGCGCAAATACCGTAACTCTGCTATTTCTAGGCGTTGTAAATAATAGACGTTACTATTACCCAATTGATGGTAATGGCGATTGGCTGAGTCTGCTTTGCCGCCATTCGAACTCACAGCCTCTAGAATTTTGGAAAACAAACATTCAGCTCAATGGGATGTCCTGCCAACAAATTTATAGATGCGTAATGAGTTGACCTACATTAAAGGCTGCTTTTAACTATTGTCGCCTCAGACACCGCAAGAGTTCTTTGTATTAATTAGGACAAAAGGAGAGGAGAAAGTTGAGAAGAGGGGTGGGGGGAGAGGAGCGACGAGGCAACGTCATTTTTGGAAGCTAAGCCCCGTCCTTTGCAGACTAGGGGGCGTGTTTTTCGAGGAGAGAAAGAAACGAAAAAAACACGCCCCTCAATCCGAAACGGACGGGGCTTAGCTACTAAAAATGACATCACAGAACCCTCTTCTCCAATGGCTGGCCACCGTTTAGGCAGCCAGCCAATGGAGAAGAGGGGCGGATTCAAGCCTCCCTACTCTGAGACATCAGATCTCGCCAGCGAGACTGCGCATGCGCAGCCGACGCTAGCCGAGACCTAAAACGGATGTTTTTAAACATCTCTGCTCCATGGGACAGGCACCACACGTTGCCTGCCACACGTTGCAGGGATGTTAAGGGGTGACCCCCAGGTCCTGTAGCTGAGGGCTATGGGGGAAGGGCCCCCAAAGTCACTTTCCGCCTGCCTTTTCATGTTGGGCAGACAGCAATGAAAGGGAGGCTGAAAGCGACATTGTAATCTGGAGGCTGGCTTCGTTGTCATTTTGGGATTACAATTCCGCCTGCCGCCTGACAGTGTTCTGTGCCCGTCTGAAGCGGAGCTGAATTCCCCCATGGGTTTCCCTCTGACCGCCACTATCATAATACAACAGTCGGACGGAAACCTATGATGTCGGGCGGAAAGCCTCTGACGAGCTGTCAGATGGCTATCCGTCTGACATCATAATAAATTGATATCTATGTAAGTATGGGTAAATGCAAAGTACCACCCTAGCTACAAATAAATAAAATGGTGTTTATGAATAGAGATACATTTACAGAGGGAGGGGGAGGGACTCTTCAGTTACTATTCAAAATCCAGTGTTGTTAGTGCTTCTTATATGAGTGATTTGTTCCTTCAAGAAGTGCAGGCGAGAGGGAGAATGATGCACCTGCGCTGGAATGATATTTCAGGTCCTTGGTATATATCAGAAGAACGCCCGCCATCTTGTCTTCTTCTTGGTCTCACAGGAACTCCCTGTTTCCCAAGTTTTATCATACTTACAGTACAAAATCCATCCATCTGGCGGATTATTCCACACTTTGCCATCTTTCCAGTAAATATTCACAGATTGGCATCCTTAGGCACAGATGTCACTTATGTCACTTAATTGCGCAATCAAGTACTGAGGTTTGGGTCACTGACCAATGCAAAAATCACCAGTGACTTAGGGGCCCATTTCCTTATAAATCATGCAATTTGCAGCACTGTGGCTCAAGTACTTACTTTCAGTGGATCCTTGAAAACATGGGACTTCAAGCCAGATTTAAGATTGACTGCATTATTTGTGCTGGGCAGAGAATTCAGACCAAAAAAAAGGGATAGGCGGACGGTCTGAATCAGTCTCAGCCACTGGTAATTGCTCAGAACTGCATTCCAATCCATCGTTTTTTTTAAGACCATGCCCCTTTGGACAGGAACAGATCCCATGGGCACAGTCCACCTCGTACTGCCACGGCAAGGCAGAGAATTTAGCTATACAAAAGCAAATTCAATATAGGACGGTACCTAAAAAAATAGTTCATTTGTAAGGCAATCAGGGACATCAAATTGGCCAATAGGAAGCAAGTCTGCAGGGGGGTGTGGGAGTTGGGAAGAGATGATGTGACGTGCCTATTTGGAGTTTCCCATACTTCAGGGAGCTTACAGAAAAAAATCAGAATAGTTATTCAGCTTTGCTAGACTTCTGCACTGGAACGTAATCTTCCTAAGAGCAGCTGTCTTTTTCTGTTACGCCCTATTACCGTAAGTAAGGCTCTGTTTCGCCTACAGATTGTTTTGATTGGATTGGAATGTTCCAGAAAGGAAGCTGCTGTAAAACCTCAGTTGTTCTTAGGTTTATGACATACGCACCTCGTGCATTAGCGGTATCAGCAGGGGAATATTAAATAGCGATCATTCCTTCCCTTCAGGCCCCAGCATTGTATCAGTTGTCGCAATATCTGAGATGCTGGTTTAATAGCGCACGCGCTGATTTAGTCATCGTCTCATCTGACAGGCAACATCTGCTGACAGATATTAAATCGCACAATGGCCCCCCGCCCTCCCCACCACTAGAGTCAGTGACAGACAGGGCAGACAGGACTCCCCAGGGTGGTGATGTTTTAATCAGCAGTGCTGACAGCGCTCGTGGTGTGCAGGGGTAAAGTCAAAAAGTGTTAAAAACACAGAGATGTGTGCTGCAAAGAGTCTTAGGAGAAAGGGGTCCATTTCAAACTGGTGTGTGGGGGGCCCTGCCTCTACCTGGCACTGCCAATACCTTACAATAGCAAATTTCAAGCAAATACAGCCAGCAAATGACATGATAAATGAACCCATTATTACAAGCACAGTGTGAGCGCCTGGGCAGTGAGCACAGTGTAGATTGAATGCTGTCGGCTACAGCAGCAGACTACAACTACAACAACCGCGTGGGAGGGGGGGGGGGCACAGGAGCAGGGCCCCAGATTTTTGGGAAGTGATATAATGCCCAAACTCCAGCCCCAGCCTTGTTCACTGCTGTACTTATTGTTAAGAATTTAGTATTTGCTTTCTCAACCCCCTTGGGCACCCCTATGGAGTGAGCAGAGTGGAGTGATTGGCTTAACTGAATCAGTTGTAAGTTGTCAGCTCTCCAGAAGTCTACAGCCATCAAACCTGGACCAAGCCTCTATGCAACCAATCAGATGCAAGGGATTTAGAAACCGATCTCTACAAACATCTGATCCTTATTTCACCTTACCTTTTGAACTAATGCCTGAAAATGGCTTCCTCAAATTTAGAAGGAACTGCAAAACACACCTAATCATTGGGGCTCAGAGCAGAACTGCTCTCTTATATTCTGGGTCGCGAGGCGTTTGCTGATTGACTCATGTATCCTGCTGGCTACTTGCCTAAGGGTCACATTCCAACATATGTTCCATGGCAAGCGCTAGGAATTTGTGAATTTATCATCCAATTTCAGCTCTTTCATGCTTTCTTTGGCCAGGTCACTCACAATGCACAAGCAGATTGTCAAAATTATAAAAGTGTTTACATCTAATACTCCGGGATAGTGAGATGGATTTTCAATTTTATAATATAGCAGCAGCTAACTAATATTAATTGCAAATAATATTTGTGACCACTTCCATTTCTCATATGTGGGATGCTCTTTTGATCTAAAAGATTTTGTGATAGATATTGCATGGTGTTGAAACACATAAGCATTTCTATGTGCACAATATCTGCAATAGACTCCGCTACATCACCCACATTAAAATATATTAAAGTAAAACAGCATTCAAACCAATCTGTTTAACAATTGCTCAATGTCATTAGGGCAAGACTCACTGCAGAACAGGGCTGGCTCTATCTATGGCCCCCCCTGAAAGGCTGGGGCCCTCGGCCACAGCCCACTTTGCCCATGCCTTAAAACGTCTCTGCTTCCTATTACGACCAAATTCCATCACTGTATAGTTCTGACATCTTCCTTGTGTATGTAACGCAACTCACACATAAAGACTCTCAGGCACTGACGCCTCATGAAACCCCTATCCAATTATCACAAAGCGTTCAAAGGTAACATGTTTCTTTGAAATAACCAACTTTATTGGAAGTTTTACTGCAAAGACAGTTGTTATTGCATACATATGGAACTGTGCATAGAATAAAGGTAACATGTTTCAAGGTATGTGGTTATCTCATCACTGAGATTCCACTGCCAGTGAACACCTTCTCTCCTACTATGCCACAAAGATAGCATTAGAGGCTAGGTGGAATATTAGGGATCCCCAAAGTTTTGATCTATTGCACTGTCAATCAAATTTGAATGAGATTGCTCCAGAATATCAATACGTATAGATAACATTCCACTAATTCCGTTAAAGCTCAAGTTGATTTTCCCTTCTACCAGATTTCACTTGAGTATCTGAATTTAATATAAACCTCAATCTACAAATAGATTCCTGTGTATTTACTTGTGTGTATTTTATATACAACTTTCCGCAATAGGTGAGCACAAACTCATTGATGTGTGTGTTTGCCCCATTTACTTCAAGCCCTATGCATTTTGATTGCCATGCCTTTCGTTTGGTGCCAACATTTTGAAAAAATCATGTAAAATAGAACACAAAGAAACTATTTGAAACTCTTAGAATATCATTATCTAGAAATCAATCTCTAACACAGGAAACATTAAAAATTTCAGAACCAAATCAAATACTCAGTACTTTCTTGAAGCACCCACATCAGTTTGCTCCCTGTTCAAACAGTGCATGTTCAATGAACTGTTGCCATGTTTCACTGCACCCTTAAGTTCCACATCCACTATGGAAGACACCATCAAATTAAAATTCACGATGAAAGCCAATCTTTTCTGTTCGTCGTCTTTCTGCTTGTCTTCCATCTAACATACTGGTGCCAATCCAAGAAACGTAGTACATGCAGACTACTGTAAAACTGTTTACATAAAACAAAATACATTTCTGCACATTAGTTTCACTCAACATTATACAAGTATGATAAAGGAAGCATGCAAATTCTACACATTCGTTAAGCCCAGTTGGTGCTACCCATCCCAAGAAAGCAATCCACCAAATCTCGTGTTGCTGTATCACATTATCCACATTGCCACTAATTCATTGATCCATCACTGTCTCAAGTAAATGAAAAAGTAATTGATTTACTTGACGTTCTGCATCTTTAAAACATCCTTAAGTCTTGCTAGAATGGGCGTTTCGCTCTCTGTCCTCAAGGTACTTTTATGCTCAATTATTCTACTTTTCGCCATTCTGTTCATCTTACCTAGATAAAATCCACATGGACATTTAATTGTATCAATGCACAGTTCGTGCACATTTGTTTAAATGTAATATTTTGAAGTTGAAAGGTAGCTCTCAAACTTTGACATGATCGCATTGTGACAGTGTGCATAACTTAACAATTGACGTGTTCCTTTTTTGCACGTAATATTGTTTATTTCCGTCCTTTATTTGCTGACAAATACTTTTATGTAATTTGTACTTTGAGGTCCAAAAGCATCACTTACTGCCCTACACACTGCGATGCCCTTTAACCAGCAAGATTAGGGACCCCCTTGAGGGATTTCTCCAAATTACAGTGGCATAAAATGAAATAAGACCATATGTTCTTTCTATGCTGCCTTTTTTATATTGCTAAACCAGAAATTGTCCATTATAATCACGTTTACGCCCTGTTTCCAGTGGCTATTTTGCTGTTTTATGGATTTCTAGCTGCTCGCTTGTTTTCAATAACCACATTGAGTTTTTTATGCCCCTTAAAGCTGATTTATGTGCCTCCCATCACATAACAATGAATGTATATATTTTTCTTTATCAATGGTGAAAAAGACTAATTTCCCTATGTCAATGCAGTTTATTTACCTTATTCCCCTCTAAACCTAACAACATTTCCATCTCCTGTTGCTTGCTTGCTGACCTCTTTCCAATATTGTGTGTAACAATGAAAGATTGAACACTGACCTTGCCTGATATTCTGGAGAATTGATTTTGGAGGCTGATGCATCAGCAGTGAAATATCATTAATATGTGTCAACATGCTTAGAGCTGCAGGACAATCCTTACAGACTGGAGCCTGGGACTTTCAGATGTCAGCTAAATTTAATCTTGTATCTTTGCTTTTGTGAAAGTAATCCTTTACCATCTGATAATTTGGTTGAATGATCTTGCTAGTAATAGGTCATAAGCGCTCTCTAGTTTTCAGCACCCTATAGACGTTTATTAAGGTGGGGGAAATTGCAGGTTTGTTTTTTTATTAAAAAAATAAGAGTAATATTTGTAAAAAAAATCACAAAATTATGCATAGGACATGAACTGTATTTCTGCTATATCTCATTTGTTAACTGAACACATACCTCCAGTGCTTAATTTGAGACGGTGGTTGTTGGTGCTGAGCACCGGCACTTAATCATCAACACAGGTGTTTTTTACGAGCACCAGTTAAGGACACATTAATTTACAGGCAGATTAAGTGATTTGCCCAGAATCATCAGATGTTGAGCTGACACCAAGATTCGAACCTGGTTCCCCAGCTCTGAAATAAGCAGCTCTAGCCATTATAGCACATCCTCTTTCCACTTTCATGGTTAGTAGACTGATTTAGGTGGCGCTAACAGGAGAAATATCTCTCAGTTGTGGCAGGCATCCTTTTAACAAAGCCAGCAGGACATTACCTGTTCGGACAGTTTCTCCTGGGTGGAAATTTCAGAAAATAGTGCTACTTTTAAATGGAAAAAACAAATAAACGTATGACTCGGAAATGTGTGAATTTCGCAAGGTTTTGCCTACATAATTTGCAAAAGTCTAGTATTTATGTTAACTTGTGGCTATTGTAAACCACAGTAAAATTGATTTTTTTTCCTGCAACATTCTAGAGGTCTATTGAAAACGAAGCACATCTGTATAGTATTTAAAGTTGAAGACTTTGGGAAAATAGCATGCAAATAAAGAATTTTGGGCCATATGTATCAAGCCTTTTTTGAATCGCAAAGGCCGAAATTCGCAGAATTTCGGCCTTTGCGACTCGCAAACGGCCGTTTTGCACGTTTTGGAATGTATGAAACATTCCCAAAATAAGAATTGCAAACTTGTGCGATTCCTTATTTTTCCATAGCATTTACGGAATTGCAAATTTGCGATTCCTTAAATGCTATGTATGTAGCAATTTTAGCTTGCGAATTTTGTTTAAGAATTCGCAAATTACCACCAACTTTCAGTTGATGGTAACTTGCGAATTTTTCCAGAAATGCACAAATTGGCATTTTTAAAGGTGGCATATGATGCACACACATGCCCATAGGGCATGTATGTGCGCCATATGCACACACATGTTCTTTTCAGGGGTGCAGCAGGGTGTCTTTGAGACACCCCTGCACCCTTGCAATAATTCTCAAATTGCGATTAGCAAATTGCGAATTCGCAATTTAAGAATTATTTTGCATTCATTCCTATGGGCCTCCTGGCCCATAGGAATGCATTGGAAATTATTCCCTAATTGCGAATTCGCAAAATGCGAATTCGCAAATAAGGAAGCTTAAGGAATCGCAAATAAAAAGCGATTTTGTTCATACATACCATTTTGCATTTCCTAAATAGCGATTCCTTAAAATTCGCTATTTAGGAAATGCAAAATAGTTTAATGATACATATGGCCCTAGGTAACATTTTATTTGCATTGTGAACCTTACATTTATGTCTGTTATGCTGGGACAGGCTATAGGAACCTTGTATTTTCAATGGGCATCATTAATCTTACGCTTTGCGAATGTTTTGGCAGATACGTTAATTATCAAACCTTCTGCGTTCACCTTCTTCACTGTCTTTGCTTTCATCATCTCTTGAACAACATCTCTCAGTTTGCTGGGATTTGTCCATAGTGTTGCGTGACTCAAAATCTTGTCCATTAAATCCTTTAAAGTAAGAGAGACTAGAAGTTTTCCTGCCAAGAGTTTTGTTCTGGTGCCATTCATTTGGCTAGACGACCTGTGGAACTTGTTTCCCATGAATCAAAGCTCAAGGGTCTTCCGGGAAATGAGATTGACACTAGGGAAAGAAACTACACACGTGGATTCTTTGTTCTGAAGATCTTATTGGTGTTTTAGTACAACCAAGTTTCCCTGTAGCCTTCTTCACCTGATGTTTCTCAGCACACCTCAACCACTGCCTCAACTTCTACCAATCCACCAGATACTTTCGATCTGTTTCCCAGGCAAGAGAACACCACCCTCGCATCGAGAAGACCGGAAGCGGAGGACGCTCCTTCTCATACCTCACAGCCAAGACCTGAAACGACCTCCCAAAACACTTCAGAACCTCCCCTTACCTCATGAACTTTTGAAGGAACCTCAAGACAAGGCTCTTCCAGATGAAACAGGCATGGTCTCCTCCTCAGGCCTGCCGTACTCAGGGCCTGAATACCCTCACAGGTGATTCGCCGCGCTCCACAAATGTTCATAACAACGCAAATTCGATGTTTGGCAGTCTTGGGATCATATGCCTGTTCTGTGACTATTCGCTAATTGTGACTGATATGTGCATCTCATATCTGAATCAGTAATTAGAAACCACAAGTAAGGAAAGAGTATTTCAGTTCCAAATTGGTATAGATTCGGTTCGCTGTGCATGCCTTTCCCGCTTTCTTACATTGCCATGCAACTGATTACCAATCGCAAACCGTACAGATGTAAGGCTCAACCTTTTTGCTGCCCATCATATGATTACGTCCACGCATTTTCATTGACATCCCATAGCTCTGGTACAGTTTTATCAATCATCATTGCTGTTCCAGTCATCTAAACATCATCCATGTTTTATCTTTCGTCATGCATCAATTCATTAAAAAAAATCTGTTTTTCACAGAAGACAGAAGGGGAGTGCACTTGTCTTAGATGGAAATGAGAAGATAGACAAATCCATATAAGCACACCTCCAGAACACATTCTCCAAATAATCACCTACTGTATAACCAATCTTTGACCTTTGGAGCCCGAAAAGGTGACTGGTGTTCTGTTCATATGTATGATGTTATTTGTGAAGGTGGCTTATACTACAACAGCCCTAATGACTTTTGTCTCCTCATCAAGAGTGGTTGTTTGCCCATGTTTGCACCAAGACCAGTGCTTAGTCTGAGCCTGTGGTTTCTTAATCATCAACATCGGTGCTTCTCATGAGCACCAGTTAAGGACACATTCATTTACGGGGCGATTACGTCATTTGCCCAGAATCACAGGATGTTGAGCCGACGCCGAGACTCCAACCTGGATCCCCTGCTCTGCAGTCGGGAGCTCTGGCCATTCAGCCATGTCCTCTCCCCACTTTTGTGGTTATCAGTCGCTTCTGTCTTAGGCGGCGCCAACAGGAGAAATGGGCTGGTGCAAGTTGCCTCCTGACGAGATCCCCGGCACTTATTTTTTTACAAATCAACCATTGACCCAGACATTAGAATATTGACGTGCAGATTGGAACGGGTGGGACTAAGATGTAATCTGTCACACCCAAAAAGCATCCTCAGTGTCTGAAGACAGCCCTGTACCCTGTGGATGGGGATAAATAAAGTAATTTATCATTATGGTATCACCGCCTCTCTGAGCATCTTCTCCATGCGCGGCGAGCTATCCAGGAGACCAGAATGGCACCGAAAGACAGGAGACATTTAACAAAATATATTTTCAATGGTTTCCTTGGAAAATTTGCAATACTGAATATCCCTTTAAAGATCGCACAACCTCAGCTAGAAAGAATTGAATGGTATACTTCTCATCAACCATGCAGAAGAGACTTTATTAAATATTTGATTCATGTTCCTCTTAGTGCACATGGCATTCAGATTTAATTAACATTTCACTAAACCGTCATAACCTTAAGTAAGAATTACTATTAATTTAACAGCCCAGCCGAATGAGCCTGTCCTCTGTGGAAGGCATTAACATTTTCCTTTATCCACCCTCCTTCCTCATTTATCATATTCACCCTCGTGGCTGTCGGCAATGTGACGTAAAGGTGGATTATTTGTGGCCAGCTGTTTAAGTTTTTATTTTTTATTTTGTTGTTTTCCATAACGCAGACTTGGCACAAGGGCATCATAGCATTTTACATGAGCACCGGATCACATTGCCCAAATTTAGGCCTGGGTGAATTAAGTGATTTGCCCAGAATCACAGGGTGTTGAGCCAAGCCCGGGGTCTCGAATCTGGTACCCAGTTCCAAAGTGGGCTGCTCTGGCCAGCAAGACGCATTTTCCCTGCAGTTGGGACCAGGACTGGACAGGGATCGCAAACCAGGCCTGGCAATTACGTCTGACCGGCCCCCAGGGTGTGGGGGGTGTTGGGTCAGTCAGGCGTAATTGCCAGCGGGGCTGGAACACTACTGCTGCACTGCTGCTGCGCTTTTGTTACAAGGGGCTGGTTTTCCTGCACCCTTCCAGCCCACCGGGGAATCCCCCGGTGCCCGCTACGGCCAGTCCGGCCCTAGTAGGGACTGTGCTAGCCTCATACTCCAGATAGTCTGACTCTTAAAGGGTGTAACGCAACTTGTCTTTGAACTCAGTCATCCTGATTCAGAAACAATTTGTTGTGACCTTCTCAAGGAACAAAATCTAGTAGTACACTTGTAGTACTACTGCTTTGCTCTTTGAAGCCAGGAGTAAGCAATATGTACTACTGGAACTCAGTAGTAAATCAGGGGGACTACGAGAGTAGGTTACAGGAAAACTCTTGAGAATCGCTTCCAAAGTGTCTGGTGGTGCACACACAACTAGGAGCTAAAGCTGCATTTCCACTAGACAGCTATAAAACAACACAATCATAGAAGAAATCCAACCTGCAGGCCTCAGACCACAACAAGCTAGTAACAAAAAACATTAGATTTGCTCTATCATGTGTTGTACTGTGTCTTATTTTTCAATGTAATCCTTAGTAAAGATCTTTCTAAAGCAGCCATTGGGCTTCCCACTGTTCTTCGGCAGTCATGTCTGTCCCTCTGATAATTCCATTGGTGACTAAAAAGATATATGAATGCAAGGTTTGCACTTAGTATTTTCTTCATTAGATATTACTAAGCTGTTCCATTGCAGTTGCATAGGAACCAGAGTGAATAAATGAATGTTTGAGGGTGACACTTGGCTCCATGTTGTAAGGACTCTATGGGCGCGATGTAGGTGGCTCATTACCGTTCGGTAAACCCAAAATTCAGTAAATTTCAGGCTTACCGACCGGTATTGAGCCATTTCCAATGTAGGTGATGATTCGGTAAATACAGAATCGGTATTGACCGAATCATTATTTACCGAATCGGTAGATGGTACGTAGGAAGCACATTTAAGAGTGCTTATTTGCTTTAAGGATTCGTTATTTACCACCAACTACAAGTTGGTGGTAAATATCGAAAACCAAAAAAAAACATTTTTTAACTGTGCCATGTGGCAGACATACATACCCTTAGGGCATGTATGTGTGCCTTATGTGCACACATGCACAATTCAGGGGTGCAACAGGGTGTCAGTGTGACACCCTGCCACCCTTGAATATGTTCCCCCTATTACCGAATCGGTATTTACTGATTCAGTAATTCCAATTCATTCCTATGGGCCTCCAGGCCCATAGGAATGAATGGAAATTACCGAATCGGTAAATACCGATTCTAAAACACCAAATATTACCGATTCGGTAATAATTACAGAATTTTTTGCTACATACCATTTACCGATTCTGAAATACCGAATCGGTAAAATTCGGTATTTTATAATCGGTAAATGGAAATTACCTACATATGGCCCTATGTTTCCAGTCTTTGGCTTTCATTTGCCAAACTACCATTACATTGGAGTTATAGCCAGTTGTTGATTTCACTGAACTACCTTGGTTAGGACACCTGATAAGAATGACTTGCAAAATACTGGATTTGAAACAGAGGGCCTCATATAGAGGTTAGCAAAGTGGGATATTTGCCAAAGGGTTGCAGCTTCCCATCCTGCTATTATTGCTGTGCCATTGGCATCAATACGCTGGTAATGCAGCAGGCGGGATGTTTGCCATTTTTTGGTAAATGTTCTGCATCCACCCAACTATAAATAACTAACCCCTAGAAGTCCTCCCAACATAAGGCTATGTGCCAACCCTACTTTTTACCAATATATTTTAGAAACAGTTGCATGTATGTTTTTCAGAACAACAAAATTACTGAGTTAAATGTTTCTCATTGCATCCAGTGGGCCTATTGTCATTACACAAGCTTCCCTTTGGACCTGCAGTAGCATCTGTGGTATAGGCCTTCATCAACATACATGGGCAAGGAAAGCATGCCTACGAGTGTGAAGCTATCATAGGTGCAGCAAGTGCAGTAGCACCGGGTCCCAGGAACGCGAGTTGCCGAATGTTTACCAATCATGGCTTTTTTGCCACCAAGCCATGGAGCAGTTCACCAATTTCTCTTTTTAACTTTAGGGCCCATTACACCCTTGGTACGTCACTGATTCAAACCTGGTAGGCCTTATCCACAGAGGTAAATTTGGTCGCAAATGTAGGTTTACAAGCAAATAGAACTTTTTATGCCTGTCAAAAATTCACACGTGGACTCCTAGTGGACGTAAATAACTTTTCCACCATGTGTGCCGAGAAATCTGCAGTAGTAAGTGCCACTTAAAAAGTGGGAAATTGGAGGAGCAAGGTGTTGGTGCCTTGGAAGTGTGGAAATGCTCACAAATGTGTACATTTGTGGGCATTCTCTAATGCCTCTCCGACTCCATTCCACCCGGAAAATGTTGGGAGGCTCATCCTAACGCTCTCCTTCCACGAAGGAAAGTGGAACGAGTCACCACCAAACTTACCTGGGTGTTGGGGAAGGGCTTTTTCCACAGGACAAATATTTTTCCTACAGAAGATTTGCACTGGAGGCTAATTTCAAGGACAGTTTTTCACAATGGAGGACCTAGCAGAGGGTTAATAGGAGCCTTAAGAAAAAGTCCATGATACTCCCTGGTGCAGCTTTCCATGCGTACCTGTTCTGGGAATGCTTGTGAATTCCAAAATAAGGTAAAAGTGCATTAGACGAAGATCTAGATCTCTGCCCATATGTTTATGTTTTTTTGTGAATAGGGTCCTCTTTGATTTATTATGCTATCCTTCACTGCTAAAGGAAAACCGAACAAATAATGCAGTAAGTTGTTAACAATGTAAAACTAGTTAGAACATTTAAGTTATGTAAAACAGGCATGGCGGTGGGTGGGAGGGGTTTATATGACCTTTGACTTTTGGTTTTGTATCGTTTTGATTGGCTGGCTGGAGGCAGGACTGGGGCGAGGAGGACCCATGAGGGGGTAATGATGGTTTCGAACTATCCCAAGGAGTGATTCACTGGCTTTCTTTAATAGATTCCTTGCAGCTTCTGTGCGATTTTAAGGCATAGAATTCAAATTCCCAAGAATTTTCTATACATACATTTATTTCTGTGTCAATTCCTGTGTATTTGACACATAGGACAAAGGGTCCTCAAGAGTTAGATGTAAAATTTGAAAGAAAGTCAAGTGTCCCAAAGAAACCAGATGCAAAAACACATCTGTAAATGCTATTTACAATGCATAATTTGTAAAAAAAAAAAAAGTGCTAGGGTCCTTGTCAGGAAAACACTGCAGCTTGCTACACCCATTGCCCCTGCCAGTGTTGCCAATGACAGTGCCAACACCTCTACTACTAATCACAGTCTTACTAAAGTGACAATTCATACTATTCCAGGCATCCATTGCGAAAATAGTGGTTTGGACGGCAGGTATTAGTCATTTTTAATGTGTATTACATTAATAAATGTTATCGGACTCGTCTCTGTATTAGACAAAAGTTGGCAGAATGTCATAAGTGTGGTTGTTGACCAGCACTTGAAACCACCTGCTCAAATTAACCAGTTCCGGGCTCGTGGCGCACTGTGCTAATGACGAAGTGGTTCCGTCACGCCGTGGCTGCTGCGCCCACGCTGCATCAATTCCGCGCCTGTGCGGCTGAATTAATGAGCGGGCGGGGCCGTGACAGAAACACTCCGTCATGAGCACCGCGCGCCCGTGGCTCGTGACACAGTGGTTCCGTCACAAGCATGGCGGCACCGCGCTCCCCCCCTCTTCCCCCCCAGTGCCTCAGCGGAATTACCGCCGCGGCCAAGGGGTTAAGCACTGTGCTTATTTACAAGCCCGTTACGCTGCCGGTATGTTACTTTTTCCCATAGTAAAAGTGAGGCACTGCCGGCGCAAGGGGCTTGTAAATAAGCCCCATGTATTTATTTTTGTGTGTGTTGTGAAGTACTTTTCCGATCGTCTTTTGCATACTTGTTTCTCTGGTAAAACTGAGGTCTGACTTGCCCAAGAGACAAGACATCGCCCTCCACGATGTCATCAACACAGATCCTGTGTTCTGGCCCAGCAGCGGCTTCTAGTTTCTTCCTCGGCTTGTCTCAAGGCAGCGTCGTTGTTTGCGTGCATGTCATTACCGCGAGCGCGTGGCAGGTTTGATTTATGGCGCGCAAACAGCCCCTCTTCGCTGTAATTCCAAAGGCATGTGTGTTTACCCTGCTCCTGCGGTGGATAATAATATCCATGACGGATAAATACAGATACTTTCCCAATTTACCATTGTTAGGGTAATGTTTACTCTTTCTGCACGCCTCGTTTATTTTCAGTCAGCAGGATCACAGCGCCCTCGCCACCTCTTCCTCCCAGAGACATTTATATCTTCAGCCCCTCGGTACTAAAAACATGTTCTCTGTTATGAAAAATAAATTAAAACATCTGTTGTATAACAGATAACTTTTAGATTCCTCTCAGCGATCTTTTCTTTTGTGTTCATAGGAAATAAACTGAACATCAACATTTATTGGTGAAAATACAGCGGCAGAGAAAAGAGGCGAGCTCAACATGCTGCAGAATTATGGGGTGGGATAGAAGCAGGGTTGGACTGGGAACCAAAACCGGCCCTGGCAAAGTGCTTGGCCGGTCCCCCCCTCCACACTGGGGGGAGGGGTTGGTTGGTTGGAGGTGTCGCCGAGCGCTTTGCTAGGGCCGGTTTTCGGCCGATTTTGTTGCAGGGCCGATTTTGCAGCTATGCTGCAAAAACTGCCCTGTAACAAAATCGCCCCCCAGGGGCTCAAAACCGGCCCCCACCCTTGCGGCGCACCGGGGGATTGCCCGGTGCCCGCTATGGCCAGTCCGAGCCTGGATAGAAGCATGTCGAATGGTGGACAATTCTGAAAGATTTGTGGAAGTAAAGTGTGACACATTTTGAGTTACTTTAGTTCAACTTAGGTGTGCAAACAAGTCACCCCTGGGTGACAATGGAAGATCCCACAGGGTCACCCACTATTAGAAAGGTAGTGATTACCCACAAAGTTGTAACTTTGTGGATAATCATATCACTTCTATAAGACAGTTTAGAAACAGGAATCCAGAATCTTCCCAGGAAATGCTGTCACTGATATCCAGAACAAAAAAAGACTTAAAACGGGACATCAGGGGATCCAAGAAACTGTACAATAAACACACCTGGGCGAAACTCCTCCACAGTAGCAAACAAAGAGATTCAAAACTCTTTTGGGAAACGATCAACCAACTAATAAATGGAAGGCACCGACATCACAACTCGGATGTAATGGAGGACACTTGGAGAGCCCACATCGAACACATATAATGAAACTCCATCCCCAGGCATTCCAACTCAAGGAATACTAACAGGGGATATGAATGATGATCAGTTATTGACACCCCAAGTCTAAACACATCTGACCTCTCGCCACAGATATCACAAGAGCAAGTCTTTAAAACCATCAACAAGTTGAGAACGGCGGGAGCACCAGGACCTAATGGCTTGCCAAATGCCTTGTTTCGTCACGACCCTTAATTTTGGTCCAGTCTCCTAAACCCTCTCTTCACCCATGCCCTGGTGTCCGGTACGCTTCCCAACTCCTGGCGAGGTAGTATCCTAAATTCAATCCACAAGTCGGGCGCTCGCTCAGACCCAACCAACTACAAGCTTATAGCATTAATCGATGTGGAGTCAAAAATGTACCCTTCAAACCTGTTGATAGACCTAGAGGATTGGGTTTGCCAGTCAAACCTTATTCCTACACTCAAACTGGATTCAGGGCAGGGATGGGCACCCTCACAAACATCTCTGCAGTCATGCTCTTGGCTAATAAAGCCATATCAAATTCAAATACCTTGTACGCTTGCTTCATAGACCTCAAAGCTGCGTTCGATAAGATACCGAGAGACAAATTATGGGCTAAGATGCAAAGCTGGGGGGTACCAACTAAGCTTTTGGCGGCCATCATCAACCTGTACTCGGACACATGGGTCCAAATAAGGAAAGGAGATGGGTGCAGCGTAACTAGTAAGATTGCAACATCCAACAAGCTAAAACAGGGGTGTGTACTGGCCCCCTGCCTATTCAACATTTATACCGCAGACCTAGATAAACACCTCCAACTTGTTGAAGCTGACCCCCCAAGATTGGGCACAATTCCAACTCTAAGTCTTCACTACGCGGACAATATAGTCCTATTAGCGCAAACCCCACTAGGTCTGCAGCAACTAATCTACAAACTTGGAGCCTACCTCCCTTCAGTTGAACTCACTATCAACCATAAAAATAACGAAGGTGATGTGCTTCTCCAAACACCATTCCACAAGGAAAAACTACATTTATCTGGATATTAGGTGAGAAACCATTGATCAGGGTGTCTTCGTATAAATACTTAGGCTTCCAATTGGATTGCCACCTCAACTACACACAACGTCTGGACCAAGGCCGCTCGAAAGCAAACCAACTGCTCTTTGCATTTAAAAGTCTACATCAAAAGCTTTCAGGTTGTTCAACAGGGCACTGGCTCAAAGTAATCACTGCTAAATTTCTACCCTCCATCGCATACGGCTCAGAAATATTGAATACCAAAGACGCCACAACACTAAACACAGCACAATCCACTCTTTTCAAACGATCAAAAAAACATCCCTACTAACCAATAAAACTGCTATCGCAAAAAAAAAACATGCTTGGGCAGTGATACAATCGTACCAGATTCTTAAACCTCAACAGTACCTGTCTGCACATTTCTCATATTACAAAAAGCATTATTTGACATTGATGAGGCTGGGGTATACCCTACGAAGGACCTAACCCCCAAATAGAAGCACATATGGCCAACTAAAGCATGCCGGTTATGTGGACAGGGGGACAAATCTTTGTTGCACCTTCTTTGTATCTGCCCTGCACTACTAGTATTCAGGATATCTGTTTTGCGAGAGGCACTAAGAAACGCACAAATAAGGACATGCAGAGCGGCAGTTATAAAATGCCTCGGAGGCACGTCTATTCAATTATCCTGTAGAGCCATAAACTTTTGGAAAATGGCGGCAAAAGAATTGGACAAAAGTAGCAATTTAACATAAGCAGCGTGAAAATAATTGTACACAGCTATTTATTTGCTCTGATCATATACTTTTTTAATGTATTACCAGCTGTTTTCACCCTCCTGCAACTCTTGTCTCTATTTAACTTCCAGATTTAAAATATGGATTTTTGTTTTATGAAACCTGGTGGTACGTCCACCCTTTTATGATTTTAATGAAATCAAAAAAAAGTAATTTATTTTGATTGACATCACTTCTTGGCCATCTTTTTGACACCATTTGCACAAATAAATTTTCTCCCAAAATGGTTAGTGCAAGCGTGCAAAAGTGTTAGTCAGGTTTCCCCTTATCCCTAAAATTTCAATATGATGATGTAGGTGAACAGTTTCTCCACAAGAAGAAATATTTTCATATTTTCACTGTGGAGAAAAACGATTAAATGTGATAATAGATATTTCTGCTACACATACTATTGTGGGCTGCCTGTTCTGCTGACAACTGATTAACTATAGTTCAGGATGAGTACACATGGACAGCGTGGACATGTGTATGAAGTGTGGACATGTGTATGAAGGCCATTATGCTCAGATGGTATTTGGCAGTTCTCGGAAGAGCAGGCCGGGTGTGGGGGAGTCAAAGTTGTACATTTGAGGAAAGGTTGAGGAAGGCACATATTTGGGGGTTAGGATTAGTTGGCCATCTGGGAGGCAGCCTTGTATGAATGTTAGCACTAGAAAAAATATCAACCGCAGTGTTACTGGTATCCACAAATGTGAACCAATGGTAATCTGAGGGCTGTAAGTAGGCAGGCCATTGGTTCTTGATATGGGAGAACAAAAGAACTAGTTCAGCATCGGTGTGAGTGATGGCCGCAGATATGGTGTCTGGTCAAGTGGCATTAGGTCACACTTAGAGATTTAGTTAGTGATAGTGAGGTTACAACAACAGTGCTGTGTGAGGTTTATGGAGTACGTGTATAACTATTGTACTATCAATTTGACCCACATTATCAGAGTGACAACCTGTGTGACTAATTAATTGGGTGGTTGAGTAGCCATCTGGGTACATTTTCTATGCCCTTGGCCCTACAGAAATCTGCGGCTTCCCTATTTACAGCCTCCAGGGCTTTCTCAATGGCCAACAGCTTCTCAGACACCCTCTAAACTCTTTGTGGCAATAACTGCATCCACATTACTTCTGCTTCTTCACATCTGTCCTTCACCACCAACAAATCCTTATTAATCATCTTCAAGTTCAAGACCCAACAATTGCACCAAATACTTTCCCACTAGGCACAAGTAAGTGAGGTTCTTTAATTTTGACTCCATCTTACATTTGTCATCAATGTGTGTTGCCTTTACACAGACTGCTCTATTCATGAAGTGTTTCTGCCCTTTGGACTGCAACGTGTAGAAAACCCCCCTCTGTCCTTGCTTTGAAAGCAATCTCAGACACTAGCTGGCCTAACTGCATACAGACATGTTCTGCCATTACTGATTGACCTATAAGTGCTGTAATTGATTGACTTATGGGTAGGGCAGAAACACGACGTAAGGGGGACATTCTGGTTACATGATGTTTTTCTATTGGATAATATTTTGCAGATCTTGTATGTCCATATTAGGTATTTTGTATGCTTGCAGAAGCTAGAACTGCCCCTTTCTTTGAGGCTGAGTTTGTAACTCTAAGCATATAAAAGGCCTCTGTCTTTTGTACTCTTTAGACTGCCTCATTCGGTTGCTGCGGCTTCTGTGTGACGTAGCCTCACTTATGAAGTTTAATAAAGATGTCGTTTCATATTTCAGCTTCTGTGCCAAGTTCTTTTGTATTAGTGAGACCCCTGAGAATGAAGATATCAGTTCTTCATAAGTCAGGTCGTGTCCAACTTTCTCCCAATCCCCCTAGCATCAGCAACAGTTGTCCCCATCTCATGGTCCCTGGACCATGTCATGACACCACCATTTTGTCATTGTCCCATCCATCATCTCCTTGCATGGTTCCTTGCCCACTTTACAATGGAGTTACCACAGATCCAATCTGCCTCCCCAGGGCCAGCTGCATTCCTGCAGGAAAGGCGAAAATGTTTGCCATTGCTCCTTTCTATTATCAGTAGGTCTCAGATACCTCAAATCTCTCTCTATTTCCATCCCTCCAGTCTCTTCAATTTCTTCTCCCGCCATCCAGCCAAAGGCTGCAATTACCTCTCCCATCTGAAATGAATGAATCCCAAATCAGGAGTCCAGCCGACCACTCAGTCTCAGGAACTTTCACAGAATGCCTAACACCTGCTTATCCAACACAGCCCCACCACCTTCATGAAGGAACAAGCCTCCCAGTTCCTTTCCTCTTAACTCACATAATCTTGACAAGCAATACATATGACTTCCCTGCCTGATCTGCCCGGGCATATCCAAGCCCCCTTCCCCTTCTGAGCGTCCTGCTCCTACACAATCTAATGTGTAACCGCCACCCATCCGCATCTAATCTATCACCCGTCTAGTTTCCACCACCTCCGACACTCAGAATGCCCCAAGAAAATCATATAATATATTGCAAAGAAAAAGTGCACCTCCCAGGTGGCCGCACACACACTATACTTGCTTTTCATCTATCCCATGTATTCCCCGTTCTCTTACCCATCCCTCTAAAATGCAATGTACAAAATCCCCACCCAATGATGCTTATCCCCAGAAGCATTTCCCATAAAAGGCTTCACCAGCCAATTTTCCTGCAACCGTCACTTGTGTTTGTCCTTTCTCTATTAAGGACAACACAAATTGTACCACATCGTCCGTTCTCTATCTAATTTCCTTTCTATCACTTCCTCTTTTCCTTTCAATCACCACTCCTCGCAAATTTCATCCATGCCTCCCTATATGCGGTTCTCAATACTAGCAATGAAAGTTCTCTACTGGAATTAAGACAAAGCCTCAGCCAGTTCACTTTCTCACCCGGGTATGTGCATGACCCGAAACAATACACTCAGCTGCCGACACCTCAACACCATTTCCCTCAGCACCCACCAGTCAGCTGGAAATTGTTTCTGTTAATTACATTCATCACTACTTCATTGTTGATCATGAAAATGACTTGGCTGCTGCTTAGCTGAGGTCCCCACAGCTCTATTACCAGCTAAATTGGATGGAATTGCAGAAATGTGATGCTGCAGTTCTGACTCTTCTAGTCTTCAGGCCAACTCTCAGCGCACCACCTTCCAACCCATTAATGAAGAGTGCATGCACTCCAGATGCGTCTGAGTATATGCACGCATACAACTCATAAGTGTCTGGTGTCGTCCACATTGTCACTCCATTATAGTGTTCCCAAAACATCTAATAAAGTTTTATATCTTGCTGAACTCCTGGAGTTATCCTCACCTTGTGGTGAGACTTCATGTGCCTTTCAGCACCAATGCCAAGGGCCTGCAGAATGCCCTTCCTGGAGCAATTAACCCGCAGATGTAGTTTAAGTGGCCAAAGACATGTTGCCTCTCTCTCAACTCACACTTCGTCCTGTCCCTCACCTTCTCCAACAAATTCTTCAAGGTCTTTTATTTGCCTTTCCAGAGCTTAGACACCATCACTACAGAGTCCAGTTCATCTCCAAGGAATACAAGTATGGTGGATGGGCCCTCCAGTTCTTTCTCCTGCAAGCAGGACTTCCAAACCCTCACCTACCCGCTGAATCATCATCCTTGCACCATCTCCCTGTCCCCCTGCCCTATCTACAATCAGACAGTTGTCCAAATATTGGATGAGCAGTTCTAATCCAACTACTGTGCTCACCACCCACATGAGGAATGTGCTGAAGCATTCAAATGGCACACAGGTCAAAGATTACCCCAAGGACATTGCTTTGGCAACGTAGAACCTTCTTTTAAACTGGATCCCTAATAGCGGGAAATTGGCTGGTTGCATTGGCATCCCAGCCACAGCGCCTGACCGTTGTCACCGCCTTGTCAAGTTTGGTATAAGTCAGTGAATGGTACTCAGTGGCGGCCGGTGCAGTTAATGCAAGGCGGGGTGAGGGGGAACAGGGGTGAGTGACAGACAATGTAATAGGTCAAATAAAATAAATGAAGAAATATAACCACTTACCTTGCTCTCTCCCTATTACCGAGTCACCCCACCGCGCTTACCTGCATCAGCTGCTACTGACTGTACTCCTTCACAATATGGTTGTTAAGCAACTCCCCTTCTGGCCATGACAGATGAAGTATATTTCCACATTCTTCTGTACTCTGCCCAAAGGTGAGATAATCAAATTCGGCTTCAGATGCCTTTAAATGGGTCTGCCATACTGCCTGCCTTTATTTCCTGACTTAACTTCGGTCTGACTAGTTCCTCCATTCCTTGAATTGACTTCAAGTTGTCAGCCCAGGTTTTCTTGCGTAGCCCTTTTGTATGGTATTAAAAAAATCACCAGTGAAATACTCTCCCAGTGCAGCCACTGCCTCCTAACTGGAGTTTCTCTACATCTATGAAGCCATTCTCCTTATTTTAAAGGGAGAATTGGTTCTTCCTCAAATCCCTTTCTGAACCTCCCCATTCCTTGTTGTCCTGTGCTAGGAAAATATTGCCCAAAGTAGTGCCTTTTCCCTCAACCGTAGCACTCAGGCCAGATATTGCATGGTTACCTGTAACAGGCCTATAACCATGGACGTTATTTAGGGGTTGCCAGAGTTCACAGCTGCGACTCCTAGCTTGCCCTTTGTGACCCCTGGCACTGCCTTTGCGACCCCTGGCCCAGAGGTGGCAAAATCAGCCAGGAATACAGTAACAGCTCGTCCTTATGGACGTTGGTTCTGGAGCCATTCACTTTGTTTTCAGTCATTTTGAATTACACTAATAGTGAATAATAATCTGTTAGTTACTATTAGTGTAATTAAACCTGGAGCACAATTAGGTGGAGCATGACCTTCCCTGAGAGCTGAGGTGAGCACAACATGTTTTAAAATATCTATTGCGTGTGTGCTGGCGGGCGAGAGTGTGTTTACGTGAAAAAGAGTGTACGTAATTGTGAGTTGTGAGTGAAAGTGAAGGTCAAAGGGCGTGTAATATTACTTCTGTTACCCCTGGCATTTTAGTGAATTGACATCCATAAAGAACTATTGATGGACAGAATGCAGAACAATATCATACATTCACCCCAGTACAGAGATCTGGGCCTAAATCCATCGTTTTTTGGCTCACCATGCCATTCCAGTTTGGACCCAGCCATATGCAAATCAGTTTTGACCCTGTGCCCAATGGGAACAGTCCAGCCCGAACTGCCAGGCCAGGTCCTCCCTGGACTGGAAACAAGCATCCTAGGACCGGTTTCGGGGTTTCACCCCTCTTCAGCCAGGATAGCTTGATTCCAGTGTCATGGAGAGCACGGGACTCACGTCTGAGCATACCCATCCCACTCGGTTGCTTTGTTCGCCCTAAGTTGGCAGGGTATGCCTAGACGTGGGGTCCATTGCTCACTTTGCCACTGGATTCAAGCAAGCCTGGCTGATGACGACTGATTAGCCAGAAACCGGTCCCAGGATGCTTGTTTCCGGTCCAGGGAAGACATGGCATGGCAGTTCGGGCTGGACTGTACCCATGAGGCACAGGGTCAGACTGATTTGCATATGGCCATGCCTGAACTGGGGTGGTGGAGTGAGCTAAAGAATGATGATGGATTAAACCCAGATCAGTTGACTGGGGGTGAGTGCTTGCATTGTTCAACACTTCGTCCATCATCCCGTTTAGTTTTTCTTTGTTCGCCCTAAGTTGGCAGGGTATGCTCAGACGTGGGTCCCTTGATCACTTTGCCACTGGATTCAAGCTAGCCTGGCTGATGACGGCTGATTAGCCAGTTACTGGTCCCAGGATGCATGTTTCCGGTCCAAGGAAGACATGGCTTGGCAGTTCGGGCTGGACTGTTCCCATGAGGCACAGGGTTAGACTGGTTTGCATATGGTCATGTCTGAACTGGGGTGGCGGAGGGAGCTAAATAATGATGATGGATTAAACCCACATCAGTTGACTGGGGGTGAGTTCTTGCATTGTTCAACACTTCGTCCATCATCCCATTTGGTTTTGCTCTGAATTGACATCCATACCTATAACAGACCCCTTTATTGTAGTTCCAGCATGCACCCCATCCTCTCGTCATGCCCTGGGCCCCACCGCTCCTGTGTGGGTTTCACCTGAAAGGATTGGTGTGAGAATGGGAGTGACAGACCACTGGCTGTATGCCGAGTCAGCATTGGACTGGTCCGTGTCATGTATTGGGGCCAAAGCTCATTTTCCACCTCCCCTCGTGCTTCAAGATGACATCCATGTATTTAAACAAGGCTACACTGTGCTCTGACTTTTTTTCACACCAAATGCTGGCATAAATGGTGACTGCTGCCATTGACATATGAAAATGGGTGTTGAACACGGGTCTTTTTGACAACTCTCTCTCTTTCACCTCAGATGTTTCCTTTCTCTATGTTTCCCTGTGTTGAAGGTTAAATAAATCTACATAGTCACTGGCCCATATATTTTGTTGGTCGTGAGCAGTAAGTGATTGCCCAAGGGGCAACACCCTTTGTTGTTTGTCCTTTGGGTAGTACACTATCTTCTGTCCTGGGTCCAACACTTTGGTCTGATATCTGCCCTTCCGAAACTGGGATCTTTGTCCACCTGCTGGTGCTCACTCGCCTTGAGGTGCATTTGCCGCCTGCACTGCTGTCATCAATCAATCAAGAATTTGTAGAGCGCACTACTTACCCGTGAGGGTCTCAAGGCGCTGGGGGAAAAAAAAGAGGGGGGGGGGCGCTACTGGTCGAACAGCCAGGTCTTGAGTAGCCTCCTGAAGGTCAGTAGGTCTTGGGTCTGTCGTAGGCTCAGTGGGAGGGTGTTCCAGGTCTTGGTGGCGAGGTGGGAGAAGGATCTGCCGCCGGTGGTTCTTCGGATGCGAGGGACGGTGGCAAGGGCGAGGTCGGCGGAACGGAGCTGGCGGTTGGGGATGTAGAAGAGTCGTCGGTTGAGGTAGGCTGGGCCGGTCTTGTGGAGTGCCTTGTGTGCGTGGATGAGGAACTTGAAGGAAATCCTCCTGTTGACGGGGAGCCAGTGCAGGTTTCTCAGGTGAGGGGTGATGTGGCTGTGGCGTGGTATGTCGAGGATCAGGCGTGCAGAGGCGTTTTGAATGCGTTGCTGTCGTTTGATGAGCTCGGCCGGGGCTCCTGCGTAGAGAGCGTTTCCATAGTCGAGTCTGCTACTGACGAGGGCCTGGGTGACTGTTCTTCTTGTATCCGTCGGGACCCACCTGTAGATCTTGCGGAGCATGCGGAGGGTGTTGAAGCAGGAGGAGGAGACTGCGTTGACTTGCTTGGTCATGGAGAGTGTTGAGTCAAGGATGACTCCAAAGTTGCGTGCATGGTCGGTGGGTGTCGGGGCTGCTCCCAGTGCCGTAGGCCACCAGGAGTCGTCCCAGGCTGAAGGGTTGGAGTCGAGGATGAGGACCTCCGTCTTGTCAGTGTTCATCTTCAGTCGGCTGATCTTCATCCAGTCGGCGACGGCCTTTATTCCTTTGTGGAGGTTGGATTTGGCGGTGAGGGGGTCCTTAGTGAGGGAGAGGATCAGTTGAGTGTCGTCGGCGTAGGAGATTATGTTGAGGTCGTGCTGTCGGCGACTTGTGCGAGCGGGGTCATCTGCTGGGGTCCCCAACTGCCTGCTGCTTGGTTTATTCTCTTCGCTTGCTGATGCCCGTTGCTGGAGTCTCCACTCCCCTCCTCTTTTTCAGGGGCCTCCACAGTCCTGCCTTCAAGTGCTGGTATTCATGGCCCCATTGATTGGAAGCAGTGCTTAATTTGAGCCAGTGGTTTTCGGTGCTCGGCACCAGAACTTAATTGTCAAAACCAGCAATAATGACAGTCTGCACTGTTTATCTAAATTAGAGATTAACACAACAACAGTTGTTTATTAGTTCAATAAACATAAACAATTGACGAATATCTGCTGCCCAAGCAATTATTGTAGCTTTAGGGTCTGGAATAGTCTGAAATGCCATACTTGTAGGGTGTGTTGATTAGTAGTTGTGTTGCTTCTGTCACTGGCAGCATGCATAGAGGTAATGAGAAGTGCAAGCTGCAGTTCCCTCTTGACGATAGCCCGACACTTATTTTTTTTTACAAATGAAGCATTGCTTGCTGGGCTGGCCCACTGGTGGACCCTATGCTCTTTCTCTCAGGGTCCCTAGGGGCCTATGCATCCCAGCCCAACCGCTTTGAGTTCCTTCTACCGTTCTGGGGCCCCATTGGTGCCCCCCTGCTCTATCCCCTCCTATGTGGGGTCATGCAGGCCATTATGATGGCAGGTACCCCCACTGATGACGCCCTCCTGGCCCTCCTGTACTGTCCCTGCATTGAGTCTTGTTAGACGGGGACCCTGAGGGTCGGCCGAGCAAGGGGGAGAGGCCCCCTGGGCCCTCTCCATAGATCGTACGGACGAGCAACTACCCCCCAACAGATAGATGCCACACAAAGATAGGTTCTGCACACTTTTATCGGTATTCTTAAGCAGGTTATACTGGACGATACAGTAGGACCAGGATACGGTGATTCCTTCAATTCTAGTCTCTGGGGGGAAAAGGGGTAGCGGGACAGTCTCGGTACCGGTCCGGTACAGGCGTATAGCTCTCAATCCTCGAGCTGGAGGGTTCTCAAGTAGGGGCCGCGGCAGCGCCAGCAGGCCTTCAAGGATAGTTCACGAGGATGAGCCACGGCAGCGCCAGCAGGCCTTCAAGGATAGTTCACGAGGATGAGCCGCGGCAGCGCCAGCAGGCCTTCAAGGATAGTTCACGAGGATGAGCCGCGGCAGCGCCAGCAGGCCTTCAAGGATGGTTCACGACGAGGATGAGCCGCGGCAGCGCCAGCAGGCTTTCAAGGATAGTTCACGAGGATGAGCCGCGGCAGCGCCAGCAGGCCTTCAAGGATGGTTCACAACGAGGATGAGCCACGGCAGCGCCAGCAGGCCTTCAAGGATGGTTCACGAAGAGGATGAGCCGCGGCAGCGCCAGCAGGCCTTCAAGGATGGTTCACGAAGAGGATGAGCCGCGGCAGCGCCAGCAGGCCTTCAAGGATGAGTTTGTCTAGGGTCTCTCGACTCCAGGATACAACTGCCTTCCTGTTCTGGAGCTACCCCAGTTATAGGTCTGGCGCCCTTTGATGTCCGGACCCTCGCACTTGGAGGTCGGGGGGTCCGGGATGAGGGAGTCCAGACACCCAGCAGGGGGGTGGAGCCAGCACCCAGGGAGGCTGGGGGCGATCGAAACCAGGCGGAGGGGAGCCATCGACACTCCTTCTCCCATTGACTCGCCAAGTGGTCTCGTTACCCCCTAGGTGGATGGTGGTGCCTCGATGTCGGGGCCTGGCTGGGCCTGAGGTGGAGGTCGACCCGAGGCCACGAGGCCTGGCCGTGGAGGGTCCAAAATGGCGTCTGGGCCGGGGACGGTGGTTCGGCAAAGGGCCCGGGCCAGCCGAGAAGGTTGTGGTTACGGGTCCGGGTTCCGTCTGGGAAGAGCTGGGGGGTGACCTGGAGGGCTGCAGGTGTGGCTCTCGTCCAGGGAACAGAGGTAGCAGTAGTCTGGGACCCGCCATGCGGGAGGGGTCGGACCACGGCACGAGGCCGGTCCAACAAGTCTCTACTACCGCTGTGCCACGCGGTTCTACTGCCGTAATGATTGTCTTGGTTGCCTAAACATGCGCCTCTGTCAGAGCGAATATTGCGTGTGCCTCCATCCTGGACTGAACATATGGAGGAAAGTAAAATTTCCTCTGTGCACAGGCAGTTGCCCCTGACACAGGGATGTGGCTGACACCCATTTCACCCGCAATCAGTTCACATCATGCTGCAATCCTAAATCCCGCAGGTGGAGAGTAAGTTTCCCTCCAATCTACAACTGACCCACCTTTTGCAGCTCAGAAATTGTTAACTCAGTTTTCAGAAGGTCATGAAAACTTAGAAAGTACTCCAGGTGTGGTTGTCGAGAGAACAGGTGTGTGCACTTGTGGGAATGTTGCCAGGAGTCCTGAGGCAAGCTGGGGTTACTGGACTTAGTTTATGAGAATCATATCCACGCATCACTGGGATTGGGGGCTCAACCCTACGGTTAGGATCAAAGCTGATCAGCAAATTGTTGTAACTTAATGCATCCTCCCCAGCGTTCCAAGTCCCTGCTGCTTAGCCAGTGTGTGAGGTCACATAGAATGTTGAGATTGTTTGAGGGCCACTGGAAGGTATGGGCTGAGCAGCAATGATACTGCTCCCGGTGGGGCATAACTATCTACAGGGCTTTAAGTGGGATGAAAAAACTGAGGGGGGTCTCTCATAGGGGCATGGCCGACGTAATTAAGGGCGAGACTTAAACCACTTTAGCTAAAAATCTGTACTTAGTATAGTGTGCCGCCGGACTGGTATTTTGCTGCTTCTGTCACTGCATCCAGATATATAACACAAAAGTCGTATTACACTTACAACAAGCCAGGACTATTGGCTTTGTCAATGTTTGTACATTGCGTAAGATAAATCAGCCACAACTATGACTTCGTTGTATATAATTTTGAAAATGCTTCCCATCTTGTTCTGGTGATTTCCCCACACCTACAGGAAATCCTAGCCCTCTTAACTACAAAGGAGGCCATGTTCCTCATGCACTCAACACCGAAACGCAAGAAGCAGGGATCCCCTCGACTCAAGGTGGGGGTTCATATTTTTCATCTTCTTATCACCTCAGATTCAGGGGTTCCAAAAATCAAATCTTCCCTTTTCAGGCCCCAGGCCATTTTTCTTCTTACAATGCCTGACTCACGTCTGTTGACTACAGAATAGGGGCTTTCGGGCTGTAAATGGCCGCGCCAAATCAGACCAGGAAGCAAACTTTACATTCGATAACGGGTTGCGAAAAAGCCGTATTGATTATATCCTATTAAAAGTAGGAGACTGGCCTCTTATGATGGACATGGTAGTTCTCCCCCGCCCAGAAAGCGACCATAACCCCTTGTCTTTAAAATTAAAGTCACCAGGTTTAGTGAGATCTGAGAACCCTGGTACTGCACAGACTGGGGATGCCTTCCTAACCAACGATAGGAAGAGATTAAAATGGTCCAAAATAGTGGAGGATGTTACATTAAGGGATGAGGTAAACATAAAAGTTAGCAACACATATAGCGAAATGCTGGCATATGACCATCTGGGGGACAATCACGAAATGGCCAACCATATTGTTAACCTCCATAATCGTTGTTTCGCTGACCTCAAATCCCTGCTTTCAAGTCCACGGTCTAAGGCAAACCCCAAAATACCGATCTGTCCCAAGAAATGGTATAATACAAAATGTAGGGAAGCCCATACCAAACTTATAGGGGCAGTCAAGTCCAGAGTTATGATCTCAGTGAAAGAAGCTAGATCAAACTATAAGAAAACGCAGTGGGAAGCTAAGCGGGTGTGGGAGGATAAGCACTGGTCGGATTTATTGGAGGCTACCACTTCAAATAATCCCATTAAGTTCTGGGAAATAGTTAAGTGGGGGAAAGATCCCGATGCATGCATCCCTGTAAATCATGTGTCCCCTGTGGAATGGGTAATGTTTTATTCGACCCAGTTTTGTGCTGAATACTCTAATCCCCCCAGTATTATGGCGGTGGTATCCAAGCCACCCTTGCAAACTAGGACTATTACCTTTTCGGAAAAAGAGGTCGAACTGGCTATAGGTCTTACAATGCGAGGGAAAGCGCCGGGCATGGATCTTATACCAGCCGACCTGTTTAAAACCGACCCCGCCTTATGGATACCCTACCTTACTAAAGTGGCTAATTCAATAGCCGCTGGTGCAAGTATACAAAAATCCTGGAAGGGGGCTGAGATATTACCCATCTACAAAAAGGGCAGTAGGTCAATTCCGGGTAACTACCGCCCAATTAGCCTCATAGATACAACCCAGAAACTTATTGCACGTATGATTTTAGGTAGGGTCCAAGGATGGATCGAACTAGAGGACATTTTATCCCCAATGCAGGCGGGCTTCAGATCGGGAACGAGCACCATTGACCAGGTGTTCAGATTTTGTCTGATCTACTGGAAGGTGGTTCAGCTTGGCGGTGGCACAATCTACGCGGCGTTTCTTGATCTGAAGTCCGCGTTCGATCTTGTCCCTAGGGATAAATTGTGGGGAGTTTTGAGGAGCTTGGGAATGCCTGAGGAGCTATTAGTTTTAATAGTTAAATTGCATGAAGACAATTTCGCGAGGGTGAGATGGGGTGGCCAGGGGCAGGTGACGGAACACTTCCCAGTAACCAGGGGTGTCCGCCAGGGGTGTGTTTTGGCACCTGCCCTTTTTTTATTGTTTATTGACCAAGTGGTCAAATTTTTTAAGGATACCCCAACAGACGCCCCGATGCTTGCAGGTCAGCGTTTCCCGATGCTCATCTTCGCTGATGACACCCTTCTCCTTTCCCGGACACGCTCTGGTCTTCAGCGGGCATTGGATCGGTTTGGGGAGTTTTGTGCCATCAGCGACCTCAAGGTGAATGTCGGGAAAACCAAGTTTATGTTATTAACAAGGAATCGCCCTGTCCAGTGTACAGTTAATATGGGTGGTGTCAAACTGGACCAAGTGGAGAATATGGTGTATCTAGGGGTTACCCTAGACAGTCGTCTGGGATGGAAAGCACAAGTCGAAGCCCAACAACTAAAGCTTGCCCGCCTTACCGGCTGCCTATTAAGTGAACAAAAAAGATCTATCACTAAGCGGGTTTGTCCGGCCCTCAAGATCTATGATGCTAAAATCAACCCAGCAATTTTATATGGTGCAGATTTGTGGGGTTATATGGATCTTATGGGTTTGTTCAAAATACAATGCAAATTCTTGCGTAACCTAGTGGGTTTGCCACAGTCAACCCCCTCTATCCCTCTCTGCTTGGATATGGGTTGCCCCCCGATTAATGAAATGGCCAAATTAAGATTGGTTGCTTTTTGGAGGCGTTTGTGGACAACCCCTGAACTTACCCAATTTGCTAATGAGGTAGCCGAAGTTAGGTCACTCGGGGGTTCAGGTAAAATTAAATGGTTTAAAATGGTAAAATCTATCCTGACGGATATGGGGCTAGAGCAACTTTGGACATCCCCTTCTACCAGCACCTTTCCATCTAAATTAGCTTTTAAGGAACTGTACTGGGCCACGCTCCGTCAGAATAGAGTCAATGCCTCAAGCTCTACCAATCTTACGGGCAGGTTCCTGTCATTTAAGTTGGACTTGTCCCGTGAACTGTATTGGGACTCAATCTCCAAAACACTGGACAGGAAACTCTACCATCAGTTTCGGGTGGGTGCATTACCATTGAATATTTTCACTAATAGTTGGAAAAAGAGTACTGTGGACCATTGCAGATGGTGCCCAGGCCACAAGGAAACAATAGGACATTTCTTGTTTGCTTGCCCTAGATACCTAGCACCCAGAGCCAAATGGTTAAAGCCATTGTTTCAGCGTATGCCCATAAGAAAATCTGAAGAGGCTATTCATGTATTAACAACCAACACCTCTGAGTTCATTTCAGTGTGCCTGGCTAAATATCTGGGGTGGGCCTGGATACTGAGGTTGAAACCGTAATATAACTACTGCACTGACCATGATAATGCTCCCCTATGATGTACTGAGCTCTATCAAAACAGGCTGCTCATTTCTGCTTATGTTATCGAAAATTGTTTGGAATTTAATTGTAAACTTTTGTGCCTTTATTCCCGAGCTTAATCTTAGTAAGTTCTCCCAGGTTTGTCTTTTTTGTTATTTAATACTAGTTTTATGAATCTAAAGATTATGTATTTTTTTAAAATAAGCTATGTATGTCAAATGTTTGTCAAATGTCTGTCTTTTATGATTTTTTTATGAATCGAAATAAAGACTTTAAAACCTGAAAACCTGACTACAGAGTTTCCTTTAGCTTGTTGACCTTACCATTAAAATTCTTTAGTAGGCTCAAAAGCCACTCGATGGAATTATCCTCTTCTGTAGAGGTACTTGTCAGGTTGGAAATATTTTTGAGTGTCTTAAAAGGTTCCTATAAGGAGCTTCCAGCTGCTTGACTTTTGTCAAAGATGTCAAAGAAGAATTTCTTTTTCATGGTTGGTTCATATTCCTTTCTCAACTCTTTCTTGTCCAGGGATAGTTTCCACTTTTCTGTCTGCAAATGGGTGTTATGGGTTTCATGATAATCAGCTTTCAGCACCTGGAGGTCAGCATGACAAAGAGGCTTAGGAAGGAGTGTGTTGATGCTCAGCAAAGGTCTCAGGTGCAACCGGCCAGAAAGGAAAGGCGGGCTTCCTGATTAAGGGTAGGTTGTCCGAGCTACTAGAAACTTGAACTGCTCGCACTGTACTTGTTCTGTGAGGAAATCAAGCTTGCGCAGCTGCAGCTGCTGCACAATAGGTACTTTTTCTGTGAGGGAGGCCATGTTGCAGAGCTGCTGCCTTGTGGTATCCTTCCTGAGAGAACGTGAATTTTACACTGTGGCTGCTCACTCTGTATCTGTTTAGTGAACATGGGAAGCTTGCAGTGCTCCTGACTGAGCTGTGCCTTCTGTAAGAATGGGAAGCTTGCACATCCACTGCCAAAGTACTACCTGTCCTGTGAGGGAAGGAAGCTTGCAGTACATTTGCCATGCTGTACTTTGAGAGAGGCGAGTGGGCACTGCAGCTGCCATGCTGTAGCCAGTGGCGTCTTCACTGCTAAGGCAGAGGAGCGCCGCCTCACTGCTCTCAGAGCAGTTGAAAAAGGAAAAAAAATGATAATAAGGCAGTGTTATTATCATTTCAATGTTCCTACTGCAGTGGCTCAGTTGGAGCGGAACGTCATGCGCACTTAGCATTTTCTACACAGCCCCTGTCTGAGCACCAAACCACGGCACTCAAACCAATCACAACGCTACATTGCATTGTTCTGATTGGTTGTGGGAGGCCTGTGAACCCAGGTGCCTCCTGCTGCTGGACTGGAGGAAGACGAAGAGGACTGGTTAGAGGCAGTGGCCGGCGCCATTTCAGATGAGCCTGTGGTTTTAAAAAATATATATCTTTTTTAGCAGCGTTAAGTAAATTAGTAAATTATGTGGTAAGAAAAGGTAAAACCAGCTCAATACACAAATCATCAACTAATAGATGTCCAGTTAATCTTGGCAAAGAGTCTGTCACTCCACATCACCAGGAGTGGCTCTGATTTGGTAACGTTTGAGGCGGAAACATTATAATTAAACATCTGCAAACTATACCGCAGATTCTAGATGATGTGGCAGGTGTGATAGACCCATAATTATGTGGAAAATGTCAAGGCCACAGAATTGTTTCATTGCTATTGCTCGATTTCTATATCTCAGTCCTGCAACCGCGAGTGTCTCAATGTATTTGCCAATTGTCCCATTTTCACACTTGTTTCATGATATCATTCTGTAACGCCTTAACCGCAGCGGTTTGTTCACCGCGGTGTGGGCGTTCTAAAGGGTAGGCGGGGCTGCGTCGGCCGTCCGACGGGAGCACAGAAGGGGTTAAGACGTGGTTCAGCCAACTTGTATGGCTGTGTTTATTATCTGTCTTTCCTAGTGAAATCCATGTATTTTATGATTCTTTGATTGTGGCCCCAGGAGACATTTCCCACGGGTGCTCATCGCTTCACAAGGGTTGCTGTGCCTTTGAAATGTAATGCCAGGGCTGTACTTGCCGCTGGCTTCTCATCTCTTAGATGTTTAATTTCATTAATTCCTGATCATTGACAGTTGGGCTCTGGAGCAAATCATTCACTCTTTATTCTTTTTTGCTTTCGTCTGGTTTCATGTGTCAGTCTCTTTTATTGCATCATGCACCATTTGATGGTAAAACGTATCCTCTTTTAGACACCCTCTTTCAGATGTCATCCATGAAGCCATGGTTTTTCCTACAGCTGTAACCCACCTGTGAGCCCTCATGGGTGTGCTCTGGTCTCTGCGTGGTACCCACCATGGTACTTGGGTGCATGGATTCTGTTCTAGTGCAGTAGACAGACCGTTGAGCTCCTCAGCCTACCTTAGGAGGGTATGAGGAGTGAAGAGTTCCACTAATGGGGGTAGCAGCCCTAACTTTAACAGTCTGACGAAGCTGCAGGTATGATGATATTCTGTTCTTTGAGGAGAGACACAGCTGTAGAGTAGGGCGGTCCCCTGAAGGGCCCCTGAAGACCCCTCTTTAAGGCCACACTTTCATGGGTATCATAAAAAGTGTATGTGCTATGTTCTGTTTTAAATGCAAGTTTCCACTAAATATCACATCCTTTTTAAAGGAGTGGGGATGGTTGTTGGGCTCAGGCAGGGGGGAAGGGGTGGGGGGGATTGGAAAGAGGGTGGTTTTAGGGCTCAGGGCAAGGGGAGTGGGTTGGGGTACTTTTAGGGACAGCTCCTGGGGGGGCGAGGGGCAGGGTGGGATATGGTAAGGGGTATGATTTTAGGCCTCAGGGAAGGGGGAGGGTAAGGGTAGTTTTAAGGGCAGGGCCGGTTTAGGCCTCAGGATGGGGGGTAACATAGGGGGTTGAAATTTTAGGGTGGGGAAGGGGTGGTTGGAGTAGTGGTGAACTTTTACCACACATACTCCCTCACCATTCATGTCTTTACAACTAAAATGGGTGGTAAAGGCATGCGTGGTAGAGGCATGCGTGGTTTAGCCATGCATGCCTCTGTCATATAACCGCTCCTTGGGCTAGATGTATAAATATCCAAAATGAATACAGAGGTAGGTATTAAATGATTTAACTGTCTCGGATATGTGAGCATGCTTGACAAAGGTTTGGAAGAAGACAGTGCTTAGAACATTTATCAAGGCGTTCAATGGAAAAGTATTTTCAGAAAATTTTCAGAAAAACTGTTTTGTGTCGGTGATCCTCTCGCTATTTGATGCTTCTTTTGAGGTGAGGTGTCTGCCACAACCATCCCTACAGAATAGCTCACAAAGTTTGTAACTTAAATACACAGGGCCTCATTTATGAGGTTTTACCGTAGGGCAGTGCCGCAGGCCTCCCTGCTGCACTGCCCCACTGTAAAAGAAAAGGGCAGGAATGCGCTGTATCTATGAGATATGGCGCATTCTTGTCCTTTTCCCCTGAGGCCGCGCACTATAGGGCAGATTTATGATGTCACTTTATTTGACGCAACTGTGGCGCAAACAATGCGCCCTATTTACAATGTTTCAGAAAAGGGGGTGGTGATGGACAGAGTATCTGAATTAAACAGAACACTCGTACCCAGTCAACAGATCAGGGCTTGATCCATCACCGTTTTTTAGCTCACTGCACCATCCCAGCTCAGAACCTGGCTACATGTAAATTAGTCTGTCCCTGGCCCAGTGCATCATGGGAACAGGGCAGACCAAACTACCAAGCCAATTCTCTTACTGCAAAGGAAACAAGCTTCCGGGGACCGGTTTCTGGCAGTACAGCCGTCTTCGGCCCGGCTTGCTTGAATCCTGATGGTACAGTGAGCAAGGGACTCATGTCTGAGCATACCCTTCCACGCTTATGGTGGACAAAACGATTCAGAAAAGGGGGTGGTGATGGACAGAGTATCTGAATTAAACAGAACACTCGTACCCAGTCAACAGATCAGGGCTTGATCCATCACCGTTTTTTAGCTCACTGCACCATCCCAGCTCAGAACCTGGCTACATGTAAATTAGTCTGTCCCTGGCCCAGTGCATCATGGGAACAGGGCAGACCAAACTACCAAGCCAATTCTCTTACTGCAAAGGAAACAAGCTTCCGGGGACCGGTTTCTGGCATTACAGCCGTCTTCGGCCCGGCTTGCTTGAATCCTGATGGTACCGCGAGCAAGGGACTCATGTCTGAGCATACCCTTTCACGCTTATGGTGGACAAAACGATTCAGAAAAGGGGGTGGTGATGGACAGAGTATCTGAATTAAACAGAACTGTGTTGGATCTAATCCTGATCTCTTGACTGGGTGAGAGTATTCTGCTTAATTCAGAAACTCTGTCCATCACCACCCCTTGTTGTTAAATATTTTGTCCACCCTAAGCGTGGAAGGGTATACTCAGATGTGAGTCCCTTGCTCATTGCACCATCAGGATTCAAGCAAGCCGGGCCGACGACGGCTGAAATGCCAGAAACCGGTCCCCGGAAGCTTGTTTCCTTCCCAGCGTAAGAATTGGCTTGGTAGTTTGGTTTGCCCTGTTCCCATCATGCACTGGGACAGGAACAGACTAATTTGCATATAGCCAGGTTCTGAGCTGGGATGGTGCAGTGAGCTAAAAAACTGTGTTGGATTTAACCCTGATCTCTTGACTGGGTGAGAGTATTCTGCTTAATTCAGAAACTCTGTCCATCACCACCCCTTGTTGTTAAATATTTTGTCCACCCTAAGCGTGGAAGGGTATACTCAGATGTGAGTCCCTTGCTCATTGCACCATCAGGATTCAAGCAAGCCGGGCCGACGACGGCTGAAATGCCAGAAACCGGTCCCCGGAAGCTTGTTTCCTTCCCAGCGTAAGAATTGGCTTCGTAGTTTGGTTTGCCCTGTTCCCATCATGCACTGGGACAGGAACAGACTAATTTGCATATAGCCAGGTTCTGAGCTGGGATGGTGCAGTGAGCTAAAAAACTGTGTTGGCAATTGCAAAAACAAGTGATGGACCGAATGTGGATCAATGTCACACATTCCCCCAGTCAAAAGATCTGGGCCCAAATCCATCGTTTTTTTGCACTCCACACCACCCTGGGTTAGACAATGGCGATATGCAAATCAGCTCTGACCCTGTGCCCCATGGGAACAGTCCAGTCCGAACTACAAAGGCCATGTCCTTCCCAGAACGGAATCAAACATCCGAGGACCGGACCGGTTTCGAGGTAACACCTCTCATCAGCCCGGCTAGCTTGACTCCAGTGGTGTGGAGTGCCTGGGACCCACGTCTGAGCATCCCCAGCGCACTTATGGCGGCAATTGCAAACAAAACAGGTGATGGACAGAATGTGGATCAATGTCACACATTCACCCCAGTCCAAAGATCTAGGCCCAAATCCATCGTTTTTTTTTTTTTTTTGTTTTTTTTTTGTAGTTCGGACTGGACTGTTCCCATGGGGCAACAGGGTCAGAGCTGATTTGCATATCGCCATTGTCTAACCCAGGGTGGTGTGGAGTGCAAAAAAAACGATGGATTTGGGCCCAGATCTTTTGACTGGGGGAATGTGTGACATTGATCCACATTCGGTCCATCACTTGTTGTTTTTGCAATTGCCGCCCTAAGTGCGCTGGGGTTGCCCAGACGTGGGTCCCAGGCACTCCACACCACTTGGAGTCAAGCTAGCCGGGCTGATGAGAGGTGTTACCTCGAAACCGGTCCGGTCCTCTCATGCTTGATTCCGTTCTGGGAAGGACATGGCTTTTGTAGTTCGGACTGGACTGTTCCCATGGGGCAACAGGGTCAGAGCTGATTTGCATATTGCCATTGTCTAACCCAGGGTGGTGTGGAGTGCAAAAAAAAAACAAAACAAAAAAAACGATGGATTTGGGCCCAGATCTTTTGACTGGGGGAATGTGTGACATTGATCCACATTCGGTCCATCACTTGTTGTTTTTGCAATTGCCGCCCTAAGTGCGCTGGGGATGCCCAGACGTGGGTCCCAGGCACTCCACACCACTTGGAATCAAGCTAGCCGGGCTGATGAGAGGTGTTACCTCGAAACCGGTCCGGTCCTCGGATGCTTGATTCAGTTCTGGGAAGGACATGGCTTTTGTAGTTCGGACTGGACTGTTCCCATGCGGCAACAGGGTCAGAGCTGATTTGCATATCGCCATTGTCTAACCCAGGGTGGTGTGGAGTGCAAAAAAAACGATGGATTTGGGCCCAGATCTTTTGACTGGGGGAATGTGTGACATTGATCCACATTCGGTCCATCACTTGTTGTTTTTGCAATTGCCGCCCTAAGTGCGCTGGGGATGCCCAGACGTGGGTCCCAGGCACTCCACACCACTTGGAGTCAAGCTAGCCGGGCTGATGAGAGGTGTTACCTCGAAACCAGTCCGGTCCTCGGATGCTTGATTCCGTTCTGGGAAGGACATGGCCTTTGTAGTTCGGACTGGACTGTTCCCATGGGGCAACAGGGTCAGAGCTGATTTGCATATCGCCATTGTCTAACCCAGGGTGGTGTGGAGTGCAAAAAACCGATGGATTTGGGCCCAGATCTTTTGACTGGGGGAATGTGTGACATTGATCCACATTCGGTCCATCACTTGTTGTTTTTGCAATTGCCGCCCTAAGTGCGCTGGGGATGCCCAGACGTGGGTCCCAGGCACTCCACACCACTTGGAGTCAAGCTAGCCGGGCTGATGAGAGGTGTTACCTCGAAACCGGTCCGGTCCTCGGATGCTTGATTCCGTTCTGGGAAGGACATGGCTTTTGTAGTTTGGACTGGACTGTTCCCATGGGGCAACAGGGTCAGAGCTGATTTGCATATCGCCATTGTCTAACCCAGGGTGGTGTGGAGTGCAAAAAAAACGATGGATTTGGGCCCAGATCTTTTGACTGGGGGAATGTGTGACATTGATCCACATTCGGTCCATCACTTGTTGTTTTTGCAATTGCCGCCCGAAGTGCGCTGGGGATGCCCAGACGTGGGTCCCAGGCACTCCACACCACTTGGAGTCAAGCTAGCCGGGCTGATGAGAGGTGTTACCTCGAAACCAGTCCGGTCCTCGGATGCTTGATTCCGTTCTGGGAAGGACATGGCCTTTGTAGTTAGGACTGGACTGTTCCCATGGGGCAACAGGGTCAGAGCTGATTTGCATATCGCCATTGTCTAACCCAGGGTGGTGTGGAGTGCAAAAAAAACGATGGATTTGGGCCCAGATCTTTTGACTGGGGGAATGTGTGACATTGATCCACATTCGGTCCATCACTTGTTGTTTTTGCAATTGCCGCCCTAAGTGCGCTGGGGATGCCCAGACGTGGGTCCCAGGCACTCCACACCTCTTGGAGTCAAGCTAGCCGGGCTGATGAGAGGTGTTACCTCGAAACCGGTCCGGTCCTCGGATGCTTGATTCCGTTCTGGGAAGGACATGGCTTTTGTAGTTCGGACTGGACTGTTCCCATGGGGCAACAGGGTCAGAGCTGATTTGCATATCTCCATTTTCTAACCCAGGGTGGTGTGGAGTGCAAAAAAAAACAAAAAAAAAAAAACGATGGATTTGGGCCCAGATCTTTTGACTGGGGGAATGTGTGACATTGATCCACATTCGGTCCATCACTTGTTGTTTTTGCAATTGCCGCCCTAAGTGCGCTGGGGATGCCCAGACGTGGGTCCCAGGCACTCCACACCACTTGGAGTCAAGCTAGCCGGGCTGATGAGAGGTGTTACCTCGAAACCGGTCCGGTCCTCGAATGCTTGATTCCGTTCTGGGAAGGACATGGCTTTTGTAGTTCGGACTAGACTGTTCCCATGGGGCAACAGGGTCAGAGCTGATTTGCATATCGCCATTGTCTAACCCAGGGTGGTGTGGAGTGCAAAAAAAACGATGGATTTGGGCCCAGATCTTTTGACTGGGGGAATGGGTGACATTGATCCACATTCGGTCCATCACTTGTTGTTTTTGCAATTGCCGCCCTAAGTGCGCTGGGGATGCCCAGACGTGGGTCCCAGGCACTCCACACCACTTGGAGTCAAGCTAGCCGGGCTGATGAGAGGTGTTACCTCGAAACCGGTCCGGTCCTCGGATGCTTGATTCCGTTCTGGGAAGGACATGGCTTTTGTAGTTCGGACTTGACTGTTCCCATGGGGCAACAGGGTCAGAGCTGATTTGCATATCGCCATTGTCTAACCCAGGGTGGTGTGGAGTGCAAAAAAAAACGATGGATTTGGGCCCAGATCTTTTGACTGGGGGAATGTGTGACATTGATCCACATTCGGTCCATCACTTGTTGTTTTTGCAATTGCCGCCCTAAGTGTGCTGGGGATGCCCAGACGTGGGTCCCAGGCACTCCACACCACTTGGAGTCAAGCTAGCCGGGCTGATGAGAGGTGTTACCTCGAAACCGGTCCGGTCCTCGGATGCTTGATTCCGTTCTGGGAAGGACATGGCTTTTGTAGTTCGGACTGGACTGTTCCCATGGGGCAACAGGGTCAGAGCTGATTTGCATATCGCCATTGTCTAACCCAGGGTGGTGTGGAGTGCAAAAAAAACGATGGATTTGGGCCCAGATCTTTTGACTGGGGGAATGTGTGACATTGATCCACATTCGGTCCATCACTTGTTGTTTTTGCAATTGCCGCCCTAAGTGCGCTGGGGATGCCCAGACGTGGGTCCCAGGCACTCCACACCACTTGGAGTCAAGCTAGCCGGGCTGATGAGAGGTGTTACCTCGAAACCGGTCCGGTCCTCGGATGCTTGATTCCGTTCTGGGAAGGACATGGCTTTTGTAGTTCGGACTGGACTGTTCCCATGGGGCAACAGGGTCAGAGCTGATTTGCATATCGCCATTGTCTAACCCAGGGTGGTGTGGAGGGCAAAAAAAACGATGGATTTGGGCCCAGATCTTTTGACTGGGGGAATGTGTGACATTGATCCACATTCGGTCCATCACTTGTTGTTTTTGCAATTGCCGCCCTAAGTGCGCTGGGGATGCCCAGACGTGGGTCCCAGGCACTCCACACCACTTGGAGTCAAGCTAGCCGGGCTGATGAGAGGTGTTACCTCGAAACCGGTCCGGTCCACGGATGCTTGATTCCGTTCTGGGAAGGATATGGCTTTTGTAGTTCGGACTGGAGTGTTCCCATGGGGCAACAGGGTCAGAGCTGATTTGCATATCGCCATTGTCTAACCCAGGGTGGTGTGGAGTGCAAAAAAAATGATGGATTTGGGCCCAGATGTTTTGACTGGGGGAATGTGTGACATTGATCCACATTCGGTCCATCACTTGTTGTTTTTGCATTATAAATGCGGCGCACCATGGGTGGCGGAGCTGTGGTGCACTGTGGTGCACATTAACTGGCGCATCCCTGGGATGGCAACTTTGCACCATGGTGCAAGGGTGCCTGCGATGAAGGGATGGGGAACCTTCCTTCACAAAAACCGTCACAAGAATATTTTCCTTTTTCTATGTGTGCTAATGCAGCACACATAGAAAAAGGAAAACAGAGGAGAAATAAATATATTTCTCCTTGTTGTGCCTCCCTTACGCCTCTCCTGATGGGGTGTACATTTTTGGCACTGCTGCAGATTTACGATTTCTCGTAAATCTGGGGCATTGTCAAAATGCCATGGATGTTGCTGGGAATGCCGCCAGCTACACCCCCATTGCACGTTCCTTTAACGCAGAAAACTGTGTTAAAGGGGACGCAATTTTCGAGGCAGCATTAAACCAAAAAAAAGTGGCTTAGTGCTGCCTCGTAAATATGGAGCAGGCTCCTGCGCCACGGAACGTCACAAAAAGTGACGTTCCGACGGCGCAAGGGATGAGGCCCTCTGTGCTTTTTTACGAATAATATTATTCTCAAGGTTACTGTGCTTTTCTCATGCATGGATTCTTAGGGTGTCACCGGAAAAAACGTACTGGAACTGTGTGTACACGTAGATTGCGTTAGAGCCTAGAGTATTTGGGCTGCTGTATCACATTCTCTGCTAACAAGCGCTGAGTGCAGAGGGTATCAATGAAGCATTGTTAGAGGGGTCTGGCCGGCAGATCAGAGAAAGAATTAATGTAATGGGCATTACAGGCTCACTCGTACAGCTGACGGGAGCAGCTGGAGTGCATCCCTGGATCCGCCAGGGACGGGCCCGGTGGAGCTGGCGTCATTTCAAGTGCGCCACAAACACCCGGGTCAATTAATTACGGGGCAGGCAAGGCCAGCTGGAATCCAACAGCAAACGTAGTTTATTTTTCTGTATTGCGTGTCACCGTTCCCCATTCATCTCCAGTTTCCTTTCAGTGTCCCCACTCGTTGACCGAGAGACAGTGTATGCGCGAGCTATTTAGCACATCCTTGAATTAACATAACCATCTGTACTCCTTGCGCCTCCGAGTCCGCTGGCAGGCCCTAGGCCGAGCTGGTTTAGTGCGTGATGAAGTAGTGGGAAATCACGTGCATTGATGAGGGCTGAGAGGGGGGAGCGGAGCTCAGCTGCTTGCCGCGGAGCTGGCAGGTGCAGCGCGCGCTGTTCTGGCTCGCGAGCGCGCCCGTGCTGTAGGGGGCAGCTGCCGAAAGCGCATTCTAATTGAGTGGTGTCATTGGCGCGCGCTGTCGCTATTAACCAGCTCGGCTTGCGGACGACTGATTGCAGCGCGTGGCATGTATTGAGTTCCCCACCCTCCTATTGTGTCAGCGAATACAAAGACTTTGAGTGACTAAATAGAAAAGTGCGTGCATGTTTATGGGTGATGAAGCTGTGAACAAGTGATGTGATTGATTGAGAGTTGCAAAGGGCTTGGATTGCCGTACACTTGAATGTGAAAGCACCTGAGGCGTAGGGGTGTGTGGATCTTATATATTCCCAACAATCACGATGGCATCAGGGCACAAGTCATAAAAAAATAGAAGTGGGGGGATTAACCTAATTAATCAGTATGCAAGTGGCATTACGGCGCGTGACATCACAGCGTGTGACATCACAGGAAATGGCATCAGAAGAAGTGACATCAGATCTTAAGCCCTCATACAATGTTGCCTTTTGTCAGCGTAAAGCTTCCTCTACCCATAGTGCTTTAAAGAAAAAGCGTGTGATATTTAAATTATTTCAACGGCTCCTCAGGGATAGTAAGCGCTATATAAATGCTATTTATTTTGTGCAAATACTAGGAAAGATCAACACATCTAACATTCTTAGAGTGAATGCATATATCCTAAACAGAGCATGAACAAAGTGAAAAGCTGCCTCTCTTAAGTATGTGTGAAGTGCTAACAAGGTGTGAGCCTGTTTCCCCTCTGCTGCATCTGCTTCTAGGTATGAGACGCCTGACTGATACCAGCCAAGAGAAGAGACTCTAACAAAACAAGCACACGCAATGAGGGGGGGGGGGGGGGGGGAGGGACAGCAAGCACGAGCAATGAGGGCGGCGGGGGGCAGGACAGTAAGCACAAGCAACAAGGGGGGCAGGACAGCAAGCACGAGCAACGAGGGGGGAGCAGGATAGCAAGCACAAGCAATGGGGGGGGGCAGGGAAGCAAGCACAAGCAACGAGGGGCGTAGGGGAGCAAGCACAAGCAACAAGGGGGGGCAGGAGAGCAAGCACAAGCAACGGGGGCAGGACAGCCAGCAAAAGCAACGAGGGGGGGCAGGATATCAAGCACAAGCAACGGGGGGCAGGGGAGCAAGCCCAAGCAACGAGGGGGGGACAGCAAGCACGAGCAACAAGGGGGCAGGACAGCGAGCACAAGCAACGGGGGCAGGGGAGAAAGCACAAGCAACAAGGGGGAGGACAGCAAGCACGAGCAACGATGGGGGGGCAGTACAGCAAGCACGAGCAACAGGGGAGGCAGGGGAGCAAGCACAAGCAATGAGGGGGCAGGACAGCAAGCACAAGCAGCGAGGGGGGGGCAGGACAACTTTACATCAATCTACTACTAACCAGTCACACATTTTGAAAGTGTGCAGTTTGTAGTAAAATCGGTAACCAGTAAAAACGAAAGGATTACGGTCTAGCTTGCAATTAGAACCAACTTTCCAACGTAAGACATCATTGCTCCTTCCTCGAAAAAGGTGGTCAACTGAAATGCCAGCGTTTGGTCAACCCTAGGCAGTTAACCATAAAATATAGTAAAGAGGTTGCCACAGCCTCCTGCAGGCACAGTCCTTCTCATCAAATTCAACCAATTCAAGTGACATGGCTGAAGTCTAAACGCAGAGAGCAAAAGCCATCGCCACTAGCCAAAATACAGGGGGCCAGCCACAAATAAAAGACAGAGAGCCGACACAATCCAACGTCATCCTTAGCTGTCCGAGCATAGCTCGAGACCAACTGCCAGCCCAGAGCGATCTTCCCGAATACCAGGGAACACACACCAACTATCATTTCAGGGGATTTTTTAAGCCGAAGTTGCAGTTTCAACTTAGGAATTCCACTTGGAAATGTGAATTGCCACCTTGCACAGCGCCACTGAAGGGAAACGCCTTTTAACACTTTTGCAGTCCAGCAAAGCTGAGACTCCTGGCCTGGCTTATGAAAACATCCCAGCTGCTCACGCAGCCAGCAGCACAGAGCCATCCACAATTATTTGTACTGTTTATAAGAATGCTGCAGTGCCTATGTGCACACACATCGGTCTCCAGAGGTTTTATATGCCTAATGCATTTTAGTGCAGTGATGCAGCCGCCAGAACTAAAATGCGGTAATCTAAGCCCTGATGCGTGGTCTTGGCGGGCAGTAAAAAAAAGTTAATCTTCCATTTCATGGGTTTTGGAGCAGTTGCAAAATATGTGTCGAATTTCTCATTGCACAAAAGGCTGTAATTTCAGACATTTTTGCATTCCACTGCTTTGTTTTAATCGCTAGAAGGTTTCACTCTTAGTGTTGAATATCACTCTTAAGTACATTGAAACCATGGTATCGTCACACATAGCATAGGAAATCCAGTCCTGCACTGTGATCCTTCAGTCCCTGCGGCTCTTCGTTACGACTTCAACATTAATTCGATGCCATTATCTGGAGAGTAAACCGCTGCCACCCGGAACCGCCGCCAGTCCCCATCACAACAACAATCATGGGTAGCAAGAATTTTCCGTGCCGTGGCCATCCAATCAATCACCTCTCGGGTCAAATGTTACACCTTAACCCATGCCTCACTCGCTTTATTTCACCCACCACAAAACTCCAACCGCACCAAAACTGCGTAGCGTCACGCGTGGCACACAAGAACGTGCGCAAAAAGCCTGTAACAGTGTTTATATACAGCAGAGCTGCATGGGGACTACACGGCCAATGAGCACCACAAAATATCGAGAAAGGCACTAGGATTGGCTAGGATGCCGACAATGCTCCAATCCCAGGTCCACTTGCCCCTTACGGTTTCCTTCCACTACAGTGAAGACTATAAGAATATGTTCAGCCGTCCGACTGGCTGTCATGCGACCCGGAAGTACTGAAAATACAACACATTTTCTTAAACAAGCCCTGCCAGTCAAGTACGGCGTGGGGGGGGAGGGCAGGACAGCAAGCACGAACAAGGGGGGGAGGGGGGGCAGCACAGCAAGCACCAACAACAAGGGGGGGCAGGACAGCAAGCACTCACCTCAGGACGACTTCTTCCGGCGGCGGTCGGGGGAAATGGCAAAACAAAAGCACCGCCCCCCCCAAAAAAAGTAAACGCCCACCTCCGAATGACAAACGAAAAGGGGCGGGGCTTAAAAAAAAGCAAGAATCGCCCACAAATCTGCTCCAGCCCCGAGTGACACTCATCTCTTCCAATGGCTAGCCTCCATTTACGAAGCTAGCCAATGGAAGAGAGAGGCGGGTTAAAGCCCCACTGTAGAAGTCATAAAATCTTCGGCTCCGCCCACTGCTTCGCAGTGCGACGGTAGCCTCGACCTAAACAGGCTGATGACCCCTCAGATTCGGCTTTTGTAATGAGGGATAACTTTCAGGCACTGCTGAAAGTGTCCTGGTGTTTGGAAATTACACCGGGACTAATTCAGTATCTTTTTCAGTGGGGCCCAACTTCTTGGCAGGGTGGACGGCGTCCACCCTATGAAAAAGGTGGGTGGACACCATCCACCCGCCTGTACCCCTGACTCGTACCCTGGCTGGCATGTAATGTTTTAATACATTATAGGACATATAGCACAAGGAGGGCTTAAGGAGCAGAGGAAAGGGAGAGGAATGCAGATTCGTAGGCGTACTAAGTGAGAGAAAGCAAAGTATTTTGTTAAATAACCAACATTTATGAAGTCTTTCCAAACAGAAAGAGAGTGGGTGTGGGTTTTTTTGTCTAAAAATACCTGGTGAAATCTGACAGATGCCTCGCCATACCCGAATGAAAGCACCTGCACCCAATTATTTATCACACATTTTTTTTATTGGGGTGTGTGTAACACCCCCTCTTTCCTCCGAAGTAACGCCTCTAGAAAGCACATTGTGCAGTGGTGCAAGCTCTCGCAATGTTTATTATTACTTGTTTGCTCCCTCCACAAGTGTGTTTTAGTTTAGTGAACTACATTAAAATATGCTGCATTTGTTTATCTACCACTGAACATCATCACCTTTTTCTCTAGACTGGGTTTTTACTTGCACATCAAACTTTAAATGAGGGCCAGTGGCGTAACGCAGAATGATGGCCTCCCACCCCTGCAGTATGTGAAGAGGGCCCCCTAAGTCTTCCCTATGTTAAATATATTCAATGGTCTTGGGATGAACCAGTTGTTGCCCTCTGAAGGGTTGGTGGGTCCCCATAGGGTTCAAGCCTCCCCCAGAGGCTGCAGGGGCTTGCGTTACGCCCCTGTTGTGGGCTCGGATATCTACTTGACAAATACAGCTGTGGTCTGCCGCAACTCACCTTTGAGTGATTTACTCAAACTCGGTTAAGCAGTAAGTTTAAAGACATATGAAAGAAAAGTCCCATGTCAAAGCAGTGTGCCTACTATCATTCTGTATTAGATAAACCTGGAACATTGTTGTGTATGCTGGAAAGATGTCTGAGTTGGTGTGTGAATGTGTTGCTGAACTCAGTGTGCAGCCTGGTACTGATAGGTTCAACCTGTTAGGCAGATTCACTCTGCAACCATTTGAGGTCAAGAAAATGTGCACCACTACAACTGTTATTACAGTTTTCCTGGTGTGGAATAATGAATGGATCAATGGAGTGATGAATGAATCACTGGGCAACACCAAACACACTGAAAGCTATCAGTGATGGTGTCCGCGTCTGGAAGAATGCTTGTAGATATTGCCCCTCCCGCTCTTGCTGGAGCCTACATAGGCAATACTTACCCAGCATTCCACCTGAACTACCAAGCCCTCCATATGAAGGTTGGCAATTTGGGAAGGAGGGAGGGGCATAATGAATGAGACGAGGACAGCACAACCAGCAGGTCTCAGGCCAAGCTCTTCTCATGCTGCTGTATCACTCTTGCTCCTGTTTTCTTCTTGCTTTTCCCCTCATTTTCAATGCTTTCTCCGTGCTTTTCCCTTGTTGTTTGAGTGCTTTCTCTTTGCCTTTCCACAGTTTTGGAGGGATTTCTTCTTAATTTTTCTTCGTCTTTTACTGGTTTCTCTGTGTTCTTTCCCTTGTTGTCACTCCTGACTGATGCTTATTTTTACTGCCTCCCTTCTAGCCCCGCCTACTGCCTTCCAGCACCCCTCCTTCCACCCAGGACCTACTTAATGAAGGTTGCAGCAGGCACTCCCAGGGGCGCGTGCAGCAGGCATGGGGCTGGTGCACCGAAGCCAAGCCTGCTTGCACGCTTCTGCGCGTGTAACATGCCAAGGGCCAGGACCCATGGTCTCTGACTCACCCGCAGATACGACCCCACTGTCCTCCATGCCCTGAATGGTGAACGACCCAGAAACGCTGCTGCCATGCCACACTGCACTCTAAAATAGGACCATTCTCCTGCACCAGTTGCACCTTCTCTTGCAACAGCATGACCACCATCATGCCACAAAACACCAGTCCAGAAATGACACACCAAATCCGTTGCTTACTCAACGCACCATCAATGTGTAAACATTCCATCAAATTATGGAACCTTATCGCCACCCTCGCGCTCGACATCTTCTTCCTCACAAGACCTGACTCAACTACACATCTGCCAGAGACATTGCCATGGCGATGCCAGACAGATATAAAATCTCTCACCAGGACAGCACCTTCAAGCCAGGAGGAGGAACAGCCATCATCCACAAAGAGAACATACAGTACACCAGCAACAACACCACCACTCCTATGGAACACCTCAACTTCAAGCTGCACACTAACAACAAGACAACCATTAGAGGCACCCTTGCATACCGACCCCCCTGGACCTGCACTCTGCAATAACATTGCAGACTTCATTGTGTCCCTAGCCTTAAACTCCAAAGACTCCAACTCACCAACCAGCAACTCATGATATACCTGGAGCAGAACCAGCTACTCAACGCCTCCCAATCCCACTTGCACAGCAATCACAGCACAGAGACTGCCCTGATTGCAGCCTCTGATTACATCCGAGCCCTCCTCGAATGAGGAGAAACAGCAGCTCTTATCCTCCTCGACCTCTCGGCAGCTTTCAACACCATATCCCACCACATGCTGATCACTGCAGTGTCTCTCAGGGCTCATTCTCCCACTCTTAGGCGCATATTTGACCCCGCTGGCCAACACCATCAGATCCCACAGTCTCAGCATAATTTCCTATGCAGACGACACCCAGCTCAATCTCTCACTGACTGGCAACCCCACCACCACCAGGACCAACTTTCACAGATGCATGACAAGCATCGCCGACTGGTTGAAGAGAAACTGCTTGCAGCTGAACACAGACAAGACGGAACTACTGAACTTTGGCAATAACAGCAACACTTGGAACAACTCCTGGTGGCCATCAGACAAAGGACCCTAACAATTACCTCCGACCACACCAGGAACCTCAGACTTATCATCGACAAAAAGCTCACCATGAAATCACAGATCAACGCCATCTCCTCTGCCTGATTCCTCACACTGCGTATGCCATGCAAGATCTTCAAGTGGCTACCCCTTCACACTAGAAACACCGTGACACAAGCCCTCTTCACCATCCAACTAGACTATGGCAATGCTCTCTATGTAGGTATCGCCGCATACCTCCTACCAGTGGCGGCTGGTGACATTTGAAAGTAGTGCGCATAAAAGTTGCAGATGTGTGTTGCGTTGCGAGTGAGCGGAGCAAGCGCGAATGTCCTATTCTCCCCCTGAGAACATTTGGGGAAAAAAGTGCGCAAATGGTGCATTTGAAAGAAAATTTGACAAAGCTACCTGGTTTAAAACCAATTGTGAAAGTGCAGTCATACATACCATAGTTAAAATGACCTGACACGGCAAAGGCCAATTGCTAAAACCGTAGTTATACACCATAACATGACATTTACATGGCATTACGGCAGTCAGTCAGTCAGTCAAAATCTTTATTCGATTTTCATTATTCGAGGAAAATCATAAAAGTACAAACTTAGCATATTTACACTTAAAAGTTCCAAGTCCCATTTGTCTCAATATCGGGACAATCCATCGTCTGCGTGGAGCCTCATAAAACTTGCAGAACAAGGAAGTATGGATTGAGGATTGCGGGGAAGTACAATCACATGGACATGGTGGTAAATTCTTAGTCCAGTCGTTCTGCTTTGGAAACGAAATCAGCCTATGGAAAGTATTTAGTCTAAATCGAATAAGCAAACATTTTTCAAATTGATTTAGGTTATACTTCAGATATGGCTGGATCGAAAAGGTGGTTTGAATAGTCAGCAGATGTTGCACTGAGCTTTTTCCTATTTCTTGGATTAGTCGAAGATCGCCCAGGTGAAGGAGAGAGATCCTTTTTAGCTCTCTTCTGGGTATTTCGGAGATAGTATATGGGTGTATAAAATATCTCTGAAGGCCTAAATCATTAAAAAAGGATTTTACGTAAGCTAACCATCTAATCTTTTGCGTGTTGTCTAGTAGCATACATTCCTTTATTAGGGAACGGGTTAACTCACACTTTTCAGTGGTCCAGATACGCCGCCACAGCATTATTGGCTGGATCTTTCAAATATCTGATATATGATCCAGTCCTAATTCTAGGTGGCAGCCGTATGTCGTTGTACTTTGGGGGACTGACAAAAGATATCGAAGGAAGGAGTTCTCTACTCTCTGTAATGCTTCCGTGTTTAAATACCCCCATAAACCTGAACCATAACTAGCAACACTGGTGCATTTTGACTGATAGATCTTTAGCATTTCTTCAGGCGATCTCTTGCAGCAAATGCCACCAGTGCTTTCGTAGTCCTTAAAAAGGCTAGCTTCCTAGCTTGAATAGCCTTTACCCAATTTAGCTTGTTGTCTATTAGAATCCCTAAATAAGGGTATGATGTTGTGGACTCTAAGCTAAAATTGTTGACGAATATGTCTTTAGTTTTTTTTATTTTTATTCTTGAGCCAATATGCATGGTAAATGTCTTTTTTATGTTAATTTTAAGATTCAGGGAGCTCATAAAGTTGCAATAGCTGGTTAATGAGCGTTGGAGCTGTACCGGGTTTCTTGCCAGGATGACGGCGTCGTCGGCATATAAAAGTGCCGGTATAGGTCGACGCCGTATTGCTGGTAGGTCTTGGCTCTCTTTAACCATCTCAGACTCCAAACCATTTGTATACAGTGTGAATAGGAAGGGGGCCAGAACACACCCCTGTCTGACCCCCCTCTCTATCCTGAATGGCTCGGTCAGTTCTCCCTCTACCCCATATCTTACCCTAGCCAATGCATCTGAATAGAGCTCTCTTAACCCCTTCGATACTCATGACGGAACAGTTCCGTCATGAGCATCGGTTGAGCTGTGCTCATGACGGAACTGTTCCGTCATGAGCCCGTTGGCTCATTAGAACCTTCAGCACAGCACGAGAATTCGCGCCGCGCTGAAGGTGTTAAGAAATTCACCAGCGGGGGATCTACCCCCATATCTAAAATTATCGCCCACATTTTTGAATGACTAACGCAGTCGAAAGCTGCTGTCAGGTCTACATAGACCATGTGCAGGGCTCCTCCCTTCGCTGAACCGTACTTCCTTATTAAAAGGGCAAGATTCAAAGCTTGATCGACCGTGCCCAGGCCTTCTCGAAAGCCATATTGTAAGTCTGATAGTATACTATTATCAGAGGCCCAGACCTGAAGCCGGACTAACAGAATTTGTCCAGCGGTTTTACCGAGGGAATCCAAAAGCGAAATGGGCCGATAATAGGCCGGGATGTGACGATCGCCTTTTTAAATAATTGGTACCAGGATTGACATGGACCACGACTCGACTAATCCTATACTGATAGCTGCTTCCAAGACTCTCGTTAAAATAGGAGACCACAAGTCTAAATTGTATTTAAAAAGGTCCACTGGGACCCCATCGTGTGCAAATTTTAACTGTAAAGGGTAATTAATTTGCTTCATACACACCGGTGAACATAATAGACTCTCATCTTCTTTTCTGAATATGTTTGAAAAATGTTCGACCCAGGCGGTGGCATCTACCGCCACCTCCAGCTTCGGAGGATCATTCCGGCAGTCACCCTAGAACTCATTATTTTTTAAGGTGAATTAAGGATTCGATATTTATAAATGTTTTATTCACCATCTCGGATTACTGCATTTTGGCCTGGGTAGGCAACATAAATACACACATGCAGACAGAAAGACCACTTATTAGTGCCACAGGTCAGGGCCAAGTGAGGAAGATGCTAGCAAGCTCCAGTCTCTGATTAATTAAAAGCTGGACATACTAGGACAGAAACATTGCCAGGCATTCATTCTTTGCAAGGGAACTAATATTTTTGGACAACAAGGAGACTGAGAAAAATGTAAACCTCTTTGTGTGGCCACAGTGTTTAACCTTTGATTTCTTGTTTGTGCCAGCCAGGCTACCATTATTTTGTAACTCGTGTGAGGCAATAAGCAATATGACAGGTGTACATTTGGTTTCTAAAGGGTATCCGAAATACTTCAGGGATCATGTCACACAATCTAACATAGCTCACATAAATGTATTGCCATTTCATTTTTTTGCTAATAAAGCTCTGAAGCTTCAGTATCAGAGAAGCAAAACTAGCAGAAAGCTCAATGCAAATCAATTCTAGCAATTAAACCATGGCTGGTGAGTGCAGGTGATCATCCAACCTGCTTATCACTGAAAGGCAGACTAGATACGTATATGATATGGAGTGTGCATACACACAACAACAGAGATTAGTCACTATTCTGTTGCAAATTGTGCAGTGAGTTATCACCATCTCTTTTGACTATTGCACTTCCATTGAGTAAGGTTACGACGCCAAGTTGCCAGCATCAGCATCATGAATGGTACAGGGAGTATGATCTGCCAGAAATTATGGGTCGGATTTATAAGGAAAGTGACTCAATGAGTGCCGCAAGCCATTTGGCTGAGCCACACTGAGTCACTTTGAAAGTACAGGGATGCAACATATTTACAACAATATTTCACATCTCTGTGCTTCCCCCTTTGCTGGTGCACTAACTGCTTCAATGTGCCAGTACGGGCACCCTTGCACTATGATGCAAGATGCCTGCGTCATGGGGAGATTGTTTATGTGCAGGAAGGTTTCCCCTTCCTGCATATAAACAATCTGAAATGGCGTTTTCAACTTCTATGTGTGCTGCATTACACACACAGAACTTACAAAACGTCATTGTTTTACTGATTCTTTACGTGCATGAAAGGACACCCTCCTGTACATGAACAATCACCAGAGGTGAGATCCTCTTTCTATGTGTGTTGCAGAATACAGCATGCAAAGAAAGAGTAAAAAAAGAGGAGAAATTAATAAAATTCTCCTTGTTGCGACTCCCTATGACTCCCCTGGGGAGGCATAGCATTCAGATGCATTTCTAGATTCACGATTTCTCGTAAATCTGGAAATGTGTCTGGTTCCATGGGTGTTGCATGGAAACACCCACAGCTACACCCTAAGAATGCCCCTTTCAAGCAAAGTGCCGTGGGTAAAGGGGCCATATTTACAAGAACAGGAAAAGTCACGCAGGGTGGCATTTCCTGTGCTTGTAAATATGGCGCACTAAAATGCGACAGCGGTGCATCACAAAAAGTGACACACCGGTGGCGCAAGGGTCCTGTGAATCTGCCCCGATGAGAATTGTCTAAGTATAAAGTAAGCTTTTGTCACTATAAACAAATGAGTTCTCTAAAACCCAGCCTCCTTCCACGTCTCTGACTGAAGAGAAAGAGATTAAAATCCAGAATTACTTTTGGGACCTGGAAGCAGTTCAGGACTGAGGCAAATGTTACACTGTATGGACTGGACTAGGTGGAAGTAGAGTCAGTAACACGACGTAGCAAGTGATACACAGCAGATACCAGGAAGTGATGTTAACAGTCAGCTTTACATGGATCTCCTAGGGGAAGTCTCTGATGTTTCCTTTTCTCTGGTGCAAAATGTGCTGTGCCTCAAATAAAGATTTCTCTTGAATGCCATGGTACAAATATGTATGAACAGTCCGAGATGTTTTCTTTTTACAAGTCAGGACTTTGCAAGCGATTTAGGAATTTAAAGCAAGGCCAGATGAAATTACCTTCCTCTGGACTAGCAGACTGGTATATTTATTATCTATAGGATTGTCTCTTGTTGTGCTGAGTAAACGTTTTTGTGGGCCCTCAGTTCTGACTATGGCAGTTAAGACCGTAATCAAATTGCTTTATTCGATTTTTTGTTTAAAACCATAAAAGCATACAATTTAAAAATACAATCATAATTTAACAAGCAACATACATTTAAAAAGCAACATATTATCTACAAGTTAATAGGATTTGCTAACCCTGCGATTATGATTATCTAAATAGATTACATGGTATTCACAAGCCTAATATTAACAGTTCTTATATAACGTCAAAGGGTTAAATTGATAAAGGTTGCTATACTTAAAACTGCTTTGCGGTAAAACAAATCGATTAAAAGCAGGGATGCTATTCTCATTTGGTAAGCAAATTCTATGACCCAACTCAGTGTTATATTCGACGATTTGTTTCCAGAGGGGGATATATGAGTTGCTTGGATAAAAATCGTGTAGATCCCAGGTTGTTATGGGGCCATCACCTTCTTGGGGCTGCCAAGACTGGAGATAGGGAACAACTTGTCTGCTCCTAAATCTAATTAGAACCAAGTCGCCACTAATGTCTTTTTGAAGGGGACCCAGCCAGCCCACTCTCCTTGCGCTGATTATCCTGCCATCAAGGTCATGGGGTAAGGGTCTATTTTTCGATAGCCAAAACTTGACTTTGTTTAGCAGGTCGGTGGTTCTCTCAGATTTTCCATGTTTCAGTGGAGGGACCCCCGAGAGGATGGACACAAATGGAGCGGCCTCTGGGGGAAGATTAATACGAAGAATCTTAATACATTCTAATTTGGGATCAACATTGCGATCTATGACAGGTATAGGTGGTGCCTTAGGGACATATGGAGGCACAGTAGTAGGGACTGATACTTGAGTTGGGGGAGCTTTGTTTTGCATGGTTTGTTTGGGCGTATTGAGAAGAGCAGCATGGAGCGAACAGTTAGATGTTACAGTATGGGAAGATTGTGCCAGATTGGATTTAACAGTTTCCTCAATCCCCGTCAGTCTATCCCCCAAGGTGTTAATTTTATCAATCAGGGGATGCATAATAGTTTTGATTAGTTGTTCGATCATGGCCAGTAAAGCCAATTGGGAAGAGGATGCTGGATCGTCTAGTTTTTTACCCACCTCTGGAGTTGACAGAGCAGTAATAACGGGCAAGTTTATATTTGGAGACGCATTCTGTAATTTTGATGTTTTGGTTTGGGACCCACTTTCTCCAACCCGTCGTGTTTCCTTTTAGCAGATGTGACCTGAACGGGAATTGTACTTTGGGCATTGGCTTTTATGAGTGTAGGTAGAGGCCCCTATATACTTGCGCTGCGGGCTAGCGGACTAGTTTTTGTTGCCTGGTGGGGTGATGTCGCAAAGGTATACCTGATATTACACATACTATTTAATTTGTCTAGCCAGCGGAGATTAGACGCTGTAATGATTGTTTTTGGAGGGGGTTCCATGCTAGTTGGGGTGTCTATGAGCTGAGCTGTAGTAATTATATCAACTGTACTATACATTCATTAGTACCGAAATGTCAATTGCGTGCCCGTCTTATGTCCTAAGGCATGGGTCCTGCCGAAAGGGTATATTTGTAACCACTCCCTTAGGGGTCTAGGTAACAGTTTCTAGGCGGATGTGATAGTCAATGGAATAGTCAATCAGTGGCTTTACCTCCTCTTTGAAGGCCAAGGGGGGTGGCCCGTCCCGTCCTCCTATGGCCTCCGAGGGCCACAGAGGGCCTGCCCTTTGCCCGGGCTTAGCCCACACGCGGTCCCGCGACGCGGGGGTTATGACCCTTTTTGTGCGCCTCCTGGCGTGGAAATTACGTGCTGTGGCTTCCCGTGCCGCTAGGGCGTCTGGGAGTTGTGGTCCGTGATTGCACCCCCCCTCCGCACTGCAGCCGCTGGTGGCTGTGGGCTGCGGCGGCGGGAGGGAGGAAGACAGGAGCAAGTTCGGCGGTGACTGGTGCAAAAAGATATTGGACAGAGTTTGCCCCCAAGCTGCAGGTGAGTCCCCCACTCCACGGAGGTTGTGACCCTTTTTGTGCGACTCCTGGCGCGGAAATTACGTGCTGCGGCTTCCGGTGCCGCTAGGGCGTCTAGGAGTTGTGGTCCGTGATTGCCCCCCCCTCCGCACTGCGGCCGCTGGTGGCTGTGGGCTGCGGTGGCGGGAGGGAGGAAGACAGGAGCAAGTTCGGAGGTGGCTGGTGCAAAAAGATATTGGACAGAGTTTGCCCCCAAGCTGCAGGTGAGTCCCCCACTCCACGGAGGTTGTGACCCTTTTTGTGCGCCTCCTGGCGCGGAAATTACGTGCTGCGGCTTCCGGTGCCGCTAGGGCGTCTGGGAGTTGTGGTCCGTGATTGCACCCCCACTCCGCACTGCGGCCGCTGGTGGCTGTGGGCTGCGGCGGCGGGAGGGAGGAAGACAGGAGCAAGTTCGGCGGTGGCTGGTGCAAAAAGATATTGGACAGAGTCTGCCCCCAAGCTGCAGGTGAGTCCCCCACTCCACGGAGGTTGTGACCCTTTTTGTGCGCCTCCTGGCGCGGAAATTACGTGCTGCGGCTTCCGGTGCCGCTAGGGCGTCTGGGAGTTGTGGTCCGTGATTGCCCCCCCCCCCCTCCGCACTGCGGCCGCTGGTGGCTGTGGGCTGCAGCGGCAGGAGGGAGGAAGACAGGAGCAAGTTCGGCGGTGGCTGGTGCAAAAAGATATTGGACAGAGTTTGCCCCCAAGCTGCAGGTGAGTCCCCTGCACTAGGACTGGATTATTTTATTGTAGCAAAAACCAAACAGTGTTTATCTTAAGTCACCTTAAGCATGGCGACCACGGAAGACTCTAGGTTGAAGATAATCATAATCTTCCTCTTCATCATTATAATAATCAATAATAACAAAGGGGCATATTATCAAGAACGGCAATAAAATGATCGCCGCTTTAGCGGCAGGAAACTGCAGCTAAAACGGCAATAATGGGCTTGATAATATGACCTTGTATATTTCCATAGCAGCCCAGGTTGCACCAGAACTTGGGCTTCTATGGCAGTTCACAAGGACATATTATCAAGCCCATTATCGCCGTTTTAGCGGCAGTTTTCTGCCGCTAAAGCGGTGATAATTTTATCGCCGTTCTTGATAATATGCCCCACAGTGCGGAATCACATAATTTGGAAACCTGGTACCCACAATTCAGCCTCACTTCTATTTGAATGGCCACCCTCTAACATGAGGTATGTTTTGAAGGAAGCTGTCTTTGCAGAAAATATCCATGTAAGTGTGTGTGTATATTTTAGTATTTCTTTAGCTCAAACCTAGCTGGTAAGCAACAGAGCACTGTAGAGCCAGCAGGTCCCCGCGGAGGACACCGATGGGGTAGGTAGGGTGAATGGTATCAGTCATATATTAAAGGTAGTGGTCCTTGAAAAGGTGGGTTTCAGCCTTTTCCTGAATTGTATGAGAATTGTTGAGCATATTTTATTATGTTATAGTTTTGCATTCTCCGATGCCTTACTGGAGCACTTTGACTTTCTCTTGATGCGGGTTGGCATGTGTTAACATAGTGAAAACCAAAACTTATTAAAATGTATTGACTCAGCTATGGAGATGTCGAATTGTGTTTTTTAATCCCTTTGTTAAACGTGACATTTGTGCAATCCTGTATGCGCCTCCTAATCATTGAGTGGTTCTAAAGACGCACTAAGTTACTTTTTGACGCTGAAAGTGTGTGCTCTATTTGACCCGAGTGTGGAATTAGTCAAGATGAGTGGCCAAGAATTTGATTTATATTGACTTATGTCAACAAAGCTCAAGGTTACTTAACAGGGTCAACCCCTTGTCTGTCATATTTCAGAGGAGGGAGTCGACTAAAGGGACTCTGGCTGCTTCAGTGCTGCCTAGTCAAACATTAGCTTCTGTTGAGATATTTATTCTGTAAACGAAGTACATATATTTAATAGCCAAAATGTAATTGCCACATTTAAAATGTATTCTTCCACCAATTTCGCTACGATGGCCGCCTCTTTTCTTGTGTCTTTTACCCGGTCTAAGAAAACTCACTCCCTCGTAATCAGAGTGAGTGTCCAGTTCTAAGGGGCATATAATAATTATCGCTGGCCGCGCTTAGCGATTGATTTCTTATCGAAGGCTATCGCAACAAATTATCGCCATTCTAGCGCTGTATCAACAACGCACAGCGCAATGGCGATAATTATTTCTGAAATAGCGGTGTTTTCCATGGATCATCGTTGGTTTTCCAGCGATGTTCCATGGAAAACCGTGATAATTTGGTGATAGGACCTGTGGTCTTAGCCACACAATCTACCCCCAATGTTAGGTATGCCTTAGTCAGGAATTTAACAGATGTTAAATTCCTGCGTTAAGGCATACTTAACGCGATTTCAAATATCGCTAACCCTCGTTGCCAATATGACGAAGCTGGGTTAGCGATATTTTCCCATGGTGTATAGTCAGACACTCCTTCTTTGCATCTCATTAGCAATGCGATGGGAGGCGTGCCGACAAGGGGCGCTAATGCACGGAAACACGCGCTAGCATGTACTTGCTGTTAATCCGATAATATTATTACCACTTTTTGCCCAAAAACGGGCTCTAAAGCGGCGATAATATTATCGCCGCCCCTTGTTGATATGCCCCTAAATAACTTCCCCAAATGTACGAATATTTAGAGCAATTTACTGATTTAGCTTCTGATCTGTCTCCTTTCTGCCCACCACTTAAAAATGTATGCATTTATTTGTAAACAGAAACTTACATAGTAGCAACGTAATACATTAGATCACATAAGGACTATTATTCGCATCTTGTATCAAAATTTCCCAATAATAACAACTAATCCTGAACTGTAGTGAAACCTACCCTCAGTAAGCACTGATGGAAAATTTCACTTGCAAATTAAATTGCTCAGTTTCCACCAACGCTCACGGTAGTTGAGCCTTAATAGGGGCTGACCAACTGAAAAATAATTGCACCTGGCCATCTGATCTATCAAATGTTTGTAACTGTACAATTAACACTCAGCTACAATAAAACGCTTCCTGTGTAGTAACTCTATTTGCATATCCTTCATGCCTTGTGTAGAAATCAAGGGTTAATTGAGGACCGGTTTAATAAAATGCTCAATTATTGAGCTTTCAGCTCGTTTTAGCATTTTACTGGTGTTCACCATGATCTTTAATAAGCTGTGAATAAATGGTTAACGAGAGTTAATCTAACATTTTTCTAAGGTATAGATCAGTGGTGGGACATCGCCATGACAGTACACTACTTATCAAGCTTCGTCCTTACTTTTTTAACATCAAACATATTTTCACTTTCTTGCAAAGAGAGAGAGACAAAGGCATTTTTGTATAATTAGACAATGTTTTTGGTCCATACCCAAGTCTCCTGGTTCCAAGATCAGAAAGGTAGTTAGTGCTTGTTAGAAATCGGGTTCAGAAGATGCCAGGGCATTCAAAAGTAACTGTCAAAATTGTGTGAACTGAGATAGTTTGTTTCTGGAGTCCTGTTGTCCCTGTACCATGCACCTTCAAATTGAGAGCCAAGAATCCTTTCTAGACACTCAGATTTCAGCAATTGAACAAATAACATTCAATAAATCAATAGCCAGTCGTTGGCTTTTATTATATAAAAAAAAGTACTTTAATTCGCACAAAACAAAATGCTGCACACCAAATTACAAATATCTGCAAAATGGCAGGTGTAAAAACCAATGGGAATGCCCACTACAGCACTAAAGGAAGGTCAAAGTGGTCAGCTAACACCCTAAATGCACAGTAGACACAAAAGGTTTGAGGCATCTTTCACTGGATGTGCGCCCCTAAAACCAGAGTACCTCATCTAGACCATAAGTAATTCATGGCAGGTGTCCAATTATACAAAGTCTGCCTTACTGACTTTGTCAAAAGCGTGTTCATTATTTAAAGCCATTTCCAGCCTAAGATTCCACATGGACAGACTGAAATTAAGTCAAAGATATGAGCAACTGAGCCAGGAGCTATCCATTTACAAGTACAGCTGGAGGCAGCAAAGATGGCCGGTCAATGGCAAAATGCATGGATGCCTTCCCCAAGAGGAGAGTGATGGCTGGACCAACAGTTCACTAGGCTATGTGTTCCAGTATCAAAGAACAGCCCTCAGGCCTGGAGTTTCTGGAACGTCAATCAAGTTTTTTTTTTAACCCACACAATTATAAGCTGATTTGGGAATTATGATAAGTTCTGGATACTTTGTAGGTAATACTATCTTCAGAAGGGGACCGCCCTTGTGGGAACACACCCAAGACTCATGGGGTCATGGTCAAAAGAACAAAAAAGAGACTGCATTCGCACTGGCATTCCAAGCCGACATCTCATGTACGTCAACGCTTCCAATGTGGAGCTGCACTAATCCTAGATCTGATTCAGAGATGGGCCCATTCAATAATACAGATCCCCCACTAGTCCTCTATTCAGTAGAATAAATGACACCCTTGAGTAGTGTTGATTTGTGTTCATTTAGAGGGTATTACTAGAGCATCAATGCTGCTTTAAAGTGCTGATAACTATTCTTAACTTGAGGTATGTGAGTGATCCACTTTTATTAATGAATTGCTTTCTAACCTCTATAATCAGATACGGAATGCAGGCACATTCTGTAAGAGTATAGCTCTTGCCCACAGTAAGGTAAGGTCTCTTGGGCAAGCCTAACATGTCTCATCTGTGTTTGGCAGGCTGGGGGCATGCTGTTCCGAATTCTAGTCTGAACTGTGCCTCAGTATGTTTCAGTTTAGCAGCATTTTAGCCTCAGGAAAGTTGAAGCATCCATTGTGTCTAATACTGTGAATTGTTAAATGGATTTGTGCACCCACAAAATTTGGAAGCAGGTGTTTCAGCTGTCACAGTTTATATACCCGGCATGTAGACATTTCATGGGCAGAAATCCTCTGACCTGCAACCCCACAACAGCTAGCAGTCAGCACACTACAAGCAGAAAAAGACGTTGTATCGATCAAGATGATGGGCGCCCCTGTATCGAAAGAGATGTATGTGTGTGTGTTATACTCCAGGCAACCAACCCGTCCACCAGCTTTTTAGGTTCAAGAAAGCTTTTTTTCACCCTTTATGTGTTCTATTACTCAGCTTACCTGCAAATGACACAGACAGAGATTTTTCCTTCAATCGAATTTCCTTTTAGAGATTATTATGTATTCGGTCATTATTCATCGCAAAAGGATTAGGGGAATTATGGTGTGTTTGTTTATGCGCATTTTACTGGGATATACAAGAATAAGACTGTTCTTCATAAACAATCTATTATTTTCTCACAAAGCTGGCTCAGCCCTCAATTTAAGTGGAAGAACATTTTGCAGCCTTGTTTTCTGGGCCTCATGCTGAGGTGATTGAATGGTAGCGGCAACACTGACGCTTGTATGGTTTACGCAGGAGGTAGCCACCCTGCTGATCATCTTGATAGCACTTGCATTGTTTGATCAGACTTCTCAAAGGCTTGCTAAATTACCATCTCTGGGCCTCGGTTTGACCCATGATGCTGGCTACAATGGATAACTATCCCAGAAGACAGTCTAACTCGCTAGGCAGCAATAGATCTGTTGTGACTTCCATGAAATTTACGCTGTGTGAATTTGTGCCTGTGTGTAACATCATTCCCGCGAACGAAATTGTGCAGGAACTATGGACAAGATGTACTAGACACTGGTCGCAAAATACTAGTTGCAATTTGAGACCAGTTTATTGTGACCAGTGTGGTATTTTGCAAACTAAAATGTTTACTAATAGGTTGGTTAGAAAAATACAGTATTGTAGTAGGGGCCAATTCGACCTACCAAATGGACAGCAATCACAGGGATTAGGATTTGTTGGGGTCAATATCTGCGACTGCTTTATTTCTTTTATAAAAGCAATCATTTATTTAAATGCACCCATTATCCCTGAAAGAAAAACGAGATGAATTTTAAAACAAAAGAAAAGTTTAACACTGCCTACACTAAAAAAAAATTTTGATAACATTCACAAAGGTGAAGTGCTCCATTGGGGACCCTTTCTAATTTCAAAAGGGTTACCACTACTTTTGTATAGTTGGTAATATATAAAAGTTTTTCGACTGGATTTCAGTCGCAAAACATTAATACATCTCATTTTGAATAGATTTTTTGGAAGGGACATCCTAATCACGCCCCTTTCAAATACTGATTTGGTATGTAATCGCAAACCGAAGTTGCAAATGGGTAACGTATTACTGAATCACAATTTGTGGTTGCTACATAGCAAAAGATCTTTATGCAATCGTAAACAGCTTGATTTTGCAAATTGAACCCTTTGTCTGACTGCAAAAACTGTAGAACATCTGGCCCAATAATCTCAATTTAGGCAAAATTGACGGCAGCACCTCAAAAACAGAGTAATCACCTAGCTTATTTCCATCATCAATTACTGGATTGTTGATTCTCTTAAAAAGGCATGAGGCTTGTTGCAGGACTGAGATAGCCACCATCTGTGAATTGGACTCGGAGGCAAGCGCAAAACTAGAAGAGAAGCCACGAGGAGCAAAATGACTAAAGGCAGTAGTATCCTGGCACCCGTGTGGCCCATCATTGCAAAGGACAATTCTTCCATTTAGCTCTGTGTTTTTGACAGTACTACTGGCAAAAGGACCTATATCTAAAAATATATATAGAGTAGGCATTGGTCCCACACCTTTCAGAGGTTGGCTTCCTTCCATCAGCCTCTAGCAGTCACTGGCTCAGCCCAATTGGGTAGTCTTCTTTCACATAATGCTAATGGGTTTTAGGGTGTATCCTTCCACCTTCACACCTGTGCTTTCACCGAACTGCATAATGGACTACTTTATATATACTAGCCCTAAGTTCTGGTGCTCTTTTGTCTGTTTTGCTTTAATGTGCTAATGCTGCATGTGTTAGCACATTAAAGCCAGAACTATTGAGGCAGTGGTTAATTTGTAAAAAAAATACGTGCCAGTTTGCGCCAGCCCATTTTTCCTGTTAGCGCCTCCGAAAACAGAACCAACTACTAATCATGAAAGTGGGGAGAGGATGTGGCGTAATGGCCAGAGCTGTCGATTTCGGAGCTGGGGAACCAGGTTTGAGCCTCGGCATCAGCTCAACGTCCTGTGATTCTGAGCAAATTACTTAATCTCCCTTAAATTGATATGTCATTAACTGGTGCTCATGAAAAGCGCCAGTGTTGATGATAAGTGCTGGTGCAGAGCACCAGAATCCTTCAGCTCAAATTAAGCACTGTATTGAGGTTGCCTAAGCTTGTTTTAAGCTCTTTCTGCCCAGCCTTGCACTAGTGTCAGGCACGGGTGTGTTGAGCAGACCGCTGAGCGGATCTCACCCAGTAGAACCTCAGGCCCCAAAAACTGCATCTCTGTACTTTTAGGACAATCAGCAGTGCCTTTACAAGTGTCTTTTCCAGGAGATGTTTAAGCGACTACCATAGAGAGATTTAAAGATTGCAGGAAGAGCTAATGTCTATTTTCATACCCCTCCAACCCACGCCCAGCCAGGCACTCAGGAGTAAAACAGAGGCAGCTCTAATCGCAGGGCAATTTAAAGACAGATTTATGAAAATAACTCGATTTTTAGGCTCACAGAGAAGTCGTTACCGTTCTTAAAGAAAGGTGAACAAAAGCGTGTGTAATATTAGAATAATTGCTGTATCCTAATGGCATTCTTTTCCAGCTCTGATGTCATTCGAGATGTGGTACCATAAAATATTAAATTAGAACTAAACAAAGAGACCAAAATGATCTGCAAGTTGTGGGATCCTGCACATAGCAAGTAATGTCAATCAGAACTTAATTGCCACTGGTTTTTGCTGGTGATGCTCATGGGCACTCATTTTTAGGGGCCGGAACAGAGACCAAAATTATTTGCAAAATGTGGGATCCTGTACATGACAATGGCTTCTTATTCGATGTCTTACTTTCCTCTTATTTTGTTTTTCCTTCTCCTGGAGCATGTCCTCTTTACGATCCTTTTGATTGGCTGACTTGTATCCTTCCACTGCTCACATTTAAGGAACTACTTTTTCTTTTTCATTCGGTACTCCATGAGGGCGCATGTGTTTTGTAGCTCTCTCCCTCTTCTGCTGCTTCACCCTTTAGGCCCCTTGCGTTATATTGATCCCCAACCCTCGCCACCTGTAGCTGAAGAGCAGACTTTAACGCCTTAACCGTGGCGGTTTTTCTGCCGCGGTGCGGGCGTTCTAAAGGGTGGGCGGGGCTCCGTCGGCCGTTGGCCGACGGCAGCACTAGGGAGGTAGGCCGACGGGAGCACGCACGGGGTTAAGGGATGTTTTTGTATTAGCTCCTGCATTCTACAGCTTGGCGCACAAAGACTTTTATGGTGCTCCGGAAAGAACCATCTGCTGCACTCCCTCGGCTGGCGTCTGAGGCAGAAGGTTTACTTAGGATCACTCTTCTCCTGAAGGATATGAATCTGCTCCCTATTCTAGTTCACAGGAGAAAATGGCTGAATCCTGTGGAAAGTAAATTGGGATGTGGAGAGCATTTCCCTTTACTTTCTAACACTTCCTTATTCTTTTTAATTCTGTTCGGAATTTCCCGAGTGAAAAGAATTTGAAAATGTTGTTGCAACATCATATGTTTGCTTTTCCTCAAGTATTTTAAAATAGTTTTTCAGTTACGTTTTTTAACAATGCTTTACAGACATATGTGTGGCAAAACAGCAGCTCGACACCTGTTGAGGCATATTGGCTTTGTCAAAGCTTGTTATTCCATGGTATGAGGAAGTTAATTCTGATGAAATTCTGTTAAGTTCACTTCTATGAACCACAGAAAAGAGAAAGGCCAACAATTGAGAACTGTCCCATATGGGAAACTTGTGTGGGTCTCCCTTGTGAAATAAGGTACAGAGCAACTAACCCAAACATTTTCCCACGTTGTGAGTAGTGAGGTGGTTCTCCCTAGACCTTGCTTGACCACGGTGAAACATACAAAATGCATGAACTGCGCTATCTGCTCATTTCTCAGGTTTGACGGTTGGGAAACTCTGCGTGGTTTTTGGAGCCTTATTTCGCTCCGCCTGGGAATTAAGAAAGAAAATGGGTGGAATTTGCCTGTTTTGCACTTTGCAAAACATTTTTGCCCTGTCCGCACCTAATTATTATGAAACTAAAATACTCAATCAAAGCAGATCATTTAAGAGCATCCAACATGGCAGATCTCCCAACACAAACCGACCTCCCGGTGGTTTTTCCTGACTATCCAAGACATTGAATTGTGGAACAGAGACTGCTCGTAGCACCTTCAGGGAGAGGACATCCTTCATTTGAGAGTGCCCCTGGTTCTTCCACTCGAGCACTCGAGCTCTGAGGAGAATGAAGATGGCTTCCACCACTCTGTCCTTGAAGGTGAAAATTGGGGGAGCTCTGGCCTCCAGCACGCCTTTGGGTGTTTCAGCTCATTGGGCTCTATTTGAAATGTATCCTATATTATACATTGTATCTATCCCCTTTCGTCCAGTTCAGCACAGTGTCAAAACTTAGCTGATCATGTTAAATAAAAACATAACTTCCATGCTCTTAATCTCAACTGAAAGTGCCATAATCCAGAGCAAGAAAGTGTTTATTTTTAATGCTTGTTCCCTTACTTGTTCAAGCCACCCTGGGCAACATATAGACTCCAATATTGTGGCTCCCTGCACTTAAACTCATCTCCTGAAGAACTCAAAGCAAATGTCTTTCTACACATCTTCAAGACTGACCTGAAACCAATCCTCCTTTTTACAAAGAACCTTAGTAGCAGAATACTCCTCTTCTTGCCCGAAAAGTACAACTATCGCCCATGCGGAACAATCACTACTTTCAAAAACAAAAACAAAAAAAAAAACACATCAAGTTTTTGTAAAACACATCAAATGCACTTCGTCCATAATATCTCTGTTTAATGCATATATTTCTGTCATTCACCGTTTAGTATCTACACTACCCCTAATGTAACCACCCAAATGACACAGGTGCCTTGTGCCTTATCTTGTAACTATGTCCAAAATCTCTAGTAGTTATGCTCCCACTTGTTTCAACACACTGTTAGGTCCACAAATGAAGCAGACACCTGCTAAGAGTCCTGGGCAGTGAAGCTGTAAACAGGCCCGGATGTTACACTTAACTTTAAAGGGTAAGGGAGATGATCATCTTGGCTCGCTGGCTAATTAATATGAAGACAACACGCGGAGTCAACGAACCATGCAGAAACACATTAGAGGTAAGTAACGTTTTCTCATGTCAGGTCTTCAGGATGTAGTAGTGACGCACACAGTAGACCATGAAATTGCTTTTGTAGGAGCATAGTAAACACGGACTGTATGCTGCTTGTTTGTTTCATATGAGTTAAACTGATGCTGCGCAAGGAGTCCAGACCTAATCCGCGCTTGTCTTTTCGCTCCCATCTTCTCTGTAGCTCAACGACGCGGCAAAGCAACTGATTGAGACAGACAAGGCCCGCACAGCGGCTGCCTCAGGCTGTGACGCCCCATTACCACCCGACACCAGTGTGACGGTCAACGTAGCCCAGTGTTCCACATTGAATAGCGCAGGAGCAGTGAGTGCCTTCCAGCGGCGTATCGATAGCAAGAAGAATGCCAAGAAGCGCCATTCCTTCACCGCCCTGAGCATGACTCACAAAGCCTCTCAGGCCATGAACATCCGGCACTCCATGGAAATTAGCGCGCCCGTCTTGATCAGTTCCAGCGATCCCCGAGCTGCTGCCAGAATTGGAGAATTGACGCATCTTTCCTCCAGTGCTCCAGCCCAGGTAATTATGAAGACATTTTTGAGTTATGTTTGGTCAATTGGTTGTATGAAGTTGGTAACATCTGAGAGTCTTGGTTGTCAACTTCCCTTCACAAGCCAGCAACGATCTATGTAGACCGCTATAGGACTGGTTGGCAGGACAGGTCTGTCTATAATCGAAGAGAGGCGAAAGATCATTATAAGATGCTGGTCAGAGAAAATATAGTGGTTGGAGAATGGTTCTGGTGAGACAGAGGTGTGTGCACCATCAGAGGACAGCTTTGTGTTTGACACCCAGCATGGATGAATCTGTGAAAGTTGGTGTGAAATGACAAAGGGAGCTGACCTCACTGAAAACCATGTCTCTAGGGACAATTCTGTTTTGATGCATGCGCTGATAGTTGTATGCAATAAAAGAAACCATAATCCGACAAATCAGTTCCACAATGAGACTCATATCTCACAGTGTGAAATATGGAAATTGCAAGCAAGCTATGAAAATGAAAAAAACTGAAGTAAATAATGTATGAAAATATATTTTTTAAAACCCTGGATAATGTGTTCCAGACAATTCAGAAATACTCCATATCAGTTGAGAGGAGATGGACGAAAAAGAGACAGAGTACATGAACTGTCTGAGAAGAGACAGAAGGAACAGCAGGCAGAAGAGGATATGAAGGAACTAGCATGGTTCGTGGTAGGGCCTCAGCAAAGGCTGAAAAGGCTGTCAAGTTTGCAAAACCTTTGCCTGCTAGGGACCGTTTCTGCTACAAAGGTTTGCCCACAAGATTTTCTGCAAGGCAATTCTTCTTTTTTGTTGGTATTTTGTTCCACAAAACCTATTATTTATAAGATGCTTTATGTATTTTTTTCTATACCTGTAAACTTTGTGAAGTTTGTGAAGCTTCTGCAACTTTGCACATCCTTAGCATGCTTGCGTTGGATAAAAATGGAACCTTACTTTAAGATCAAAATTTAAGGAATGGGTGTTGTAAGGAGGCACATGTAGATATGTTTCGGCTTACAGTGGAGAGGGCGGGGGAAGGTGCACAGCTAAGAATCAAGTGGAGTCTTAGGGCTTGTGATTGAGGGTTACTGACAGCTGAAAGAGGGTACCAGAATAAGTAGTGGAAGAATTGCAGATGTAGCAGGGTCCGATTATTATGTTTAGGATTGAGGGCATTAACCACTGTAAGAGGGGTCCGGAATGACGTTTTGCTAGAGTTTGGTGTTGAGGGCGATTGTTAAAGCTATGAGAAGATCAAGTATTAGGTGTGCTAGAGTGAAACACCTAGGGCCCGATTCACAAAGGTAAAATGAGACGAAAGTATAACTATACAACTTTCGGTATTCACAAAGGGCATTTACTATTCGTAAATCCCCTTTTTGAATACCAAAAGTCCTAAAGTTCAACATTTGGTATTCACAAAGGGCATATGTGAGTAGTAAATGCCCTTTGTGAATACCAAAAGTCGTAAAGTTCAACATTTGGTATTCACAAAGGGCATTTGTGAGTAGTAAATACCCTTTGTGAATACCAAAAGTCGTAAAGTTAGTCTTTCGTCTTAGTTTACTTTTGTGAATGGGCCTCCTAGTTTACAGCAAATTGGTGAATTAATCAAGCTGATGTAATGTAGCAAGTGTAAACCTGCACCAAATCTTTCCAATCAAAAAGCCTAGATGGATAGACCCAAAGTCGGGTGGCCACAAAATACCCTCTCTCGCTGGCATCACACATCTTGGCTTAACCCTCCAAAGGTTATTGTGCAAGCAATGTTTATACTGGCTTGTCAAGATCTGTTTATTTTCTCAGCATTTCCTAAATCTTACAAATCATGTCTTTCCTGTGGTTATTCAGAAAGTATTGTGTCAATAGTATTTCAACTAGGCTTCTGCAAACAGAGAACTCACATCTGGAGTGATGTCAGAGGAACTATTTTTTTGTGTGTTTTTTAAAAAAAAAACACGTTTTATTGTTTAGACTTTTGTACAGCTTAACCCTTCTTGGCAGCAGCCTTTCTCATTGCCGACAGGACGCTGCTGAGCTCTTCACTCTTTCACTTGGCACGAATGTGAGTACCAACCCCTTTCTTGATGAATTTAAGAGCACGCTTGTCCTTGGATACTTTAAGCAAATCCATGGCACGCCTCTCATAGAGAGTGAAGCCACACACCTCACAAATTTGTTGTGTTTGGGCAAACGTCCTTTCCTGCCACACTGCCTGGGTTGAGACACATTCCTGGTAATTTGGTGTCCTTTGTTAAGGCCAACGGCCATAGGATAGCGGCTTGCCATAGCTGCACTCCGTTATGGCGGACACACCGGAAGGGCGTCAGAGGAACTACTTTGTCTCAAGTATTGCAGCTGGGCCACAGCAACTTGAGTATTTCACAATTTTCACTAAAGTCTCTTTTCTAGGCTTGACCTAGGAACTGAGCTATTCTCTGGGGTACTTATAAATTGCAGCTGAGTTGTCCTTATTGGGGCTATTGTATCACTAAAACTGAATGAATGATGTCTTCTCCAATCATCCTGGGGTATAGCAAGTTAATCAGGACTCGACAACCACTTCTGTATTGGGCTTTTTTTTCAGTCTGACTCCAGGTGTAGGCCATATCCTTGAAGTCAGCCTCAAGACCTGAGCACCAGGTATTTCCTGGCCCTCTGCTTTTCCTTTTCCCATGATGGTTCCAGGTTAGGACATGCCTAGTTGTATGTGACGCCGGCTTTCGGAGGATGTTACCTTTCCAGACCCAGCATCTTTTCATGATTTCTTCATGGACATGGAGTTCGGAAGTCTGCTGCCATGGATCGTTGTTGCAGATTGGTTTTGCCAGTGGATTTGGAGGAGTTTCCTCAGACAGGTGTTGATGAAGATCCGGACTCTGTTGGTGGTGGTCATTGTTGCCCTTCAAGTTTCTACTCCATACAAAAAGACCGATTTTATATCAGTTTTCAGAAGCCTGATCTTGGGGGCCATGGCCTACCTTGTGATGGAGTGAGACATGCCTATCTGTGGTCCCAGCTCCCCACTTACCGTCTTAGTTTCATTTCCTCACCAGAGATGAGGAGAAACGGCACTATCAGGTGCCCTGGCCCGCGACATCCCCAGACACCGGGGAGGTGAGCCTAAGCATGAATAAGAAGCACTGAGGCGACCCTGGCAGCACACGGCTGGAGAGGCATACGGTCCGACTGCCATCTTGTGGAATGGCGAACCTGGGACAGGGTCTTAAAATCTCGCTGGCATTGCTGCAAGCTTCCAGCGCAACCTGAGAGACAGCCCTCCTCCCGGTCACCTCCACTGGGACTGGAGCACCCGTGGACCCGCTTGACCTCACCTCCAGCCTCAGGGCGGGTTAGAGCTGCCATATTGCAGTGGTCTGTATGGCGGCATATGTGCTGTGTTGCCATAAAGACTGTGTAGTGGCTCCCCCGGCCATTCCAAACCCCCTTCTAGCCACTGCATGCCAAATACACAATGAGTGGACTGAATTTCCCAACATGCCCTGGAACGAACCTGACGTTCCTTGGGCGGAGCATCACATGACCCAGTCACCTCCTTGAAAACCAGTGATCCCAGGGTGGGTGGGCGGGACTGAGGCCCTACAGCATCACTGCTTTGCCATGGACTACACCACACTCTGGTGCGAGCTCCCTGACCCCGACCATCCCCTTCTGGACTGACAGCACCCATAAACCTGCTTTGACTTGTAAGCATACCCAGGGCTGCCACCATTTTGAACCGGCCCATGCTGCAGCCTGAGTGCTGTATGGTCGTGGCACAAGATACTTCTAACTAGACACGGGCGGGGTGCTGTGGTCCCCCCAGTCCTCCTGGAGCATTGCCTTGCCACTGCCTGTCAACTACGTAGCGGGTGAAGTGAAACTTAAGGACTTGCCTCTCCCTACCGCTGGAGGCATCCCACTAGTGTTGCCCCTGGGACCCTGCTGCGCTCTTCGTGAGTGCTCTGCACCAGCGCGTGAACTCGGAAGCCGTCTGGGACCTCTGGCTCTGGCTTTGCAGTGCACACCTAGCGTTCTGCCCTATGGCCCCTTAAGCCTGGTGAGTCCCTCTACTTTGTCTTGGGGCCAGCGGATGCATTCACCTGAAAGGCTTGTTGACAGCAGATTGAAAAGCAGATGCATTCACCTGAAAGGCTTGTTGAGGGCAGATTGAAAAAAATGGTGGCGGACATGGACACTCTGCAGCGGGCCCCTAGGCTCTGTCAGCTAACCTGCTATGGACCTGTGCAATCTACTGCCTTCACTGCTTCTGGGGTCCTGTGTAGGACAGTCCTCCCAGCCTGGTTCTAGACTAAAGCATCATTATGAGGGCACATCCCTGTGAACCCCCTTTCTCTGGCTTAGGCGGCGACCTAGTGAGCTGGGTCCTATGTACTCTGTGTAAGCCCTGGGGCATTAAAGACTTTACATCGCCACCGCCAGTCCTGTGCCATACATCATCCTGTGCTCTGCCTGTAATTGCCTCCATTGAGTAGGGTGCCAGGCGGTGACCTTCTGCCATGGCCCTGGGACTCACCTCAGCTCCGCCACCGGACTCTTGTACCTCTTCGGGGGACTGGCTCCTTATTCTGCTTCATGCACTGTGTGGGAAGTTGGGTGCTGCTACTGAGATCTGCGGAATGTATCCATTTACAGGGCCCTTCTGTAAAGGCCACCCCCAGGGCTCCTGCACATACTGAGGAATATTGCATCTATCTGTCATACCACGTGACAGATCCGCGAAGCACACCTTCAGTGGCCAACTCAAAGACAATCCATTCACCACCTTGTGGCAGAAGTTATATTCTGCATGCATGGACCCTTGTGGCACCACTCCAGCTCTGTAGATGCTTCCACAGTGCCTATCACACAAGCTTATATGGACAAGTTTCTCCAGGAAATCAGACCAGAAATAGGCTGTCTCAAATCCGATGTCAAGACCTGCATGCATGAGCTCAAATGAGAGGTTAACAAAATCGGTGGGCACTTGGATAACCTGAACCTTTCTGTAGATGTCCACTCAGAAGAACAGGAAGCACTATAGCACAGGGTCATGACCTTGGAGGAGCAGCAAATCAAATTGCAATTGAAATAGAGTGATTTAGAAAATAGAAGCAGGAGGAACAACATCCACATCAGAGGGATTCTGAGAGAGATGGAAGCCTCAGAGCTGTAAGACCTGCTGTAAGGGTAACTTATATATGACTCTGGCAGCACTGGCAGGACTGACACAAAGGGATGTGTACCAGGTCGACTCTTCAATTTTAGTTGCACCAAAACACGCAGGTTGCAGGTGGCAATGTGCACGTGTTTGGTGAGGGGTCTCTTTGGGTGACATAATACATGCTGCAGCCCTTAGAGACCCTCTCTGGTCACAATGCTCTTGGTACCCCTTGTTAAAAAAGGGTTCCAAAGACAACCGGTAACCAAAGACCCTTTTATGTTGCCCGGCAGTATCGCCTCTATGACCCACCAATATTAATCAATGAAGAAGCAGGCGCTGGAGACTGGAAGGCGGGAAACGAGGATTTTATTCTCTCCGGAGGAGAACACATCAATTCAGACAGCAAGTATCGTCACGAGGTGCTCTAACCACATCTCTGAGGCCTGGCCTCTTATACTAGGGTTTACGACCTTTATTGCACATAACACATTCTCGCAATACTTTAGAACTTGAAAGAACATCCTCGGAATCTCCCCTTCAGACCCGTTCCCACACACATTTACAGTTGGATTCCCCACCCTGGTCACAACAGGTGATAGTCGTCGCACAGCAGGGCATTCCGCCGATTCACGGAATGCATGGGGTTGATCGGATCTCATGGGGTGGGGGCTTTGATCGGTTCGGGGGTCTTTTGATGGAGAGGGGAAGCTTCCTACTGTACGGGGTAATAAACAGTATCCGCAGAGCCAGGTGGCGGCCTGGGAACAGGGAAGGCAAACGGGGGCAGAGGAAAAAAAAGGGGTTTGTATCAGAAGGATCTAAGGCCATGAAAGGAATGAGGGGAGGTGTCGCGCTGGGAACAGGATGGGATTCCGTGGTGAAGCTGCGCTGAAGAGGGGTTTATGACCCGAGGCATGAGAGAGCGGGGGTTGTCAGCGTGCGGGGGAATGCTTGCGAGGTTAAGAGAGAGAGAGAGAGACGCGCTGGCTATTAGTGAGGGGCAGGGAGGCCATGGTGCTCAAAATGGCTGTCGCTTACGCGCACGAGTGGGCCTGGAAAGGGGCAAGATGGCGCCGATAATGTTCACTAAGTTTGTATTTATTTTTCACAGTCCTCCCTTTAACATTTCCAAGACATCTTGCTGGCCTATTTCCTATCTACCCCTATATGCAGTGATCATAAGTAAGGGAGAGGGGACTTAGGTGAAAGAACTGTACGTAAACACCACATTATAAACATCATATTGAAAAATCTCATCAGTTAGTAGGCGGGTTCATCGTTAAGTTGATTGCAGGAAAAGTCATTGTAATGCAATATCAGACTAGAATTACGTAGCGAGGGCGTTGGGTACAGATCAGAGAATAAGAACTGGTAAGTTATCATATGAGTAAGTCCTTTTTGTATACGGCGAGTGCGTAGTCAGTCCAATGGTGCTTGGGAGAGAAAGGAGAGACAGTAAAAATATCAGGGTTCTCGTTGTCTTTTGTCATCTTCTGTTGGCACTGTTAAGCACCTGGATTACAATTCGGTCCGTCAACAGGAATGTTCATGTGGATTGAGTCGTTGGAGGTCTGCGGGCAGGGGTACATTTTTGTCTTGTTTCGCCAGGCCTCATAGGAGCAATGCGTTACGGTTTTGGGGCAGGTGCATCTTCTTCCGTAATGCAGAGCATAGATTTTGCAATGGAAAATGCAATTTGTTCCAGAACTGTGAGATCTGTTCGTTCCTTGAGTCTGTGTGGTGGGCACTTCCTGTTGCTTCCATCATCTTCAGGGTGCTTGGTAGCGGGCCGAACCACAGACTTTGTTTATCTTTTCTTCGGGGGTGACCCTTGGTGGAGTTCTAGGTCACCGTTCTGGGATTTAACATAGTTCGTGGTCTACTTAGTCGGAGCTCCCCCCCTTTCTGACGCAGGGAGTACTCTTCTCTGGGTAGCTCAGTAGGTTTTGGAGGAATTTGGGAGTTCGGATGGAAAGGTGCGGGTGTGAACAGTCCTTATGGTAGGTCGGAGGAGGAGGGGATGGAGCAAGGCCAAGTCGGGGACAGATCAGGGGGAGGCGGAGAGTTTGCGACAGGCGAGTCCGTAACCATGTTCAGAGAGCGGGGACTCTTGGCACACGTTGACCATAGAGCAGGGGCTTCAGGTCAGCCCTTTCCTTAGCTTTGTTTGAAACAGTGCCTCGTCCGGCGTCTCCTTACTGCTGTGGTCTCGCCTCGGCCTCCGTCGCTGATGTTCCACAATCCGCAGTCAGGCCGCGTGCTCCCACATCCGGTCTCTTTCTCCTCCGACAGTGATACCCTTAAATGAGTTTTGAAAAGACAGTCTTTAGAGATTTTGCAGAAAAAGGTAATTACATAAGTCTATTTCTCTCCCAACACCAAGCAACTGGGGTAAGCACTCGCTACATTGGAGATTCTTGCGGCTAACGTATAAACAATTGATGATGGGTTTGCTGGATCCCTTACAATTTCCTTTCGCTGGCTAATTCTTTGGCGCTTTGATGATTATTTCGTTCATTTGTCATATGTTTAGTATAGTAGATGTCAGTTCTTCTGGCAGAGACCCATTTCCCTAGTACAAGTAACGTGCTATTCACCATAGTCTGATAGGCATCCTTCTGAGGGATGAACATAGGCTAAACAAGTCTGCATCACATAAAAGCATCTTATTTTCAACCATGCTTACTGCAACAAGTTCTTTCGTTTTTCAATCTAATTTTCAACTTTGCACACATCCTTCTAACTTTCTATATAAATCCTCGCAACCTGGTTACTACAAAAACTCGGGAGGGGTGGTTTGCAATAATTATTAAACTTATCCTCGGGGAAGGAGGGATCTTATGGATACCAAACTGGGGGCATTTTGGGTAGATGGGGGTGTCTCGATCATTTCTTACAGCTTGGGGTACGGAGACAATTTTCAATGGGGATGGTCGCATTACCACAGACACATTTTTATCATAGGAGCCACTGACAAATAGTTCCCTGAGAGTGGGTCAAATTTAGGGAACCTTAGTCGTCTTACCTGTCCCTTTCCTATCGGTCAATTTAAATTTCATCCATATTTAAGTAGAAAAGGAGAGGTAGTAACGTGGTACCAATACAATTTTATTTAGGACAAATTTTCGCAAATACTTGTGGTATTTGGGGCCAATCAGGAGGTGCACCAGGTTCGCCAATTAGGTGCCAGTTGCTAGGAAGAGGGAAAGTGTGGAGGGGTGGAAGAGTGAGTGAGAGAGAGAGAGAGAGAGAGAGAGAGAGAGAGAGAGAGAGAGAGACAATAGGCCGAACAGTACACGTGTGGCATAGAGAATGACCGTGTATTGTTGGGCTATTCAGTGCGTTACCCAACGTTAGATGTTTCGGGTCTGTGTTAGGAGGTAGGAAGCATGCAGTTTTGGGACAGAAAAGCGTTAGATTTGGTAAAAAGGTCGTGAGAGCGTCCTTGTGGTGCCATTTTGTAGCGTTAGTCCGTCTTCCTGCATCGGGCGTGACGTGGTTCCAGATCCCTTATGATACTCTAATCGGGATTTCTAATGTAACCTGCAGAGGAAAAAAGGGGGGGAGAAATAGGGGAGGTAGGGGGACAACATTCGAACACATCAAATGTAAGGGCACGAAAATCCTTTACTTACCACATACTCGTACTTGTCTCTTCGGGATATAATCCCTTAGGGTTCTGGTTTCTTAAAGTCATGGGGGCAGGCAATGTGATAGGTGGTTCATGGGGAGGTTCGAGGATGGCATTAAGGATCGTGTGTAGTGAAAAACGCTAAAAAGAGGAATCGGAGGTGCCTAGCGCGAGGTACCCGGTTTCGTAGATGTATCCGGTCATCGGGGTCCCTAAATCATTCCCAAAGCTGTGATGTTCTTAAGGCATACCAGTCCTTCGTTCAACTGTACCTTAGTACCTTCGACCACCATATCCTTATAACAATTTATCAATCACACCATTTTACTTTACCCACTCTCTGAAGTCGAGGTCCTTCTTCATACGTCAGTTCCTGAGCTTAGTCGCATATCTTGGAGGCAGCGTATCATACCTTCGATTTGACCATCAACCCAGGGCCGAACAACCATTTCTCGGATAACCTTAAAAAGAGAGCAGAACAGTTGCGCACAGAAAAACCCTCCCACCGATACCCGTATTTACAAAAGTACGCGAAGCCTATCCATAGCTTTTAAGACTTTTATTTGTAGAATTATTCAGTACGTAAAATGTGAGAGCGCAATTCATATTTTGGCCTGACATGTCGTCGATGGAAGCACATACAGTAGGGGGTTATTTTGTAGTACAAGAACATGAAAAAAAGGTCTAATTAATTATTTGTAAGTAACCAAAAACATTTCATTGCGTGACGAAGGAATCAGGGGCATTTCAGTTCATAGATGGAAACACAGTCAAGCTCATCGTAATCACATTTCCTAAATGCAAAACCGCGGGCGTGCATCATGAGCGACGTTATGTATCAGTTACAACAAATATCAAAAATAAATTGTTCATTGAAATCAACATTTTTACGGAACCCTTCTTAAATGTTCGTCAAGTGAACCCTCCTCCCTTTAACATCGAGTGCGCAATGGTTCGTATATATATATATATATCTTAGTACATCCAGTTTCATTAGCTAAGGAATACCACGAGGCATCCGTTAGTTTCCATTGATACCAGCGCCATTTTGGGCGAGGCCGGTTTAGTCCGGAAGTAGCATCAGGGGCAAAATATCCCCGCCAATTGGCGGTTGGACCAGAGTCCCTTTCGGTAGTCCAAAAGAAAACTGTGCTAACAAAGGGGGCTGGTGGTGTGGACCGTCAATCAAGAGAGGGAGGGGGTAAAGTCTCTCTTACCAGGTCATGTTGATGTTCAGCCGGAACTTGCTCGAGTTCGTTAGCCCATAATGTTCCTGGGTGGTTCAGACGGAAGCTGATGCAGACACGAGAGCACCGCCATCTTGTTGCTGTGCCGTGGTTATTTCATTTGAGATCAATGCAACTGTTCCTCACCGGAAGCCTAAAGGGGCCGAGGGCTCTTGGGACTTTGGTAGAATCTTCAAAGTCGAGGGGATGTTTGTCGATGGTGGGGGCTTGCGCCCAGGTGGGCAAGCGCCCGAGTTGCAATTTCGGACAAAGTTACTCCAGCGGCCTAGACCCGCCTTTCGAGGGCCCAGACGCCATTTTGAGGCCTTGCAGCAACCTTTGCCGTATCCATCAGGAGTGGAGGAAAACTTCTTGTGATGGCGAAAAACAGAGCATCATGCGGTTGGAGCAGGACATTTTGGTTCGGGGCGCCAGGGTGCAGCGGTGGAGCCTTCGTCTGGGGAGGTAAGGGAGGCTCGTCTGTGCCGTCTCCCTCTCCTGGCGCATCCTACACCGTCCCTTGGAATCAGGGGCGCACATGATGACCACCCTACACCCCTGATTCCGACTCTTGGGGGACCACTGTACATCCGGTGCTCCGTAAATATGCCCATCGGACATTGTGTGTCCTGTACCACGCAAGTATACCAGCCGGGTCTTGTATATCCTGTACTGAGAGAATATACGAGTCGGGCATTGTGTGTCCTGTGTTGCGGAAATATGGCCGTCGCCCGGCTGGAGGACATCGGTGTCGGGCCAGGGCAGGGAAGCCTCCTACCTGTGGAGGTGGAAGAGGCTCGTCCGCGTCGCCTCTTCCTCCCTGCCCACCCTGCATCCGTTCGATGGAGGAATTCGTGATGGCCGGACCAGGAGATACAAGGGAGGGGGTCACCTTCATCCGCCTCCTCCCTACTCGCGGTCCGGGGGGCGCCATCCCTGGAAGGGCAATATGGGAAGACCATTTCATTGCCCGCTGTGTGGGGTCTCCAGTACCTTCTCGCCAGCAATCTCCTTTTGGGCTCATGGTTGCTGGCAGGCCCCGCCCCACACGTGCTATGTGTTTCGGATGGGCGGGACCATCGAACTGTTACATTTCGAGGACTTCCGGAGTGAGCATAACATGTTTTGTATTTTTCCTATTAGTCAAGTTTGCTTTTTAGAGAGTTCTACTAGTTATTCTATTTACTGTTGGTTGTGTTTTTTACCGTAATTAAATCCTAAGTTATATAATAGACGCTTGGCTTTCTTGAATCTTTTCTCTAACGGGGGGTTGTTTACACTGACCTGTAGTTGTGTTTGTTTTTCAGAGTGGGGGAGCAACAGAGAGCAATCAGTCCCTGAACTCTAACATGTCGTTAAAATTGGTCTGACGAAATCTGTGCCACCGAGCATAATCGAACGGGGTGGTCCTGTCTGTTCTGTCTGCACTAGTCTGATTGGTTTTTATCTCACGTCTTTTTCCTTTCTGTCGGTCCGTCCTTTCTGTCAACCCTCCATTCTTACCTATGCTTTGCAGAGTCGGGCATTGGGCTTTCCAGTGTCCAAGACATTTACAGAAAGCACATTGGTTTTGTTTTAAATCTGTCCGTCCTGTGCGTAATGTCGGGGGATTACCTTCGGGTCGTTGTGTTCCGGGGTTGGCTTGTCGGCACATCCCTTTACACCATTCGCTTTTCATGTCTACTCCTCGGGGCTGTGCCATCGCTGGTCCTTCCCTTTGCCTACTAGACGTTTGGAGGGTTGTCCGTCGTGTCCCTTCACTTTTTCTAAATTCGTCGCCTTCCCTTCGTTGCGTGGCTTCTTTGCGCCACATACCGAGACTATCGAGCATAATAGGTGTTGTTTCATTCCTACGAAGGGCTATTTCTACTGTTTCTATTTTGTCGAGATCAAAGGATCCTCTCAGTGGCCACTGTCTTTCTCGATCCCTTTTCGTATATTTATGCCACAGCTTACTATAGGCTATAGCAATTAATCCATGCTTCATGAACATGTCCTTATTAGGGGTGCCTTCCAGCGGAGCCGGATGGTTCATCTCTAATAAGCGGTCCGGGTTAAACAGGCTATTGACCAGTGGGGAGAAGACAGGCATGACGGATCGCAATGGGATAATAGTCAGCACTACCTATCTTATCACTGCGCGCAAAGACTAGACAGAATATTTCTATTCTACGTTGTTTGCACGTAGTGAATACCTCATGAACCAATTCTGAGCAATCAATCAATGTTAGGTCAAAAATAAAAAATCAATATGGTCAATGGGGAGAATAAGTAGGCTCGCAAAAGTTCGCGTCACCTACCCTTTCACTATCTGCAAAGAGGGGACCTATCTTTCCCTGTTTGCAGACAGAGAATCTCCAGAAAACAATCTATAACAGTTAATCAATAGGGGGAAGGGGCAATTGTTCAGTGGGGGAGAAAGATAGGTCCGACGGGTGCGTACCTATCCTTCGCTGTTTATAAAGGGAGAGCCTGTTGTTTCTCCGTTTGTAGACAGTGAATCTCCAATAAATTAACAAAAAGTAATACTAGTATTTTCTCAACAATTATCAATCACTTCCTATTATCTATCACTATCGTAATTTCGTCGTGTTTACACGACCTTACCCGGACCGCATGGACAGTTTCTCGTCTTCCGAATCCAGCGCCCGATCGTCCTCTTCTCTTCGTACTTCTCGTGGCACTCCTGATGGTTCCCAGTCAGGACCGCAGATCACTCGAGAGAGGTCTGTTCGGAACCAGTGAAGTTCGGATGATCGGCTGTCAGACGAGGGTCTATCGGACAGGGTACCTTCCGATCGTTGCAGTTGTTCACTCTGTCGTCGGGACCTCTCCCACTGGATCCACGAGTCGCTGATGGGCCCCACGTTGGGCGCCAATTGTTAAAAAAGGGTTCCAAAGACAACCGGTAACCAAAGACCCTTTTATGTTGCCCGGCAGTATCGCCTCTATGACCCACCAATATTAATCAATGAAGAAGCAGGCGCTGGAGACTGGAAGGCGGGAAACGAGGATTTTATTCTCTCCGGAGGAGAACACATCAATTCAGACAGCAAGTATCGTCACGAGGTGCTCTAACCACATCTCTGAGGCCTGGCCTCTTATACTAGGGTTTACGACCTTTATTGCACATAACACATTCTCGCAATACTTTAGAACTTGAAAGAACATCCTCGGAATCTCCCCTTCAGACCCGTTCCCACACACATTTACAGTTGGATTCCCCACCCTGGTCACAACAGGTGATAGTCGTCGCACAGCAGGGCATTCCGCCGATTCACGGAATGCATGGGGTTGATCGGATCTCATGGGGTGGGGGCTTTGATCGGTTCGGGGGTCTTTTGATGGAGAGGGGAAGCTTCCTACTGTACGGGGTAATAAACAGTATCCGCAGAGCCAGGTGGCGGCCTGGGAACAGGGAAGGCAAACGGGGGCAGAGGAAAAAAAAGGGGTTTGTATCAGAAGGATCTAAGGCCATGAAAGGAATGAGGGGAGGTGTCGCGCTGGGAACAGGATGGGATTCCGTGGTGAAGCTGCGCTGAAGAGGGGTTTATGACCCGAGGCATGAGAGAGCGGGGGTTGTCAGCGTGCGGGGGAATGCTTGCGAGGTTAAGAGAGAGAGAGAGAGACGCGCTGGCTATTAGTGAGGGGCAGGGAGGCCATGGTGCTCAAAATGGCTGTCGCTTACGCGCACGAGTGGGCCTGGAAAGGGGCAAGATGGCGCCGATAATGTTCACTAAGTTTGTATTTATTTTTCACACCCTGGAACCTTTTACAAGGGGCTTACATGTGGGACAGATGTGTGCCGATTGTGGAAATAAAAGTACAGTTTTGGGAAACAACACAGGCCCTGGGAACCTGATTAGGAGGGACCCAGTGCACATTCAGACAAAGCTGCATTCAGAGTCCGGCAGAAAGTGGGATGTAACCATGCCAAAAGGAGCTCTTTCTTGCAGATATCCTGTTGAAATTGTTAACATTTTAATTCCCACCAGAAGTTCTAGAAAAAGAAATTCAATATTTCTCGGGAAAAATAAGACCTCCTGGGTCTGTCCCCCATGAATAAGTGTGAGGGCTTGAAAGGTGAGAAGTTCAAGACATAGCTGTCAAATGGTCCTTTACTTTTTAACTGACTTCTCCAGCCAGTATTGGCTTTTTTAAAGACCATTTATCTATCATAGCAAAACAAAAGAAAAGTGATTTTAACACTCCTACTTTATTCTGCTAATAATGAAATGTCACACAAACTGTCACTTATAATGATTTTAATGTCACTGATAATGGCTGGATGCAGCGGAAATACTAGCAGCTGCGTGAATTTTACTGAGGGAATGAGTGATTCCTTTCTTTAGCCACTGTACCAATTGGTGGTGCAGTATACAACAGAAGGCACATGTCCAAAGAAAGAAACTACTACTCACAAGGGAAAAAAGCAGAAGCGAAAATACCCCAATGTCGCCAGCAGGAAACCAATCGTCAGAACAACATCAAAGGGCACTAACTCAGGAAAAATATTAAGGATGTGAACATCAAAAAACACCTCCATGACTTTGCAGGAGCGTTGGCGCAAACCAACCCCCGGACTCCACTTAAATAGTTTTACTTGACCTAGAAGTGAAGAAACCCAAACAGGAACTAATTCCTCCATATTGGATTGGAAAAATACCTACCCCAGAATGAGGGACACCATATTGGACTAAATATGAAGCCCAATCCAAAATGGTGCCCATACTTGTTTTGAGACGCTGACACAGCATTCCCCGAAGCTTCCCCTCATGCAGGGGAGAGGAGGCATGCTGCCGACCAAAGGGTCCACGATCTCCGGGAACCATGTAGATAGTTGTCACTAAGCTTAACACTAGCCACAGTGCTCAGAAGACCCTCATTTATGTCATGTAATTTGATTATTATGAAGTCTCGGTCAATGCATGCGGTCATTTCTTCTGATTTCAAGTCATGTAATAATTATGCTAATTTAGGGCTTTTAAACCTACAAAATCCTGTCTCCTTTTGACAGGGCTTTAAGTGGAATAAAAAAACGTGGGGGTCTCTCAAAGGGGGGTGGCCGAGGTAATTAAGGGTGACACAGCAGGAACAAAGGGTTTATTACATACTTATCAAAAACCACATCTTACTCACCTCAGCTACCATCATCAACCATAACAAAGAGGTTGGCGCATAAAAACTCTACAACATCAATGTATATAATATCACAAATCAGTCAAGGTCCTTCGATGAATCTTTGGTTCAACTTAACAGGGACTAGGATAACTTAGAGATGAATGTCCACTCTTTCATGAGGACCAGAAATAAAGAAGTACCTAGCTGTCAAACATAAAATATTCAAACACTATACACTAAGAAACGACATACGCATAAGGGTAATAATCAACAAATCTTTATCTAACTCCAAATTTCAAATGGTCACAACACAAAAAATACGTTTAGAATCATTTATTATCTATTATTGTTTTAGTACAGGTACGGTCACAACACATCACAGAGTCAAATACATTTCAATTCAAATACCTGGTGAGAATGAGAGAGAGAGAGAGAGAGAATATAAAACAGTATCAGATTACAGATTATGAATCATACAAACCAAAGATCAGTTGCAGATTGTCAGGAATACGGAGTCTCAAGGTGAGCCCAAAAAGACACTAGAGCACAGCGTGCAATAGCCGGAGTCATTTAACCTTTTGACCAAAGGGTTTGGCAGCAACACTTCACCAGCTGGCGAAGTGAAGGAATTCAGGACAGTTCAAATTTCAGTCCGTGAGCATGCCAGGCATATAGGAAATTTCAAGAATAGCCAGCCCACAGTTCTGTTCCCACAGGGCAGTTATACTTCTGATTATGTGTGTGGTGTGTGAGTTCAATCGTCCTGAGGCGGAAAGCCGGGACTTGCTGTGAGAGACTGTGGTCTTTTTAATCGTCCTTTATTTTTAAACTTATTTGCACCTGAAATACTTTTTTAATATTCTACAACTTACCCGCTGCCTAATTTACCGCTGGGACACAGCGTTTCTCTACCCCCGGTTTGATGGACCGGTGCTGACTCAATCCCGCCCACTTGACTTCTATTCTTGCCAGGACCACCCCATCGCAGCCGAGTAGGTGCTGTCTGGGGTCCCGCCATCTTGGGTGAGGAGCAGGAGTAGGGATAGCAGATTAGTGCTAAGCCCCTCCCACCCTCACGCCCTCGCCAGTACAAAAGCTCACCAGTTCATGCCCCCAATGATTGCTATTGTGTGTAGTGTGTGAGTTCAATCGTCCTGAGTCGGAAAGCCGGGACTTGCTGTGAGAGTCTGTGGTCTTTTTAATCGTCCTTTATTTTTAAACTTATTTGCACCTGAAATACTTTTTTAATATTCTACAACTTACCCGCTGCCTAATTTACCGCTGGGACACAGCGTTTCTCTCCCCCCGGTTTGATGGACCGGTGCTAACTCAATCCCGCCCACTTGACTTCTATTCTTGCCAGCACCACCCCATCGCAGCCGAGTAGGTGCTGTCTGGGGTCCCGCCATCTTGGGTGAGGAGCAGGAGTAGGCATAGCAGATTAGTGCTAAGCCCCTCCCGCCCTCACGCCCTCGCCAGTACAAAAGTTCACCAGTTCATGCCCCAATGATTGCTATTGTGTGTGGTGTGTGAGTTCAATCGTCTTGAGGCGGAAAGCCGGGACTTGCTGTGAGAGACTGTGGTCTTTTTAATCGTCCTTTATTTTAAAACTTATTTGCACCTGAAATACTTTTTTAATATTCTACAACTTACCCGCTGCCTAATTTACCGCTGGGACACAGCGTTTCTCTCCCCCCCGGTTTGATGGACTGGTGCTGACTCAATCCCGCCCACTTGACTTCTATTCTTGTCTGACTCAATCCCGCCCACTTGACTTCTATTCTTGCCAGGACCACCCCATCGCAGCCGAGTAGGTGCTGTCTGGGGTCCCGCCATCTTGGGGGAGGTCCAAGACCCAATTTTTTCAAAATGAAAAAATCAAAGATTTAGCAGCTCAAGGTGTGCATAAAATTCACAACCCAAACACAATTAAATGAAAAACAAAAGAATAGGCAACAGTAATAAATTCAAGCTTTTTATGCATTTGATCCATGCTTGGAATTCAGAATTTTATCTACAATTTTTTACATTTTATATACAATGCCCCGTATCAAGAGTGTGCAGTAAAAGAAAGGAAAGTGTCAAAGGGCGTGATGGTGATGAGGTGAAAACGGAGAACAGAAATCACACAGAGTGTATAAAAAATTATTCTGTATTGATCAGAAGAAACAGTCAACAAAGGACTAGAGCAATAAGCCCTGGCCACATTAGTAGGTCAAATATACAGTCCTTAATGATGTTCATGAGACATTAGATGTATAAATGTCTGCACTGAAGGGAAGGTAACATTAGTGGTCCAGGTATTCTTAATTATGTGTCGACGTTTCGACTCGTCTTGGGGCCTTGCGGTTAGTTAGTCCTGGGCCATGCGAGTCTTCATCAGGACGGATATAACGGGGCAAGGGATCAAGTAGATGACCCTACAGAAAATACAAATATCAGTGAGGATGTTGCCTATTTTATATTAAAATTAAAACCTAGGGGAGGGTTCAAAAATTGGCTTACCCTTCACAAGTTGGGGGGTAACTCAGTCTTTACAGATTCGTGAAGGTGTCTTAGAGGTCCTCTGAAAAAATCAAAGAGGAACCTATGCGTTACAATAATGCAAGCCCGGTGGAAAATTAATTGCCAGAATGACCAGTATTAGTATATTGTTGATTACCTTATGTTTGTGCATGAGGTTCCTATGTTAATCATGAGACCAATATAAGGAATATGTCTCCTCAGTTCAATTATTGGCACTTGTACAGCTTACAGGAATCATCCCATTTTGTTGTGCCTGAAAAGTAAGGGCCATTGACTCGTAAGTACCAATACCTTGTTGTACAGAAAGTAATGTAAACAGATGGCCAGTCAGGGGCCAATTACCTGTATGAAGGTATCAATGCAAAGAATTCCGATGTGAAAACGAAGTCAGGGACAGCAGCTGCAATGTGCAAGAAAGGGGGTAAGTATCCATCCCTAAAAAGAACGCTGCGCGTTATGCTGGCAGGGCTGCCTAATGAACTTACTTGAAAGTCCGAGCAGAAGTGTCTGATCAGTAGACACGCGTTAAGGAACCTCCAGACCGAGTGGAACAAGACATCGGTTGTAGGTTGTGTTTAACCGCGTTTGAGGTAATAGAGCGCGAAAACGGACTAATCCGTGGCAGGGCACTTCCGGGTGTACGAGGACACTCCCTTTGCCGAAATTAGATGGATGCAAGTTGAAAGCATCAACTCTACAGGGTATAATTGAATTACTGATGATGTGAGCGCCTTGTAGGTTATTATACGGACCAAAAAATTGATAATTAAAATTATTGATTACGGGAATATTATTGCGCGATGCATATTCCTATTTGTTTATGGTTGACGTTATAGTAGGCTGAGCTCACTAACCTCGTTATAATTATAATACATATATAGTGAGCTCAGCCTACTATAACGTCAACCATAAACAAATAGGAATATGCATCGCGCAATAATATTCCCGTAATCAATAATTTTAATTATCAATTTTTTGGTCCGTATAATAACCTACAAGGCGCTCACATCATCAGTAATTCAATTATACCCTGTAGAGTTGATGCTTTCAACTTGCATCCATCTAATTTCGGCAAAGGGAGTGTCCTCGTACACCCGGAAGTGCCCTGCCACGGATTAGTCCGTTTTCGCGCTCTATTACCTCAAACGCGGTTAAACACAACCTACAACCGATGTCTTGTTCCACTCGGTCTGGAGGTTCCTTAACGCGTGTCTACTGATCAGACACTTCTGCTCGGACTTTCAAGTAAGTTCATTAGGCAGCCCTGCCAGCATAACGCGCAGCGTTCTTTTTAGGGATGGATACTTACCCCCTTTCTTGCACATTGCAGCTGCTGTCCCTGACTTCGTTTTCACATCGGAATTCTTTGCATTGATACCTTCATACAGGTAATTGGCCCCTGACTGGCCATCTGTTTACATTACTTTCTGTACAACAAGGTATTGGTACTTACGAGTCAATGGCCCTTACTTTTCAGGCACAACAAAATGGGATGATTCCTGTAAGCTGTACAAGTGCCAATAATTGAACTGAGGAGACATATTCCTTATATTGGTCTCATGATTAACATAGGAACCTCATGCACAAACATAAGGTAATCAACAATATACTAATACTGGTCATTCTGGCAATTAATTTTCCACCGGGCTTGCATTATTGTAACGCATAGGTTCCTCTTTGATTTTTTCAGAGGACCTCTAAGACACCTTCACGAATCTGTAAAGACTGAGTTACCCCCCAACTTGTGAAGGGTAAGCCAATTTTTGAACCCTCCCCTAGGTTTTAATTTTAATATAAAATAGGCAACATCCTCACTGATATTTGTATTTTCTGTAGGGTCATCTACTTGATCCCTTGCCCCGTTATATCCGTCCTGATGAAGACTCGCATGGCCCAGGACTAACTAACCGCAAGGCCCCAAGACGAGTCGAAACGTCGACACATAATTAAGAATACCTGGACCACTAATGTTACCTTCCCTTCAGTGCAGACATTTATACATCTAATGTCTCATGAACATCATTAAGGACTGTATATTTGACCTACTAATGTGGCCAGGGCTTATTGCTCTAGTCCTTTGTTGACTGTTTCTTCTGATCAATACAGAATAATTTTTTATACACTCTGTGTGATTTCTGTTCTCCGTTTTCACCTCATCACCATCACGCCCTTTGACACTTTCCTTTCTTTTACTGCACACTCTTGATACGGGGCATTGTATATAAAATGTAAAAAATTGTAGATAAAATTCTGAATTCCAAGCATGGATCAAATGCATAAAAAGCTTGAATTTATTACTGTTGCCTATTCTTTTGTTTTTCATTTAATTGTGTTTGGGTTGTGAATTTTATGCACACCTTGAGCTGCTAAATCTTTGATTTTTTCATTTTGAAAAAATTGGGTCTTGGACCATTGTTTGTTTATACCAGTAATTACCCAGGTCTAGTACCTTTAGGGTTACCCCATTATTATAATGGTTATCTTGGGGGAGGAGCAGGAGTAGGGATAGCAGATTAGTGCAAAGCCCCTCCCGCCCTCACGCCCTCGCCAGTACAAAAGGATGCCCTTACCCCGAAAGCGCAGCGGACGGGCGCAGCGGGCACGCTGGCGGCGCGCCGAAGAGGCGCCAGAGGCAAGCCCGTCTGCGCCCGTTCGCGCCTGGCCCGCGCCTAGAGCCTTAACCCCTGGCCAAATGGAACCTATCTTGACGACAGCTAGTCGCCTTTCCTATAATCGGAGTTCACTGTGGACCTTGGGGGGCGAAAACAGAACATCAGGCTGTATCAGGCGACAAATGTGCCCAGACACACAGTTAACTCGACATCAGTGTGCTGGCTGTAAGCAAAAGCTTCCCCGGGTTCTATGGCAACCTAGTAAGATGATTAAGTACCCTGATAAAGTCGTACCCCGAAAAGAGCAGGCCACAGTAAAATGCATGCTGCTCAACGCCAGGTCTCTGGTAAAAAACAGCCTCGAACTGGCTGAATTGATATTCGAGGCAAATGTTAAGGTGGCCTTTATAACTGAATCCTGGACGGATGCAGCATCTGGCCCTGACATTGTTAAAGCCACCCCCCCAACTATGACTGTTTTGTACTAGACAGGCAACGGAAGAAAGGTGGGGGATTGGCGGTAATTTACCACAACTCGGTAAGAGGAAGTTTTAAACCCGCATCTAGGGGTTTGGATGAAATGCTTGCTTTTAATCTTACTTTATCAGACCATCAAACCCTAAAAGGCTGCCTACTCTACAGGCCCCCGGGGGCTAAGGCCCCATTCTTCTTGACTCTGGGGAATCTGCTAGAAGAAGCAATATGTACAAAATCATTTACCATGCTTGGTGATTTCAATTTCCATCTGGAATGCATGTCCGACACTGATACTCGAGATCTTCTAGATCTGATGCAGGGGGTGGAACTATACCAAAAAGTTATGGGCCCGACACATAAGGCGGGACATACTCTTGATGGCATTTTTTCCAACCATCCTAACCTAGCGGTCACGGCAGTGGACCCTGTTTCCTGGTCGGACCATGTCGCAATCTACTTTCATATCACCTTAGGCCCCCCCCCCCCCTAGATCTAGTAAGGTCAGGAATCCACCCACAACAATTAGAAACTGGAAAAGCATTGACAGTGAGGCCCTAGAGACCCTATTGACCTCCTTACCAACGCATTCCTCAGGTTCGGTCGAGGAGGCGGCAACGCTATACTAACTGGCTAGACTCGGCATGCATGCAATTAGTACCTCCTAAAACTTACCATTCCACACACTCAAATCCAACAAATCAGGGACCATAAGGTGAAATGTAAAAAACTGGAAAGAAGATGGCGGAAACACTACAAGGAGGAGGACAAAAAGCTACTGAATGCAGAGCTGGGAGTCTACAAAGAGATGATTCGATCAGCCAAAAAGGCCTTTTTTACCACTTGCATTCAGAATGCGGGTAATTCCTCTAAAGAACTATTCCGCACAGTGTCATCTTTGGCAGCGCCCAAAGCAGTGGAAATTCCCCCGAGTCGGGAATTATGTGAAGGCCTGGCCAAATTTTTCCAGGGTAAGGTCGAGAAGATCTTTTACTCTCTCGATCGCCTAGTTAAGGTCAATCCTCCACTGACTAACCTTGATAGTTCAGAGACTGACAGCCAAATAGGAAAATTACTTAACTTCTCCCATATCACCGAGGAGGAGGTTAGGACTTGGATACAGAGGATTAAATCAGGCTCCCCTGGTGATCCCTGCCCAGCCACTATCTTAAAAACAGTCCCATCCATCATAGCAGCGAGACTCACCCCACTTTTCAATAACATGCTGGAAAGTGGTGAGTTCCCCACACGCTGGAAACAAGCATCGATCCTACCCCTTCTTAAAAAACCGAACCTAGATGTGGTCGATTTGAATAACTATCGGCCCATTGTCAGGTTACCTTTACCTGCCAAAATTATAGAGGATTTAATAAACACTCAGCTGTGCGCATTTCTAGGGAAAGTACGATGTCTGGATCCATCTCAGCACGGGTTCCGGCCAGGGCATAGTACAGAGTCAGCTCTGATAAAATCTGCTGAAGATATAAGACAAGTGATGGATGCAGGAGGAAGAGCCGCCCTGATCATGTTGGACCTGTCCGCAGCCTTCGACACGGTCCACCACAGGCTGCTGGTGGACCGGTTGGGGGCCTGCGGAATTCAGGGAAAGGCCCTTAAGATCTTGCAGGCCTTCCTGTCTAGCAGGACTCAGGTGGTAGCTCTGGGAGACTATGAATCGGCCCCTTTTGTACTCCCTTGTGGAGTCCCTCAAGGTTCGTCCTTGAGTCCAACCCTTTTTAATGTGTACGTCTCCACCCTGGCGCCAGTTATAAGATCTTTCAGCTTCAACGTAACATCATATGCAGACGACACACAGATTGTAGTGTCGCTGCTACTGGGTGGAGTAGATGACACAACTGACAGGTTTAGGGACTGCATGCGTGAGGTCAGTAACTGGATTCAGTCTTAAACTGAATTCAGCTAAGACTGAAGTCCTGCTATTCGGGGCCAAAGAGAACTTCTGGTCCCCAAGAAGGTGGCCCGAGGAAATGGGGACGCACCCCTCTCCAGTTACTAAGGTCAAAAACCTGGGGGTGCAGATGGATGACACTCTCTCCTTCTGGCCCCAAGTCAACGCCCTGTCTTCATCTATCCACTATGTCCTGAAAACTATACGAAAAGTGCTCCCTTTTATCCCTGACGAACACAGAAAGACTGTAGTAACGGGATTGGCATTATCCCGCTTAGACTATTGTAAAAGCCTGCTCCTAAATGCTCAACAGGGGCTGTTGAACAAGCTTCAAATCCTACAGAATGCGGCTGCCCGCCTGATTACGGGTACTTCCAAATTCTCTTCGGTAGCACAAGATCTGGTAAAGCTACACTGGCTGCCAGTGCGGAAAAGAATAGCGTTTAAGACTCTTTGTGTCGTTTTTAAAGCACTGAATGGTTTGGGCCCCCACTGCATGACCTCGCTCTTTCAGTGGTACATACCGACCAGGTCGCTTAGGTCTTCTGACTAAGGACTTATCATAGTCCCCAAAGTCAGGAGGGCCCGCTGGGGGGGAAGGAGTTTCTCCCTAGGAGCGGCTAGGGCTTGGAATGCTCTGCCTCTGGCCCTAAGGCAGACTTCTGACCTGCTGCCCTTTAGAAGGGCCCTGAAAACCTGGCTCTTCAAACACTAAAATCTCATCCGACATGCACTCTAGTGGTTCCTCAGCGCCAGGACACCGTTTGGTAACAGTGCGCTTAACAAATGTGGAAAATGGGGGAGGAGCCAAGCTCGCGACCGTGATGGCCGCACTGTAGCTCGGCTCCGCCAACCTTCCTGCCTAAACGCATATCCTGATCTTCATCCTGCCCCGAGGAGACACACTCGGCAAGAAATGGAAAGGTGAAACACTGCCCGCAGTCACCGTCTGTCCCGGGGGCTCCTGTGTGCCGCGGATCTGGAGTTATGCCCTTGCTTGTTCCAGGGCCTCCGCGGCGTGCAGACCGAGGACTCGCCTGTTACGGTCGGCCGGAGTAGGGGTGTCGGCGTCGGCCCCTGGTGGAGGAGAGGGGTCGGCTGAAGAGGCCATTGTGCGGTTGTGCCGGTGGCGACTGACCGGACCCGGTCTGGCGGCCTGGGGGCCCTGTGGTAGGGCGCGGCCCACCTCGGATGGGGGTAGACCGTGCAGGAGGCATGTCCCTCCTTTGTTGCCCTGTCCGGCCATCTTGAAGCCCTTCGCCCGGATTCGGCGGGCGGCGTCCGTGGGACGGTGGCGCCGGCGGTCCCCGTTTTTGGTGGCCCTTCTTTCTGCACCAAGTTTGCCATTACTGGGGCTCGAGGGGACTCCAGCGGTGGGCCTTGCTTGAGAGCCCATTCCAGAAGTTGAGGCGCGGAGAGTCACGGCTGAACTTGCAAGATGGCGCCCGGCGCCCTGAGTCCCGGATCTGCTCGGGGCGGCGAACCTGGGTCGCTGAAGTGCACGAGGGCCGAGACTTGTGGGCGTGAGCCCACGATTGGTGATGTCCTTGACGCCCTATATTCTTTACGTGAGGCCATGGTCTTCGATGCTGTTGTGCAAGATAATGGGTCTGCCGCCATGTCTGTTGGGTTGTCCCCCATGAGCGCGGCTCGACTCGTAGTGTGTGCTGCTTTGTCCCCCTCGGCTGCTGCGAGGAGTGCTGCCGCCGTGCATCTACAAGACTGTACGTCTGCGGCCCGAATCTCCAGGAAGCTTTGATTGTGGCGGGCATGGGCGGGGGCCCCACGTCGGGGCCCGTACATGCCCGACTGGCTGGGGAGCGAGGTGGATGTTCGATTCGAACTGCTTTGGTGAGGTCCTTCTGCTACCTTGCGGGGGCGACCTCGCTTTTTTGGGCGGCGGGACCGCACCCAGACTGTTTGCTGCTCCTGATGTTGCTATTTGAAAGTCTAGTCTGCCGTAGCCATTGCTTGCTTTGCCGTTTGATACTGGGGTCCTCTGGTTTACACCCTTGGCCTGATTTGTTTCGATCCTGTGTCCATTCCATCCCGAACTGTTTGCTGCCCACTACTCTATTGCGCATGAAAGCTATGATCAGGAGAGGACAGGGGTGAGCCAGACTGGACCCGGCGGACTACTGGTTAACGGATGGAGATGAGGACTGCCCGCAGCCGCGGCAATATGGCCGATTCCTTCTACTGTTCCTGATACTTGAGGTTGTGTCGATCTCGCTTTCATGTGGGTTTCAGTTGTGTGAAGGCGGGGGGTAGGAGCCGAATGACTCGATTGCAGATCTCCTCTCCCACTGGATCCCTTTCCCCCCTTTCCCCCCTTTCGTCTGTTTTGTTTCTTTTCTCACTTTCTGATTCTTCTATATTTCGGGTTCTAATTAGGGCGACAGGCACGCTGCTGGGGGGTAGGCCGTAGCCTTCTGCAGGGGTGCAGGGTGGGGTGGGAGGGATGGGGTCTCTTTACTGTTTGTTTTTCTTTCAGTTCTATGGCTCTTTTGTATCCCTTTATCGGGACGCTGTGTCTGTGCATGTCTTCCATGGTGTGATGGCTGGTGGGGAAGGGGATGACTTCCCTGTTTCCACGATATTGATTGCACATATATCATGTCTACACGCCCTAACCCTGATAGCGGGTCTCCCAGTCCTGTTTGCTTTTATCGCTGTGGGGCGCGTGCAGTAGCGCAGCGTTTTTTCTTTCCCTCTTTCTAATATTTTTTCTCTCCCCCTCCCCTCTTTTTCTCTTTAGTTGGGTTAGTATAGTGGATGACTATATTTATGTTGCTGGTCTGGTTCCTCTGTTATGTACTAGCACGCATTTAGGTGGTCGACGGGTGTGTGATGGGCCGGTATGGGAACTGTTCTGAACTGGGGCGTCTATAAGTTGATTCCTGTTAATCGCTGCTGTTATTCTTTTTTATCAATGCCCTTCTGTTCTGATGCTTGAAACGTGGCCCGCCATGGGAACTCAGATGTCAAAAAGTTGCAACTGATCCTGCTATACTTCCTATTATACTATAAAATTAACCTTCTTTAATCCTGCTCCCAGCGGTTATATTCAGCCCTTTAATGTTGGATCGCTTGCCTGTAAAACGCTGGGCAACTGCCGGGGAACTTCATTATTGTCTCACGTGCTTTCATAATGTGTCGTGGCCGGCCTGATTTGTTGTAGGTCCGTATATGTAAGCTTCCATTTGCACAATAAAGGTTTTCCAAAAAAAAATAAAAAAAATGGAAAATAAATAAATAAATTATGCATAGTACCTTCCCACAAAAGTATCCTTTTCCACTGGTCGAAGTCTATGGCGTGTCCATGTGCTGATCGTTATATTACCAAATTGATCCGGAAATGAGCCCTAATACCATTGTCTGATGTTCATCCTTTTATAAAAGTTCAATTTAATTCCTCCCCGGAACTAGGAATTTCATGTCCGTTCCCAAGTGCTCTCTGAGCTTGTAACAAAGTCGACACCGTTTTGTATGAGCAGAGAGAGTGTCCTTTATTGAAAACTAGCGAAAGAAACTTTAGCAAGAAATCCCACAACTGGTAGTGAAGTCATGCCAGCTCATTCTAGTTTTTTTTGAATGACAAAATAAAAAATGTTTCAATTTACTGAAAAGGTATTAATCTTTCAAACATTTTATTGAATACAGAGGAAGCTGTTTAATTTGTGATTAATATTTCTTCATAAAATCAATAATCAAACACCATTTTGTATCCCCTTAAGCATTAACTCATTTGCGAAATCATTTATAAGTGAACAAACACATTTTCGCTCGACATTTTGAAATTGAAGGTTTTTATGATAGTATTGCTTAATTAACGAAAGTAATTTTCTCATTTTAATTTTTAACAACTAATGTTAATCCACTTTAGTTACTAAATGAGTACTTTTCTAACTTTGTATAATCATTTAGTTAAAACATACATCATTACGTCACACATTTTAGCATTTATAGAATTTCATAGAACATATGCTTTGTGAACTCATTAACATTATATATTTTTCTTCTTCTCTCTCATGAACAATTTTCATCTCAAACTGGTTTGCCATCATACTGCATGCTTTTTGATGCAGATTAAATTCTCGTGTGTTTTCCGATTCAAACTGTCAGTCATATCTTTTTTAAAGTATGTATTAGTATCATATTATTCAATGAGTAGGAATTGACTGAGACAAATCATACCAAGATGATGACGCCATCAAGGGCGTGGCTTAAATATGCGCAAGGTAAAAATCTGTGCTTAGCATAGTGTGCCGCCCGGTATTTTGCTGCTTCTGTCATAGCATACAGATATATAATACAATAAGTAACATTACACCTACACCAGGGCCAGCTTTAGGGCAGTGCGATTGGTATGGCTGCTCTGAGCACTGACCTGTGCAGGAGGTCAGCCCGGGACCAGGGTTCAATTCCCGGCACGGCGGGGTCTTTAGTCCTAAAATGTCCATGGACTCGACAATTCTTGCTCCGGTGCCTACTCGATTCACGGGTTCACACTCTGCGACTCTGGGCAATAGCTTGCTTAATCTCCACAACAGCCCCTCGCGGCGGGATGCCTGGCTTTCACCTTGCGGATACCCTGCTGGGGTTATCTCACAGGGGAATACCAGGACGGGTTCCCTAAGCAAGCGCTTAGAGACCGGTTGGTGATTTGCGCTATATAAATTCCTGTACATTTACATTTACAGGAGGTGCTGACCTCGATTGGGGGGGGACACGCTGTGTTTAGCAATAACTTATGATTGGAGAGATGAGGGGCACTTTTGCCAGTGGTCATGAGGGAATCCGAGAAGGAGGTTCTGGGAGGGCGCCAAAAATTATTGTCGCACTGGGCACCACCAGCGCTAAAGCCGGCCCTGCCTACAACAAATCAGGGCTATTGGCTTTATCAATGGTTGTTGTGTAAGATAAATAAACAGCAACTCAGCCCATGGCCTGGAGCAAAGAATGCTTATGCGATCCCGGCGTGCAGAGCACCAGCACCCAACAGTCACACGTAAGCACACTAAAACCTGGAAATGTCTGTCACACATGAACTGACTGGAATCTTGGCAGCTATGCTGTAAGTTTATTATGCATCTGTATTTGGTAAAATTGAAAGATCTTGAAATATTACGGACTTAAAACACTCCTGAAATCCAGCAGTGTCTACTTATAAACCATGTAATATCCTATTCCTACACCCCATGAAACTGTGGCAACAGTAATTAATAGGTAGCATTGCCCATAACAAGAACCACTGGTGGCTTTGAAATGAAACGCCGCTGCCTGGAAACACACTGCTTCGCACAAACCTTTCATGGGAATTTGCACGCGCCATCCTGGATGGCGGGCCTGCTGAGTTCTGCCCATTAAAGCAGGAGAACTCCTTTCCTTAATGGCTGTCTTTTGTCCATCAAGAAGAGCATTTCAATAGCTTTCACAATGGATTACACCTAACAAGCTTTTGGTGAAGTGCAGCAAGCCTCGTAGTCGAGCTCCCCGAGCCAGGGCCAAGAAATCCCGATGACGCTCATGGCGTTCAATCCTAAAATTGCCATGCTAATCTCTGTTCTAATTTTCTACTGATTATTTTCTTCCACCAACTTGAATAGGTCATGGTGAGCAGGAGCGGCCCATGCAGGTAAGAGCAGTGGGGCGGTGGGGCAGGGTGGAGGGGGGCGCAACAAATATTTAATTTTCCCTCGTCGTCGTCTGTCGAGTCTCCCCCCCCCCACCCACCCCACCGCTCTTTCCTGCACACGCCGCCCCTAATGGTGAGATTGGTTGTATGACGTTATAACGCGGGCTTTTACCCCGCATGTCATTACAACTCGGGATTACAACGAAAGTCGTTACAACAACTGGAGGGCGCTGGATAGTGGAATAGTTTAATTTTCTATTCCACTCCAGCCCACGTTGACAGTAGGGAAGATGTTGGATAGAAAATTAAACTATTCCCTATCCAACAGCGCCCTCCAGCCAAAGTTGTTGTAACGACTTTCGTTGTAATCTCTGCGTTGTAATGGCATTGCGGGGTAATTCCCGCGTTGTCATGGCTGTATACCGTGAGATTAAATGCAACCCGGAATCAGCGTCTGTCAGAAAATACATTTTGTTCCCAGTATGTTAGCAGGTGTCTCTTGCGATTGTAGTACTCCTGCCTTACTGATGAATTTCAGGAGTAAGCTAGGAGAACTCCAGGATTACTCCTGGAACTGAAGAGTAAGTCATGAGTAAGTCACAGCAAAATCTTTGTGAATCCGTCAAGTATGAATAATGTCTGAAAGCAGAATGAATGGCATTGCCTCATCTTTCTAGAATACCTCCAGTTTTGTAAGTAAATGAGAGACCTGGCAGCGGCAACCCTAGGAGGCACTGGGGCCGTACCTTTGATTGCGTCTATCAAATGTTTCTGATTACGTTTTTAATTAATACATCCTCAATTCTCTTTGAAAACAACTCACATCACAATAAGGTCGATCAGGGCAAACTTGGGCTTCTTCTATACAGCCACAAGGCCACGACAATGAGTGCTCTAGTTGTATTGCATATCCTTTCAATGTATAACCAAAAAACGCCTCAATTTCACTATACTTAGAGAACAAAATACATACCAGCGTTTTGTGATTAAAAGGCAGGGCTTTAAGTGGGCCGGGCCCTGTCAGTGCTCAAGAATGGCAGTTCTAAAAAGCAAGTGCTGAAACGTATATCTATCAATCAATCAATCAATGCACTTGTAAAGCGTGCTATATACCCGTGAGGCTCTCCATTTTTGCCCTCAGGGTGAAAAAATTAATCTCAACTCAGCAGCTGTACCGCCCTTCACTACCTTTGATATAACTTCAAAGAGATTTGTTATAGTTCTTTGACAGTCTCATCATTTCAGAACTGAAGCATTTTCAATATTATAAACAACACAACCATAGTTGTTGCTTATTTATCTTATGCAACTAACAACCATTGACAAAGCCAATAGTCATGGCTTATTATAAGTGCAATGTTACCAGTATTCTATATCTGGATGCAATGACAGAAGCAGCAAAATACCCGTCCGGCGGCACACTATACTAAGCACAGATTTTTACCTTGCGCATTTTAAGCCATGCTCTTAATTGCCTTGGCCACGCCCCTTTGAGAGAACCCCTGGTGTTTCATTCCACTTAAAGCCCTGTCAAATGAGGCAGGATTTTGTAGGTTTAAAGCCATCAGTTCGCATATTTATTACTTTATTTGAAATCAGTAGAAATGACTGCATGGCATTTGACGAGACTTCATGAGAATCAAATGACATGACATAAACGAGGGCCTTTTGAGCACGGCCGGTTGTGTTAACCTCACTGATAAATACCTACATCAGCAAAAATACCTAGGAAAATGGAGATGTATAACTAACTCCAGTAGCTAGTCCTAGTTGTACATTTCAAGATATTCTGCAGCTCTCAAAAGGTGACTGGTACTTGTCTTCCTTCTCAGGGAGTTGGGCTTCTCCTCCTAAAAAGTCCAGTCCGCAGTTTTGGAAAGGATACATGGACATGCTTTATTGGGAAACAGGGAGGAGTATTCATGTGCTCCATTGGCCTCTTAGACCATACAGACTTATAGGCCCCTCAAGTAAAACAAATACATTAAAAACTATAAGTCCTCCCTCCCTCTACACAAGTAACCCAATGCTTTTTGCCTCTAATGGCTCCACCACTGTCCCTCTTATCCAGACTATTTCATCTGTGCCCTTTAACAGTGTGTGCTGCCACCATCAGTGGTTGTGGGGGCTTTCTACTTCAACCACAAGTCAGTATCCAGCTCCCTCCTCACCAGTGACTAATCAACACTTAAGCTGGACTGAAATTCTTCATTATAAGACACTCATATTACTACCCCAAGGCTATTCTGTGCTGTCCCAATGAAGTATATAAATATATTTCAATTATGATGTGCTGAGCTCTGGAAGCATGTCATAATATTGTTGTATCCTTATACAATGTATTAGTCTTTGCTTGGTTCATGTTTCTTTGTGGAATGTGTGGTACGTGGATTCTTAGTGTCATTCTGACATTCCAGCTGGAGGTTCTGTGGGGTCAGTTGATGATCGTAGCTGGTCTGTGAGGATGCGCGGATGAGCCTGCCCCTTGTACTCGATAGGTTAGTGGAAAAAAAGCCAAAAAAGAATAACCATTAAATAGAAGTTTTTCAAACTCATATACCACGGCATTTCAATTTATAACCTTCTGCAATATGTGTTAGAGTATAAAAAGCATACACATAACCCGGTGTACAGGTCGATTTTTTCAAAAAAAAAAAAAGGATGCGCGGATGAGCCTGCCCCTTGTACTCGATAGGTTATACGTGAAATAAGAAGCCATAACCTAAGCTGGTCTTCTGCAACTAATTACAAATATGCAGTGGTACAAATCAAGAAGCCCTGGTTTCTATGCTCGGGGCCCTAGACCATTCGTTGCAAAACTTCTTCCTCTGCAATACCCTAAAACATCCATAAACTCACCCGCTCAATGTACTCTTTTGTACTTTTCATCATGTGTACTCCCAGTAATTATGTTATACTGAGGTAAGGCAATTATTTATCCCTACCCCCCAGTTATGGTGCTTCCACTTAATTACTTAAACCTTTAATACCTCATCGACCAGGATTATTTCAATCTTTGTTTAATAGTTGGTAGATGGCGCAATAGAGAATAATTGCTTATCTGTTTAATGTTCAATTGAATTATTTTTAGAAGATGACTGTAATTAAAAATCTGTAAAAAAGAACAAAATGTAATACGGAAAAAGAACACTGTTGCTAATGCTAATGGAGTGAATAACTCTGTTAAATAGAAACATCATTCAGCTGTTAAGAACAAACACCCAGATATAGCCCAGCTACATGAGATACACTAAGAATAAATACGAACGCTAGCCGCATTAAGAATGGAAAAGGAAGCCATATTAAGAGGAGATTGAGTTGACAAACTTGCGCTTAGTAGCCACAAGAAGAGGCGAAACTCTGTGGCAAATCTTATATACACAAAGGAAGACTTGAAATTACCAAATTCCAATTCAAATAACTAGTCCTGTGATCACAATATTCCCCAGATGGGTTACTGGGATTTCTATATTTATGAACAGAGCTCCACCAGAGGTATAATCATTGTTGATGGCCTTTTTCCATTTAGAACCTAACTTAAGGTAGTGTGTTAGATAGATCAGGACGACCAGTTTTTAGACAATGTAGGTGATGGCATTTATCAATACTGAGAATAGGCTCATACAACCCTGGCAAACCCTTTACCTGGACCAGAAAATTATTCAGGTGTACCCTGTTACTTCTTATGTGCATAATTAATATCAGTGAATTGATGTGTGGTACATTCTGCAGCTACTCTATTCTGGCAGATTCTGTTCAGTGGACTTTCCCTCGGGAACTGCAGCACCAGCCTCAGCCCTCACAGTCAGGTAAAAGGAGAGGCAGTGGTGCTGAAATTACGAGGGCCAATGGTTGCAGGTGATGGAACAGAAGGAAGGATACAGACACCCACTATAAAAAAAGTGGTTGTTGGAATTAAGGGAAAATAAAAAGGATAGGTGGACTTGGGCAGTTGGAGAGAGGGGAAAAGAAATAGCGGGGGAGATGTACTGGCCTGGGACGCGCAACACATGAGATTAAGAATAGAAAGAGAAGCACATAAGGGAGGTGAAACATACCAGGAAAAAGAAACTGGGAGCAGATCCATAATACAGGAAAGGGCTGCACAGTAATGAAACCAGACAAGGAGTGGGGAACAGACAAAGAAACTAAAATGTGTCCACCCAGCAAATTTAGGAGGGTCCTGAGTACTTAGTCTAATACTTCAACTGCCTGGAGAAAAACGGTAATGTCAGGATAGTCAGGGTAGTCAATCAATCAATCAATCAATCGATCAGGAGTTTGTATAGCACGGATATTCACCCGTGAGGGTCTCAAGACACTTGGGGGGAACTGTAGATCTGTCTGGGTGTGGAGGTTCAGTCGAAGAACCAGATCTTGAGGCCCTACCTGAATTGGGGGTCAACGATGCGGATTGCCTGAGGTAGAGGGGCAGGGTGTTCCAGGTCTTGGTGGTGAGGTAGGAGAAGGATCTTCCTCCGGTTCTGCTCCAGTGGACCTGTGGGACGGAGGCCAGGGCGAGTTCTGCGGAGCGTAGTTGTCTGTCAGGTGTGTGGAATGCGAGGCGGTGTTTCAGATATTTTGGTCCTTCGTCAAGGAGAGCTTTTTAGACATGTATGAGGAGCTTGAAAGTGATTGTCTTGTTTATTGGGAGCCAGTGGAGTTGTCAGAAGTGTTGTGTTATGTGGCTGAAGTAGGGGATGTTGAGGACGAGTATGGCTGTGGCGTTTTGGATGTTCAGTAGTTTCCTGAGATGTTTCTTGGTGATGCTGGCATGGAGTGCGTTGCCATAGTCAAGTCTGCTGGTGATGAGTGTGTGGGTGACCGTTTTTCTGTATTCTGTGGGGATCCATCTGAAAGTCTTTCAAATCAGGCAGAGCGCTTGGAAGCAGGATGAGGCTAATGCATTGATTTAGCTGTTCATTATGAGCGGGAAGTCCAGTATGATGCCGAGATTGCGTTCATGGGCCGTAGGGGTGGCAGGGGTTTCTAATGCGGCGGGCCACCTGGAGTCGTACCAGGCCTAGGGGACGGGTCCCAGGATGAATACTTCCATCTTGTCCGAGTTGAGCTTGAGGCAACTGTCTTTCATCCAGGTAACCACTGCCTTCATTTTGCTGTGAAAATTGATTCTGGTGGCTGTGGGTTCATTGGTGAGGGAGGGAATCAGCTGGGTGTCGTTGGTGTAGGAGACGATGTTGAGTCTGTGGCTTCTGACGATGGCTGTGAGGGGGCTCATGTAGATGTTGAAGAGGGTGGGGCTCAGGAAGGAGCCCTGGTGTACTCCACATATGATCTCTGTAGGTTCTGAGAGGTACAAGGATAGTCTGACTCACAGTGTTCGGCCAGTAAGGAAGTCCAGTGCCTTGTCGCAGATGCCGGCTTTGAGAGTCTCATGATTAGGGTAAGGTGGGAGATGGTGTCGAAGGCGGCTGAGAGGTCCTTTAGAATGAGGGCTGTGGTTTTGCCCCGGTCGAAGAGGGAGCGGTTGTCGTTGATGCCGGCAAGAATTGTGGTCTTGGTGCTGCGGTTGATTCGGAAGCTGGATTGGGAGGTGCTCATGACGTAGTTCTCTTTGATGAACTTGAAGAGTTGGCTGTTGATGGCCTTCTCGATGACCTTGGCTGGGAAGGGGAGGAGGGAGATGGGTCTGAAGTTCTTGAGGACTTTCGGCTCAGCAGACAGCTTCTTCAGCAGGGGCTTAATCTCTGCGTGTTTCCAGTCGTCAGGAAGGTGGCAGTTTTGATGAAGCAGTTGATGGTGCGGCGAAGCTGGGGGGCGATGAAGGCAGCTGCTCTATGGAAGATGTGGTGCGGGCAAGGATCTGATGGAGCTTCTGAGTGGATGCTCTTCATGGTCTTGAGTGTGTTGTTTGTGGTGAGTGGAGCCCAGCTGAGCATGATCTGTTGGGGTGCTGCGTTGTTTCGTGTGGTGGTGGCGGGCGTAGTGGCAGAGTCTTGGGTTTTGAAGCTGTGGTAGATCTGCCTGATCTTGTTGTGGAAGAAGGTGCAGAGTTTGTAGCAGAGCTATTGGGAGGGTGGGACGTCTATGGTCTCGCTGTTGGGCCTGGCAAACTCCTTGATGATGGCAAAAAGTTGCCTGCTCTTTGTGTATGTTGGCGTTGATTCTGTTTTGGAAGGCCATTTACTTTGTGGTTTTGAGGAGAAGGTGGTGTGAGTTGACGGCAGATTTGAAGAAAATGGTCTTGTAAATTCCTAGTGTATACATTGATTAGTTGAAATGAAAATGCTACATTCATCTAGAGCCAGAACAAATACAACAAAACTTCCCATTCCAAAGGTTAACATAAGTGGATATTCTCAAGAAATATTTGGAGCAGAACGTTGGCTCCATTGAATCTTATGGTATTTTATGAGCATCCACCAAAGCATAAATTAGGGAAGACCTGATACAAGAAACCTCAATAAGGGGCAAAAATATCAGGAAATATTTTAAAAAGTCATCATAAGAACACTTACTCTGCAGTTTTTACAGACTTCCACAACGGGAATACTGAAATGGTAGACAAGAGAAAAATAGTCTAACTAGTATTTTTGCCACATGTACGGTGGTCTCCTTCTTCTAAAATTAAAGCACCATGAACAAGTGACAACTTGCTAGACATTTATCTTCTCAAATAAAAAAAACGCGTGAAAGGGTATTACTGTTCCTAAGAGCACATAAGAAAATACTAATACAAATTCCTCTGACAAGTTAGAAGAATTCTCTAACTTTAAACTACTGTATATGATAGTGAGAGACAATCATGCTAAAGGAGATGAGGCATTTATGATTTTAAGAATCCTTAGACCTGAATTCTATATGGGAATTGTAGTAGTTAATCTGTAGTTCGCCAGAAAATCCAGAAATTGCTCAAATAAATAGTAACAGGAAAGTTCTTTGAAATGCCTCATGCCACTTAGAACTATATAAAATCAGCGTCAGGCAACCAGCCCTACTCCTTAATAAGGGATACAAACGAGCTCAAAGCACAATCCCAATGCTTGACAAATCTAACAATACTTTAATTTCAGTTACAAATAAAGTAGAGACTTGAATACATAAGACCAATGTTGTTACAATGGTTGACCATAAAGTCTATAGCCATATCAGACTTTCAAGATGTGAGGTCAATCCATCTCAGTCTTTATCATTTAAGTATTGAATGGTTATCCGGAAAATACAGAATGGCTCAGGCTCCCTGGGGCCAACGTTTGACACCCCTGCAGTAGAACAGTGCTTGTTAAATAAGATGATATAATTTCAGCAAAATATAACTTGAATATACTTGAAATGCATGTGAACCTTTCGATACACAATTCCCAAGTGGTAATTGTCCTGTTAGGTATGCATGGGACTGAACATGTGAAAAGCTTTTTTGGTGGGTTGTACCATATTCCATCAGTAATGTTGAATTGTTGCATCCTCTTCATAAGACTAATTGATACCCAATGAGATTCTAAGCAAAGGGGCCCAAATTTCAAATAGTGTTTGAACAATTGTACCTGGGAATCGGAACACCCAAATATAGTCAATCAGTAAAACTGTGTGATAATCTAAGATCACTCTACATACTGATGGCATCATGTTGGCCATGAAAATCCCTGCACACTCAGTAAACAACCAACCATAACAGTAAACTGTTAGCTGGCTTAGGGCCTGATATAGATCTGGGCGGATGGGTTACTCCATCAAAACGGTGACGGATATACCGTCTGCCAAAATATAATTCACATTATATCCTATGGGATGTATATTTCAGCGGACGGGATATCCGTCACAGTTGTGACAGAGTAACCCGTCGCCCAGATCTAAATCAGCCCTTACTCCGGTTGGAAAAATGAGGTCCCTCACCTAACTAAATGTACATCCTTACATAGCTTATCACTATATCAGTTCCATGGAGCAACTAGCGCTATGACAATTGTCTAATCAAATTGAACAGCGGCTTCGGTTTTCTATGGTGGTAGCTCGCCTTCTATTATGCTTATGCCGCCCACGCCGGGCTCCACTCTCAGTTGCTAGACAAATCGTACCTGCACACTCCAGTATTTTACTTAGGTTGCTGCACTTCCGTTCACTTCACAGCGTTCACCCTTGGTCCAGTACCTAACATACCTGTAATGAATTGTTCGGTTGGTACGAATTCTAGCATGCTACCAAGTATTTTCACTAGATGTATTCATGTCACATTTGGTCTCCTAAAAATGCCTGGCCTTGTAATCACTTTGTCAACCCCTTTTTTCCCCTCATTTTCCCTCCAATGTTGTTTACATGTAGTATGAAAGGCAACTGTTAATAATTCCAAGACAAACATGATTTATATACTTGTCCTGAAGATGATGCCATGTATCTACGTTTTCGGCATCGAAACGTCATCGACACAACAGTATCATATGTACTTAAAATGCTTATGGATACTTTGTACAATGATACCCTAAAACCATAATCAAGTCTGTTCACTGATTAAAAGTATACAGACCACTTTGTTCGCTCTTGCCTGATCTCTGTTGTTTTGTATTGTTCACTGTAGGTCACGGGTTGTGCCCTCTTGACATTACTCTGACAATTACTTTCAATTGTGTGCATCGTTTAAATAAATTCCTGTCCGGCTGGACAAAGGACATAATCACTATTCAGTTTATGTCTATTCTTAAATTTAGTATGGCTTCTTACTGGAAGCCAGTGCAACTGCCGAATTTCTTTGGCCACCGAGTTGAATTTAGAGGCCACTGAAAGAAGCCTGGAAGGCATCATTCTGCTCCATCTGAAGCTTGTTGAGGTTTTTTCTAGATGTTAACATTAGGGCTGTTGCAGTAATCCAGTTTTGAAAGGACTAATGCCATGGTTTCTGTCTTTCTAGCCTGAGCTGGGATAAAATTGAATATTTTTAAAATTATTCTGAACAGGTAGAAGCAGGAGGAGATCAGAGAATTGGTTTGCAGTTTGAAATTTAGCTTTTCATCTATTAACACATCTAGATTTTTTTACTTTGTTGCAGGGATGGGGGGAGATCCAAATTCTACTGGCCACCAACTAGAGGAACAGACAGGAGAGAGATTACTGAACAGAACGACCTCGGTTTTATTTGAGTTAAGTTTAAGGCAGTGTCTGGACATCCACGAGCTAATTGCCAGCATGCCATCATGAAAAGTGGCGTAACCTCAGTACCATTTTGGAAGACGAAAGTGCAGCAAGCAATCTGGGAATAATATTTGCAACTGCATTAAGCCCTGTTAAAGGAATGCCACCTCACCACGCAACCAAATAGTGTTCCCACATAATCTACTCTTACTAGGCAGAAGAACCACACCTGTGTTTGCAGCCACTCCTTAATATGGGAGAATAAAGCTCTAAAGAACGAAGACAGTGAAGTTCTTTGGCTTAACTTTCTTCTGATTTCCAGTACTTGTGCAATTATAATATTTTATGATGGCTGTCAATGATAAATCAGTAGATATCATGATCAAACCAATTTCTGATCCATCCCTTCATAATGGGTCTTGCAAAACAGAATATCCAACAATAAAATGGTCCTTTCTAGGACTTAAACGTCTGGTCTCTGGCTATTATTAAAACACATATTCTGTAAATGTACGATATTGGTCTAGTAACTATACCATAACGTGTCGTAATTCTGGTATAATTTTTCAGTCTGAATAAATAAAAAAAATACAGTTTTCGCTACGAATATCAGTGGTCACCCAGCAATCTGTGTTCATGTTGGAAGTAATTTCAATTCTTAGTAAGACATTTTTTATAATTACTTCCCTCAAATTGCTAAATGTAAGGCTATGTAATAGCTAGACTAGCCCTGGAAAATCATTTGTTGATCAAAAGACTGGCATATGCATCCCAGCCAATTCTGAATATTCTTGATTTAGGTGATAAACAAATAAGGACTATGGGAAGCTCAACAAGTGTTTGCTACTGATATTGCATCTGGTCTGTACATGTTGAAGTTCAGTTACTTATTTTTTCATTTTGTTACCATACTTCTAAAGCGCACATCTATCCACAAGAAGAGCAGAGCATTTTACCGATAAAAAATTGGTCTGAGAGATTACTTAAAGAACAAGATTGTATAAGAAAGTGGTTTCAGATGGGGAGCATAGTCAGGGAGGTAAAGAGTGAAGCAGTGTGTTTTTATGTGCTTACAGAAAGCAAGGAGTTTAGGATTTTGCCTGATGTAGTCTGGGATAGCACTCCGTAATCTTGGAGCTGCAGAGTAAAATCCCTGTTTTGCTGTTTAGGTGTTTCTGGTTTTGTGAATTTCTTGAAAAAGGCGATTTCTGGCCCTCAGTTTCCATTGTCCACTTGTGAATTCAAGTTTGTTTTCCAAATATGGAGTAAAGGAAGTGTGATTTGCTTTATGCGTAATGTAAGCTATCTTGAAATCAATTATTTTATTTTATTTATTTTTTTTATTGTCCTCATCTGCCTTCCCCTCTGACGGAAGATACCAACCACCTTGCACGACATTACTGGCGTGATATGTATTATTGGCGGGAGATATGTGTAGAGAAAGAAAAAGCCAGTTAGGGGAGCGTTCTTTTGACTCCATCTAGGTATGTTTCAACCTGCCGGACCTTGTTCGAAACTGTCCTAGCCCTTGGTCCAAAAGAGTAAAGATGGCATAATCATCGGCCCCGGGGAAAAAAAAAAAAAAAAAAAACCCGGATTATCTCCAGTTGGTCAGGAGATCCCAAAATGCTAGCTTTCTCTTATTTACAGATCTCATTAGGTCTCTTTTGGATATCTCGTATAATGATGTAAGCCATGAACAGTGTAGAGGAGGTGTCTTCTCTACCCATTGTATGCAAATCTGTCTTCTCGCCATCAAAATTGCATAGAAGAGAAATGATTTTCCTTGCCTGTGATATTGTCTTCTGTTCCAAAGATGACAAGTGGGAGAGTTATTGACAAGGAAGTGTTTAGTATGGAATTTAAAGTGTTTTTCACGTCTTCCCAGAATTTTGTTATATTAGGGCATTCTCGGAACATATGTATGTCACATGCGTCTGCTAAGTTGCATTTATTACATTTTTTGTCTGTTTGATATTTAGAGAGTTTCCGTGGTGTTAAATATGCCCTATGTACAGAGAAAATGTGATTTCGTACAAGCCAAGAGGGCTTTACGATATTGCGTAATATCTCAAAAGAGTTTATCCACCTCTCCTCGCATGGAGTCCCAATTTCTGTCCCCCATAACTCATCCGGGAGTTTAAACCCCCCTTCGCTTTCTTCCAACAGAAGCCAGTACCATCTAGCTACTTCTTTTCCTCCAGTTGGACGTTCTACCAATTGTTGTTCCGTTTCGCTTATTTTTCCAATGTTACTGTCTATACGGATTTCAGATCTTGCCCAACTTTCCATTTGAATATATTTGAATCTGGAAAGCCCTGGGCCTACTTGCTCATGTAACTCGTCCCAAGTTATAAGTTTTTTATCTTTAAATAGGTGGCCCCATTTACAGATGCCTGCTTGTTCAATTATAGTGGACAAGTTATCTTTCAGGCATAGGGGTAACCCGGGAGAGTCCCATATTGGGGCATAATGTGAATAGTAAGATAGTCCCAGTTTTTTCCTGATGTTAAACCAATTTTTGGCCCATGAGTGTAGTATTTTCAGTTTTATATTTTTGAAAAATGTTTGACTACCAAACTTAAACATAAAGCCATCTGCTGCAAGATTTGTCTCCTTTAGCATGGCTCCATACATGGATGTGTTAGGTAGATTAGATAACATTTTGAGAAGCATTCTAGAGTAGGACATCTGAAAGGCCCATGAATAGAACATTAGGTCCGGTAGTGCAAGGCCCCCTTTTTCTCTTCTTCTTCTGAGCTTCTTCCATGATATTCTTGTAGTCTTGTAATTCCATATAAATGAATTGATTTCTCTTTGACATTTTTCCAACATTTTTGTGTTCATAGTTATTGGGATAGTGTTAAAAATAAAGGTGAATTTTGGGAGAATACACATTTTGACTAAGTTTACCCTTCCTGTTATAGAGAGAGGCAGATGTGTCCAAGATTTCATAAGTCTTTTGCTTTCACTGTGTATTCTTTCCAAATTAGTTTGTGCAAGGGTGCCGACATCTTGAGTTATTTTGATTCCCAAATACCGCATTGAGGATGAGATGTTAATCCCGAGATCTAAATTGGGTAGGCTCCATGCCATGATCTCACTCTTACTCGAGTTTATGTCGTAACCTGAGACATGGCCAAAATCTACAGCGCGTTGTATAACCACTGGGTATGCCTTGACTGGATCAGCTGTAAACACTAATATGTCGTCTGCATATAGTGCTACCCGTCTTTCCCAGTCTCCGAAACAGAAGGGTGAAATGTCCACCTCTTCCCTTAACACCTGGGCAAAAGGCTCGATGTATAAATCAAATAGGAGAGGGGAAAGCGGGCAGCCCTGCCTTGTACCTCTTGTAATATTAAATGCTTCAGTCAAGGTGTGGTATATTTCGCAAATGTGCTGCAGTAGATTTTGGAAGACCTGCCAGAATAGCATTCCCGCCATCTAGATGAGGGAGAACAAGTGTCTAGAGTCCCAAGCTGAAGTCTGTATGATGGATTGTGGGTTTGGATTCCATTTAGGGTGAGGTATTAGTCTATGATAAATCCAAGTCCCTTTGGACATGGGACAATGGATGAGCAGCTGCCTAGAGGATGTAGTGCTCAGACACTTTTGAACTGGCAGTGGGCAGTCGGAGGAGAATAGGAGTGGCATTTTTGTCTTTAACAAGTTGAGTTTCAGGAAGAACGATTGTGTCAAATTTTCTAGATTATCACAAAAAGATTTAAAATACATTATAATGGACAGGCCATGTATTCAAAGGTAAATCAGAGTGCCATCAGCATACTGATGAATGTAGATAAGCATTTTATGGAAAGATTGTGGCTAGAGGCTCCTTGTATAGTTTGAATATGTGAGGTGAAAGGATGGAGCATTGTGGCACAGTGTTTTGCTGGAAGTGGGGCTAACTTTAAGGAATTGCAATCTTGAAGGGAGGAATGATTTAAATCACATCTATACGTATATTCTTGTGCTCAGGATCTGAAGAGCTAATTGATAGTCTAATGTATAGAATGCTGCAGAGAGATTTAAAAGGGCCTTCAAGCATATGTCTCCATCATCCACGACTTTTAGGGTCATCAAGAACCTGAATGACGATGGTTTCTGTACTAACTTTAGAGCAAAATTCAGATTGAATGAGTTTAATAAGGTGGCATTTGCTAAATGATTTAGAGGATGTGATGTTGCAGCACTTTCAATTAGTTTGTCAAGGAATGGGAGTTTTGATACTAGTCTACAATTGTGAAAGTTATATGGATCCAATTTATGTTTTTTTTTAAAGTGCTGTAATGTGATCATATTTCGGAGTTGATGGGAAAATAGCTTCTCTCAGAGAAGTGTTGACAAATTTGAGTAGATGTTGTGAGATATCCTGCATGCATTTTTTTAGCCAAAAGACAGGAATAGAGTCCTTGGAGTGTGGAGACCGATTTGTGCCAGAGATAATTTGTATAGTTTTGAATATTTCACAAAGTTCAGAGTGGCTGATATTAATTTTCTCGGCTATGAAATTAGGTTTGTTGTTAATGAAAGTTTGGGAGTTTGGAATTTTCAAATGTGAGCTGGTGAGCAGTGTTTGATGGTGTGGAAACGATATCTTGGGCAATTTATTACTTTTTATTTTGAAGTAGTTTCATTTAGCAGACGTAATGAGAGCTTTGTGACTTCTTTTTTATTTTTGATGGGCTTTAATGATAAAATTACATAAGGGTACATAATATTACCAGCTTTGCAAATAGTAAGCACTGTCGTCTGTTTCTAATAAGCCCATCCTGAGCCAGCTTATAACTTTTGGTAACATCTGTTATAATACATGGGAATCTACAACCCCATATGAAAACTTGTCTCTAATTTCTTTATAATCGGTGACTGGTGACACACTCAGTCGCTGATTATAAAGAAAAGACATCAGAACTTAACTGTAATGTATTACAGCTGAGTTCTGATGTCAAAAGGCCTGCAACCACAACCAACAGCCAGGGGAAAGGAAGGTCATGGAGCATAATTGAAGCAGCTGTTTAAGGAACAAAATGAAAGTGGCATTTCTTTCTTTCTGCTGTTTTCTAGCTCTACAGTGACAACCAGAAAGGAAACATTTATGGCAACATATTTATTTTTTGCACACCTTAGAAAATTATAGAAAAGATAGACTCTTTCTGTATGTTTCTAAACATTCCAAGCTACTGCGCCATTAAGAAAAACTGAGTTCTATTAAACTGATTCAAATATCTTCTTACAACAACTATCTCGTAGCTTTTTTGATATATTTAACATTGGACTAGAGATTCTATTTGCATTGTTCATGTTTGCAAATATGATCTCCCTTTTATATGAAATAGCTACATACTAAGGATTTAAGTTGTTTGAAAGAAAGGTGATGGTGTGACCAAGTATTATAAGGGATAAAGTAATCCCTGCCGTACATGCTAAGAATATTGCAAGTCGCCTCAGAATTTCATAACTTGATAAAGGAACTTGGCCTTCACCTTGTTCCTCTATATGCTTATGAAATGCCTTAGTAACTTGCAATGTACTTATAATGTATGCCAGGAGGTACTTTATCCGATATATATGATATAATAGCTAAAACTTTATCTAATGTTGCCACATCAAGGATCAATATTGTTCTCGGTCTTTAGGAAGGAAAAGGATGTTGAATTATTCCTTCTTTTGTAGGTGGTGTGGTAAACCAGGCTTCCCACCATTGCTGTAATTGCTTGTGTAAGAGGTCCTAAAATGTTCATAAACATTTTATGGAAGCAGACAATATACTCCTAATTTAAAGACCAAAATAGCTAACTATACAAAAACAAAATACACAAATGTATTCTTGGCAATCATAAAAGGTTTTTCTATTATGTAATTCAATTCCATTTAGCCCACTCTAGGGATGGTGAGTGGGTGGATCAAGGTGTGGTATGCCATGCAAGTCTGTGAATGCCCACAAATTTCTGACTTTGTTGACATTCATTAACTCCAATGTGACCCTTTTCCACCCTTGAAGCAGGCTGGGTTTTACTCCTGTAAAGCACTGGAGTAACTTCCCTTCAATGTTGAGAAGAGGAGTGGATCATTCCCAAACTTAGTGATAATATAGCAGAATGGGCTTCTCCATGAGGACAAATGTTTTGCTCCCGGAGGAAAAAAACTGTATTTTCTTATAGGAGTGCCTTTCATCTATATACAATTACACATTGAATGAAATAGCACAGTTTTAATAAATAATGCTCTCAGTAGTACACCTGAAAAGCTGCAAATGTGTCATCTTTCCAAACATATTACTGCAAACTTTATTAATTAGGAAAAATTGTAAATCAATAAACACGAGTAATCATACTACGAGTGAAGATTTACAGTTTCATTTGTGAAGGGAGTGATGTGCCGGGGTCACTTTTACATCTTCAGTTGTTTTATGGAATTCTGATATAGAAACATTGTCATAATCTCCACTAAATCATTCTATTGTGTACTTTGGGTTTGTTAAAGGTCTCGCTTTTTTATTTGAATAGACTGCCCTATCCTGCTTCTGGATTCTATGACTGCAAACAGGAAATCCATTCACCTTCTCTAGCCAATCACAAAACTTTGTTGAAGAAATCACATTTTGTTCTCAACGTCCTCCATAACAGAGGTCATCAACTTCCTCTATAACTCAGGGCTTCATTTGTGGTAGGTGTTTTGGAATCTCCACAGAGTATGTCCAGTAAGAAACTCAAATTGCTCCACCTTCCATTTCAAATGTAATAATTGAGGACACAGTTACCTTTCCTCAGTATTCACTTATTTCACAATTTCACGCCTGGTAATTGTGGATTCAATCATTTCTTACCTCTAATTTGTATATTAGTCTTATTTAGGATCTCAATATATTTGCAAATGGCCTTGGACATTACTTCATCCAAAATTCTATCAGTCAACAACAAGTCATTAAATAACCACCTCCGATTCTTCCTTCTTTTGGGCTACTCCTTCAAATCTGCTTAACCCAGCGCCTACATTTATATATTTATTAGGTGCACAAATCATCCCCGAGTGGATCTATAGGCACCTTGGCAGCAGGGATATTACACTGTACAATGGTAAGATTATAGGTTGAATAACCAAGTTTTCAAGAGTTTTTTTGAAGAGAGAGAGTTCAGAACAGGCACGTATAGACAGGGGCCACTGATTCCAGTGATGAGGGGCCAGGAATGAGAAGGTGCGGCTCCCAAACGTGGTCGTTCTAATATGCTTGGGGCATAATAGTAATAAATCACTGTATCTGAGCTAACGGTCGGGAATGTATGGCTGTAATTTGTTTTTAAGATAACATGGGCTGTTTCCATGTAGAGTATTGGAGACTAAGCAAAGGAGTTTAAAAAGGGAAGTTTTTTGATCGGTAGCCAATGGAGGGAGCGTACTGTGGGTTCCGATGGAGAACAAGGAGGGAGGTTCAGAACAAGGCGTGCAGCTGTATTCTGCACCACCTGGAGCCTACAAGGAGGCTTTTGTTTATTCCCACCAATACGGCATTCCCATATTCAATCTGACTTATTATCAGGGCTTGGACTAGAGTTTTCCTGGCCTGTAGTGGGATCCACTGGAATACTTTCTTGAGCATTCGCATGAGGCCAAAACAGGTTCCCGAGATGTTTTTGACATATTCAGTCATGGAGAGATTATCATCTATGAGAACTCCTAGGTTCTTTACATATTTTTTAGGGGTAGGTGATGGACCCAACTCCAATGGCCATCAGTCGGCCGACCAGACTGAATGGGCTTTTCCGATAAAAGGATCTCCATTTTATTCATATTGAGCTGCAAAAAGTTTTTGGTCATCCATGTAGCAATTCTTAACGAACAGTCCTTAAATTAAAATTTGGTAAGGGTCGAGTTGGGGTCCATAGTAATGACCAATTGTGTGTCATCAGCATAGGAGATGGTTTCAAAACCACATGACCTGATGAGTTTTGCAGGGGAGCCATATAAATATTAAAAAGAGTTGAAACCTGCGGCACCCCTTTGTCTGGGACCATAGTTGTAGATGAGTAGTCGCACAGCTGAACAGAGTGGGTGTGCTCAAACTGAAAGTTTGTCATCCATTCTAGAGCTTTACCAGTGATACCAATCTCCCCCAGCCCTTGAATTAAGATTTGATGGGAGATGGTATCAAATGGCGCTGACAGATCCAAGAGAACCAGCATAGCTGAAGATGCCTGGTCTAAGGCCAGTTTGATGGTATCAGTGACCTCTACTAAGGCTGATTCCGTGCTATGAGATGCACAGAAACGTGACTGATAGGGGTCCAGCATGCAATTTGATTCCTGGTAGGACACTAGTTAGACATTTCCTAAGGACTCTAGGATTTTGGATATAAAAGGAAGTAGAGATATGGGTCTGTGGTTTACCATATTCAGGGGATCTACCATGGGTTTTTAACCCCTTCTGTGCTGATGACGAGCCCAGGCTCGTCATGCAGCACGGTGCTCGTGTGCTGGTGACGAGCCTGGGCTCGTCATGACCCGTGGAACTCTCACACGCAGGGATAATTCCCCCGCTGTGCTGAGTGTTTCATTGTGCGGGCGGGCTCATGACGAGCCCAGGCTCGTCACCAGCACATGAGCACCGTGCTGCATGACGAGCCTGGGCTCGTCATCAGCACCACAGCGCCGTGTGCGGCCCCCTACCCCCCACGCCGCGGGGAAATTAGCCCCGCGGCGAAGGGGTTAAAGAAGGGGTTTAATGCGTGCTGTCCTCCATTTAAGTGGAATGGTGGCCAACTGTAAGGAAAGATTGCATAAGACTCTGATAGGAGTAAGCAAAATGGCAACATGATGTCTTAAACTTGAATATTTTTCAAAGATGTAATTCCGTCTTACCTGTGGGTTGGATGAAAAAGTATGTTTCCATTGTTCAGAATTTTAATGCCACTACACACCCATTTACATCACACCTCTGTCAATGCATCCTTTATTTCAACAGAATCTATCTCTTGCTTCTTATTTGGGTCTTTTTTTCTTCCTGTTAACCTAGCCCTAACTGGTCTTTAGTCGGATAAAGGCTCACACATTGACCGAACTTTAAGAACCGAAAACCTTGCTCCTTCTTTGCAGTATGCTAATATGGTAATTACAATGAAGACCTCAGCTGCTCAGTAATGGATGAATCAATTGGTTTATCTTAATGCGTTTTATAGAGCAAAATCCTGTCGTAAAGTTATAGAGAGAAGCGTAAAGAAGGTCATTACAGGACTCAACACTTTCAGTATTTTTTCTGAAATAGTACTTCCAGAAATGAGTTTTATTAAGTCAGATATGCAGAATGTGACGGAGGGGCCAAGGAGCATTGCGCAGAAGAAATTAAATTGAGTACTTCGCCAGATAAGATGGAAATATAAGGATGAAAAGATTCGGAGTTTTAATGGGAGCAATCACGCCCAATTAGCTTTTTATTATTTGAAAGAGAAAGATTTACTAACCTGTTTTGCCACGTTTCATTAAAGGCTCCATTTCTCGAGCGCGTTTCTGCATTTTTAACAGGACTTAGAAAGAGCCAAGGGAAAGCTGAGGCAATGCAGGACTGGATTTTGCATCCAGGCCGTGGCAGCAAAAAGGATAGTTGTAGTTAGACTTTATTCACGTGTTATGTGATTAGCATCTAGTGATACAGCATAACCCGCGACATTGTAATGTAACTACCAAGGCACTTTAATACACAAAGGTGTTGATGTCAAATGGAATCCTATGAAGTAGAAAATACAGAGTTTGTAAGAAACAAAAAAAAACATTTGCAGGTACTTTTCAAAATGAGTTCTTTAATCAGCAATGAATGGTTCTGCCTTGCTTAGATGAGAAAAGACAATGGGCCATATTTCTTAAGGTAGAATTCACAAAAAGTGACCGCAATTTGCGCACTGACCTTTTCGGAATATTATGGTAGTTTGCAGAACAAATAGGTCGGCTCCCAAAATACCCAATTGAGGTGGGTCGCAGTTTGATCTACCCCAATAATATTGATAAATTAGGTTGTGAAGTGCAACCCAACATGATTCGCTGCTGTGGCACGGATAGTGGGCTTCTGGGGTCACCAGATCATCATGTCTCTGATTACTTTTAAATAAAGGGATTTTTTTAAATGCAGCCTGTTTTCCTTAAAGAAAAACAGGATGTGTTTACAGAAACAGGAACGTTTTCAAAATTATTGTTTAAGAGTAGGCGGTGAAGAACCGACCACTGCCTACCCCAAAAATAGTTTTTTTGCCCACTCACAAAGGGAAGGGACCCCTTGGGGTTCCCTACTTTTTTGTGAGCGGGTTGCGACTATCTTTCAGTAGGCCGTAAAAATATTAATGTTTTGCGACTGCATTTCAGTTGCCAACCATTAACACATATGATAAAGAATTTGGAAGGGACACACTAAACATATGTCTTCCAAATAGCGATTCCTAATGGTTTCTTAAACCCATTTAACTGCTTGAAAAAGTGTTACTGAAACACTAAATGGGTTAAGAACAGTGGCGGCCGGCACGGATCAAGGCGGGAAGGAGTGGAGGGGAGGATGTAAGAGGGTTTAAAAAAACAATTAAAAATATGTACCTGATGCTGCGTCTCTCCTCCGTGTCTCCGTCACTGTCTCTCCCCTGGGGCCGGAAAAGGAAGCACCCAGGCTCAACTGATCCAATCATAACGCTGCAATGCAGCGTTATAATTGGTAAGCACCCTGGCTCCCCTGAGCCAATCACAATGCTGCAATGCAGTGTTGTAAGTGGTCTGAGCGCTGTGTTTCAGCGCTCAGCCAGGGAATGAAAGCCTGGCCATGTTCTCCATGCAGGGTGTAATTCAGCCTGCGTGGAGAACATGCAAAGGGCTCATGAATGTTTGGCCGGCCCAAAAGGGCTGGCCAAACATTAATGCGCACTTGGAGTGGGCAAACCACTCCTCCCCCTGCTCCTCTGTCATAAGAGCAGCCTCGCCCGCACACCTGCAGCAGCAGGAAAACATAACATGATAATAACCTCAAGTTAATATCATTTTATGTTTCCTTTCACTGCTTCAAAGCAGTGAGGCAATGCTCCTCTGCCTTTGAGGAGGAGCCGCCGCTGGTTAAGTACATTTGAAATAGACTCTTCTTTAGACAAAACCTGCAAATTAACGAACTGCAGGGTCTACAGCCCTAGAATGCATTTGTACATCTGGCTAAATGTTCCCTCAACTTTCTTTAAAAAAAATTGTATCAAGCAGCAATTCTAATGAAGAATCTGTAGTTCAAAGAGCACAAAAACCTATCAAAAAGAGCCAGAGAAGTGCTAGATTTCATATACATGTATTGTAAATTGTACAATAGTCAAAAGAAGATGGCATGCTTAAATAGTGCATCAACACAGTGATGGGAATGCAAAACTGAATGGCTGTAGTAGTAAAACGAATTATAAAAAAACAGCCATCATAAATCAAAGCAGAAAATTACAGTTGTATTTTTATCTCACTAACTATACGTAGTGAGTGTAGTATAGTTACTACAATACGAGAATGCAATTATTGTTGTTGCTGCTGAAAGTCAGGCGTTACACAGGGTTGAATTGAGAGGGCAAAGGAAGCAACTAACAGCTCGGAAATGGGGTGATGCTCTAGCATTTGAGCACCACTGTGAGAATGATGAGAACCACAGTGAAGACCAGACATTTTAAAAACCAAAACTGGCTGCCTATTAGACTACATGAGATCTGTGTCACAAACTAATGGCCAAAACTTGATGTTCGCTTAACCCCTTCGATGCTGGTGACGGAACCATTCCGTCATCAGTCACGGTTGAGCTGTGCTGATGACGGAATGGTTCAGTCATGACCACACCCAGTTAAGTGATGTCCCGCACCGGGGAGGAATTAAGGCAGCAGGCAAGCTGTTAGAGGTCACACTGAGAAACGTCAATCACCAGGAAGGAGGGCAGCAGAGGCCACAACATTTTGATACGAGAATTCTTTCGCCTATCGAAATTGGGTTTGAAATTTGTGGGAATATTATGTTATCATTTTGGTTTGAGGATTCTATACATGTGAAGCTGGAGATGGAGTCTATATGGATAAGTAAACAAAAACAAAAAAGACCTGCACTGTATTAACACTACTGCAGAAGCATGGAATAGTCCTGCATTCCTTTATAGAAATTTTGAAATACCCGAAGCCCTTAAAGTGCTATTTATTAGTGGTTGAACTCTTTAGCAAATTGCAAAAATCATAATTCTTAGTGTGGCCTTCCCCCAAACTGTTTGCCTCTAATTTTGCTGATCTGTTTTTGTTGGTTTTGGACTCTGGGGACTTTACCACTGCTAACCAGTGCTAAAGTGCATGTGCTCTCTCCCTAAACATGGTTTGATTGACTCATCCACAATTGCTATTTAATTTACTTATAAGTCCCTGGTAAAGTGTGCTGTATGTGCCCAGGGTCTGTAAGTTAAATGCTACTAGTGGGCCTGCAGCAGTGATTGCGCAACCCACATAAGTAGTCCTTTGAAATCTTGCCTGAGGCCTTCCACTGCAGAGCCTGTGTGTGTAGTTTACACTACCATGTTGACTTAGCATTTAAAACCCCTTGGCAAGCCTTAAACCCCCCTTTTATTACATATAACCCACCTTAAGGTAGGCCCTAGATAGCCGATTGGGCAGAATGCCATGTAATTAAACAGTAGAACATGCACTTCTGATTTTTACGTGTCCCAGTAGTGAAAAACTCCAAAATTAATTTTCTATGTGCACTTCAAAGCCTCTCTTTAAAGTCTCCCACACTTCAAAGGCACCACTGGGTATAAGAACTGGACTTCTGACCTGACCACACTTCTGGACCTGTGGATACTCCGCCAAGAAGAAGGACTGCTGTGCTGCTGAAGAACTGCCTCTGCAGGACTCCTGCTCAAGGGGAACTCCTTTTCTGCAGTGCTGACCTGCCTGCTGCCCTGCTTGCCTGGGCGGGAAGGACTGGGCCCACATCACATGAATCCAGAATCGGAGTGACTTCAAAGGCTTGCTGGCTTGCCACCTGATTGAAGTCTCAGGGACATAAAAGCCTTCCAGCTCACCTGCTATACTACCTGTGGTGCCAATCCAGCCATGGGCCCTTGAATGTGGGGACATAGTACAGCTCCAGCTAAAATCCATGCATCAGCGTCGTTGTGCTTCTCGGAGCCAGCGCATCTCCTCGATGTTGATGCATTGCCTCTGCTGCGAGGATCGAGGACATTGCATTTCCGACAGCACAGTGCATCATGTCCATTCCCAACGCATCTAAGACTTTGCACAGCTCACAGGTGATGCATCACTTCCTCTGCTCCTCGCATCTCATCCTCTACGCAACTGTGAACCCAGGCACTGTTTCAGTGGGACAAGACTGGTCCCTGTATCCGACCAGAGCTCCATCACGGTCAGCCTGAATTTTTGGATTTGACCCTTTCTATCGTGGCTAGATAGCCTTGGTTGCAGCCCAATGCTTTTAAGCAGTATAATTCAAGATATTCTTTAAAAATTCATAACTCCCGTTTTACTTATTGATGTTTTTAAGTTAGGTCTTGTTTTATTCAATAGATTAAGCTCTATTTTTCTAACTAGGTGTGGTATCCCTTTGTGTGGTGTTTTCACTGTTTTACTGTTTGAAGTGTTACACAAATACTTTGCACATTGCCTCTTAAATTAAGCCTGACTGCTCTATGCTAATCTACCATGGGATGACCACAGGTTAATTAAGGGTGTGTTTGTGACCTCCTTAAACTAGGATTGTAGTTCCTGCTTGGACAGAGTGCATACCTCTTCCAACCAGAAACCCTATTTTTAACAATATTCATGACTAATAGAGAAATAGGACGGAGAGATAAGGTTGGACAGGAAAGACAACGTGGGAAAATGGAAGTCAAGGAAAGTGAACAATATGTTATGTCTTATTGTATAATATTAGCAATAAAGTGTTGTTTAAAAGAAATGTTCATGCATTTATGCCACAAAATCTCCAGCGATAAGTCTGGAGTTAACTCTGTAAACCATGTATGATATAGGTGAGGAGGAATAGCATGCCTGACTAGTGGATAATGTATTACTGCTATAAAAATAAAATACAAACTTTATATATGGGATACCAATCGAATGGATCTTTCAGGTATCACTGCAATCCATGCAGCAAATTAGCGGTGTGCAAATCTTGCTGCCAGTGAACAAATCAGTATGCCCTAAAAAAACATGCCATACTGATAAATATCAATAAAAATTAAGAACATTAATCACTGGATGAATAAAGCCTCCCAAAAAAATCTGATTAGTAAAATCATATAGGGTACAAATGATGTATAATTCTTATGTGGATACAAAGATTGCAAGAGTACACACACACACACACACACACAATTTTAAAATGTGCAGGAATATGAACCAGGAATACATCTTTCTGAATAAAAGTATCACAAAACGTGGCAGACAGGGCTAATGTTCATCATTCGAATCAGTAGCAACGAGTAGAATGGATCTGTAATGATTGTGCATGTAAGATTAACTAGAGGAAGTGTACTGTTTCAGGAATTGTGTGCACAAGGTGGCAGAAGCAGTTTCAATCTAGGATGTGGCGACTTAAAGCACACACGTTCTCAGAGGGTACACCAAGTAGAGGTGGGCAAGCTTACAAATTAACAAGGAGAGCCGAGCCTGAGCCGAGCCAAGGGTCTGGCTCGGATCTTAGAGCCCGTTCACGAGCCTAGCCCTGAAAATGTTTGCTATGTAAATCATTTAACAAACATCACTTGACATATGGAAACACCTCTTCAAAATTTCAAAAAGGGTTTTGACATGTGGATGCTTTGATATTAATATGTCACATTATAGCACTGCACTGAGAGTACTAGTTACATTACACCAGATCACATTCATTTTATAAAGGCACTAAGGGGCATATTACCAAGCAATAGCGATAATTATCGCTATTGCTTGGTAGGGACAAAAATTTACCGCCGAGCTGCAGCGATTTTTATCGCAGATAAACCTTGGTATTACCAAGGTTTATCGCAAATGCGATAAAAATCGGCCGCAATGCATGAATATCGAGGAAAAGTCCACGATATTCATGCATTTCCGAGCTAATGCTCTTAGCCGTGTTATCCACCTCCCATTGGATAACATGGCTAAGAACTGCTCAGGGCAGGTGTTAGCTTTTGGAGATATTCGCGCTTAGCGCGAATATCTCCAAAAGTTGGTAATAGGAGATAGCGATGTTAGCGACTGTTTCCAGTCGCTAACATCTTGGCACGCCCACTTTGCATGTCATTAGTGATAAATATTACTGACATGCAAAGTGGGGCCCAAGATGGTCGCTATCTCCTACTAGCTGTCGCTAACTGGTGTTAGCGACAGCTAGGTAATAGGGAGATAATTTTATCTCCGCTTTCTTGGCTTTTAAAGCCAAAAAAGCGGAGATAAACCCCCTTGATAATATGCCCCTCGAAGATTAAGTGATTTCCCCAGAATCCCAGTATGCTGAGCCGACACTGAGACTCGAAATTCGTTCCCTCAGTTCGAAAGCCGGCAGCTCTGGCTGTAATGTCACATTCTGGGTAGAGATGGAGTGGCATGAAGAAGCCACTTGTAGGTTTGGTTCTTTATGGGCTCGAGGTTCCAAAAGGACCTTAATCTGAGTCAGAACCAGTCTTTAGGCTGGAGCCTGGCTTTGGCTTTCCGTGACTCGCCCACCTCTAACACTATGGTTAATTAGCCTGCAAGGCCCTTAAAATAAGAAATATGTAGTAATATCTGTGTAAAGGAGCATACAACTAAATTCATCCAGCAGCTTCTCCTAAGGCATATACACTTATTGCACAATTGGGAATTATGTTATGAATGAGCATGAAAATATTTTATATTGTATGGTACATTACCTACAAGTGACTTGGCAGCTCCAATGATATAGTATATAACTTTAGCGATCCATACATGTGTTGTAATGATATTACGTATCCAGGGCCATTGAGTAACATATGTAGTAATTATAGCATGATAAAGGCAGGTGACAGTTAATGTTAATTTAAAATAGATGATTGCCTAATGGCGTGTCAGTGTGTAGGTTGCCAAAATAGTCTATTGAAGAGATATGTAGTAATATCTGCTTGACAATTAAAACACAATTTGAAGCTTCTGTGGACACATTTTTAATATCAAGGTAGTAAATTTGTGCTAGATTTAGACATGGAGACGCCTGTCACTATTTCATGCCTTGCATAACGGACCCTGAAGTATGTGTGATTTTCATGTTAAATTTGACAATAGTTAATACAGAAGCTAAGCTGCAGTAGTTTACATTAATTAAAATGTTACAAATATTTTGGTTTCTGTAAGAATGTTTTCTCTGTATGCTTTCCATAGAGAGTGACTAGTGAATTTTCACATTTTTGCCTGCAACATGCTGACTGCGAATTAGCATCCTGCTATCAGATATCATTCGAAGGTCAAGCAGCAAAGACTTTCATTGCTCAATGGCTGGAAATGAGGCAAAACTGCTTTATCATGCATGCTCAATCCTGATTGGTCTCCTCTCCCCGGGAACCGTGGGAAGTGTTGCATATTGTCGCGAAATGTCTTTTAATTGAGCGTGGCTGAGCTAGTTAGATTCAGATGCCCATTTCAACTCTCTTGAGATTAGAGACTATCCTTTACTCCTGCTGAAAGAGTTAAGACTCCTGAGCAAATCCATCTTTTACTCGATTTAGACCCAGGTTTATTAAGGGCTTGTGTTGCGCATCATGAAATGTGACGTAAGGGCATGCAAGACCTTAAGTCAGATTTTCTGAGCCATGCCGAGCCACCCTGCGTGGTTAAGCAAATCTGGTGTAATGCAAGGCAGCACTCTGTGCCTACTTTTACCACGCAACTTTTACAACGCAAGTTGTTACAACAACTTGCAGTGGGGGGCGATGTAGGATAGGGAATGGTTTAATTTACGATCCAAAACCTTCCCTACTATCCACGGGGACTGGAGTTGGAATAATAAATTAAACTATTCACTATCCAGCGCCCCCCAACGCAAGTCGTTGTAACGACTTGCGTTGTAAAAGTTGCGTGGTAAAGGCATGCGTTGTAAAAGCATGTGTAGTAACGACATACATCCATGGGTGACGCATGGGTGTTCCTACACATCCACCCATTGTTATTTTCTCACATTTCCAGATTTACTTAGATTAGTAAAACTAGGGATGTGTCAAAATGGTACGCCATCGAAACAGAGGTGTAACGAGGAGAAATATCTTTATTTTGCATTCTACACCACACATAGAGAGAGATACTTTTTTAAGTGCAGGAAGTTGTCCCTACCTGCACAAAAACAATCCTGCCTGTAATGAAGGCACCCATGCACCATGCCAAATTTAGTACGCCAACGCAGAGAGCAGGAATGTGCCATATGCTACTAAATATGGCACATTCCTGCACTCTCCATTTGAGGCAGCCCAGCAACTTGTCTTACTGTGTTGTGTTGCGCCAAATCTTAGCAATTCTGGGCCTAAATATTCATTGATTCTGCCATAAGAAGCTTTTCTTTCTGACATGTTCTGCCCTACTTCTCCACATTTAATTTGGCTTCTTAGCTCAGCATGTTAGGGTACTTCCCTTCAGGTGAAACTGAATTCACTCGATTTGATTATGACAACTTTAAAAAGTATGTCTTTGTTTTTGCTATTATGAATCACCTTGAATTATACTGATCAATGCATTTATTTAGTGATCATTTATTTATGACTAATTTGAATGATTTGGGCATGTAAATTTACTAATCTGGTAATAAACATTTATGATTTGTAGATCTGCTACTCTCTGCCATAGTTGTGGGACCTGATGTGCTTCACTGAAATCCATAGCAATTGATTTGTTGTGTCGAGCCTCAGTCAGGGACTTGTGGCCAGATGTACAACCCGCCAATTAGCGAGTCACAAATTGTGTCGCATTTGCGACTCGCTAATTGGAATGCACAACAGTGTCTGAGACACTGTTTGCGATTCCCAATGGGGTCGCAAATTGCATGCCTCTTGCATATTAATGAGGCTGTCGCAATTTGCGACCCCATTGGGAGTGGCTGGCACTCCCAGGGATAGTGGCCTGCTAGAGTCAGCAGACCTCCATGTCTGGGACTGCTTTTAAATAAAGCAGTTTTTTTTAAATGCAACCCGTTTTCCTTAAAAGAAAACAGGATGCATTTAAAAAATAAAAATGACATTTTCAGTTTCAATTTTTAAGAGCAGGCAGTGGTCCCTGGGACCATTGCCTGCCCTTAAAAAATATTTGTGCATGCATTCACAAAGGGGAAGGGGTCCCCTGGAGACCCCTTCCTGTTTGCGAATGCCTTACCACCCTACTGAGAAGGGTGGTAATCTGCGGGTGTTTTGCGACCGCAATTGTAGTCGCAAAACATTCTTACATAGCTTAAGGAGTCACTATTAGGAAGGGACGCTCTTGGATTGCCACTCCTGATAGTGAGTCGCTAATCCTATTTTGCGAGTCACTAGAGGGCTGTTGGATGTGATCAATAGTGACGGTTCCCGGAAAGTCAAATGGCTGGGACATATTCGGAATCTTTTGATTGAGTTAGGCTTAGGTGAATTGTGGGAGGATCCATTGCACGCCAGGTTCCCACCGAAGAAGGTACTTAAGACCTTGTACTGGAACTTGGTGGCTACAAAGATTTTTAGTACTACTCCTTCACAATCCCTTGTAGGTCTATTCTTAGAAATCAAAGATTGTCCCAAACTTGAGGAATTCTGGGATGTCATTACAAAGCCCCTCGACCGCAAGCTCTACTTCCAGCTAAGAGTGGGAAGCCTACCAGTAAGGGCATTCTCTAATGGATGGACTAGTGGGGGTAAGGTGGCTTGCTCAGCTTGCTCAGATGTTCCTGAAACCATTGGCCATCATCTGTTTGAGTGCCCAATGTACGTGGCGCCGAGACGAAAGTGGTTAAGACCGATGTGTAGGTTACTGGGAACAAGGAAAGGAATGATTGCAGTTAGAATCATTCGTATCAGTCCTAATATGTCTGTGTACATAGCGGTGGCAAAATTCCTAGGATGGGCATGGACGATTAGAGCCCGACTCTTGAAAGAATAATACATTAGTTAATGTCGTAGGCTAAGTATCTTTGTTAATAGTAACATTTTGCACATTTGTACTGTTAATGTAATGATTTTATCTATTTATTTCATGAAATTTTATAATCAGATTTTAAATTGGTTTTATTACTAAAAGTTTATACATGTACTTTTTATATATGGAACATGCTTTTATGACAATTGTCGAATAAAGCTTGCTTGACTTGACTTGGCCTATTTTGCGAGTCATAAATTGATTTGCGACTCGCAAAATAGGATTAGTACATGGTCCACTGATTTTTTGCAGGCACAAACAGGTCTAAAACTCATTTGCGCCCACAAAAAAGCTTTGTACATCTGGCCCTAAAGATCCATCTGCTCAAGTGCAGTTTGTACTTGAGTGTGCACCATCAATCTGCATGGTGCAAATTAGCTGCAACGCAGGCATAATAACGTAGTATATTTATTATATGAAAGGTCCTTGCATACAATTATCGTCTGGTGCAATGAGCAATTAGAGACTAAGCAAGAGTGTGGACCCACAATCACTGATTCTTTTGAATTGTAAGTAGTTATAGTTGTCAATGACTGCCATCTGAAAAAGTGAATTAAGTCAATTTTTGATTGAATCAAGTCTGAAGATCCATATAGATTCCCTGAGCAGCATTAGGTTACGGATATTGCGACATCTTCCTGGTAACCTGACTTCTTTAACGGCATCTGGAGTGTGTGCTTTTTTCTGGAAGTGCTCTACTAGGGGAGCATTCTCAGGGAAACACGGGATCCACAACTTTTTTTCAATAATGGATTCTCTGTCTCTCACATTAAGGTTTGTGTAAAATATGTACAATGTGCACATGCATGACTTAAAGCTAAACGTACATACTTCTTAATAAGATATGGGCCTAATTTAATCTGTGTATCACAGCTACTGCAGGTTTAAAACCCTGCCTAATGGAGCTCAGTGGCAGGGTGGTTCTGTGTTAATACGGCACTGCTTCAAGAAACAATATTTTTCAAAAATATGCATCCCTGCAGAACAGTAATGTATTTACATGTTCATTAAGTAAGTGTCTCATCAGTAGGCACTTTAGGATTCATGAAAAGAGACATTGTGTGGCGTAACGGCCAGAGCTGTCGATTTTGGAGCTGGGGGAATCAGGTTCAAGCCTCAACATTGGCTCGGCATCCTGTGATTCTGGACAAATCACTTAACCTCCCTGTGAATATAAAACAAAATGAATGCGTCCTTGTGTAATGTAGCTGGTGTTCATGTAAGGTGCTCCAATACCTTCGAGTCGAGTTTAAACTATATAAAACTGCAACAAAAAAATGCTCAATATTTGTGAGTCTTCTAAATTCTCAGTGTCTTCTCGGAATGCCTGCTGATTAGACAGCACCAAAATGTAAAAATTAATCTGCATTAATAGTGAAACCAAAACAATCTTATTATAAAAAAATCTATTTTCCCCAACATGTTTAAGATATATAACTATGTAATGTTTTTGTTTCCTGTTGTATTCAAAAGGTAAAGCCTATTAGGGAAGTTAACACCAATGGGTTGAACCTACCAAAAGTTGGCAAATTGACTTTTTCAAAATGCCATTACGTGCATTGCATTGCATATGCAGCACTCCTAGTAACTTTTGATACTTCTGACCTAGAAAGAAATGGCGCAAATACAAAATAATGCTGAAAGCACAGTGGAAACTCATAATTCCATTAACCCTGGCCATAGTTCAGACATAATATTGTGTTTTTATTTTCGAAGTACAAAAACATCAAGTTGGAAATATCGAATGGCCAGAATATCGACATCAAGAATATTGGTGACCAGCATATCGACAGGACGGTAAGAAATATCGTTTTGGTTAATATCAAAGTCAGTAATATAGTTTATAAAAATATCGTTGTTGATAATATCGATGTTTATATTATTGTTATGTATTTTAGTATGTATTTTAAATGTATGTGTTCTACATTTTTGGTTGAGTATTGTATTTTATTTTAATATATGTATTACATTTTTAGAAGTTATTAATTTTCTTTTAAGTAAATTTTGCGTTTTAGTTCATGTAGTGGGTTGTAGGTTCATAGGGGAATAGGGTGGGAAGTAATTTAATTATAGTAAATCTAATAGTAATTTTTAGATATTATTAATTATTTTTATTCCATTTTGCGTTTTTATTCTGTAGCGGGTTGTGAGTTTTTTAGGAGAATAGGGTGGGAACTAATTTTATTATAACTAATTAATTAATATTTGTATTAGTTTATATTTATATATTTAATATTTTATATTGTTAATTGTGGTAATGAATTTATTATCAATTAGCTATTAATTGGTTAATTATTATTAATTATTATTATTTTTTAAATATCTTAATTGTGTTATTAGGAGTGGGTTGTGGGTTTATAGGGAAATAGGGTGGAAATAGGGTGGGAAGTAATTGATTGATAATTAACTAATTAATAATTTCTATTAATTATTAATTAAGTAGTTATTATTTAATATTGTTAATTGTGAAAAATAATGTATTAATTAGTTAGTAATTGTTTGTTAATTATTAATAATTAACTGGTAAATATGTAAATTGTGTTATTTATTTAGGAGCATGTTCTGGGTTTATAGGAGAGTAGGGTGGGAAGTAATTTAATAATAATTATTGTATTTATATTTGTATTTATTCAATATTTATGTATTTAAAATTTATATTGTAAATTGTGGTAAATAATACATTTTCAATTATGTATTATTTGGTTATTATTAATTATTAATTATGTTATTTGTATGATTTTTTTAGAGCGGGTTGTGTGGTGATATGGGAGTAGTCTGGGAAGTAATTTTTTTTATTATAAAATGTATTTTAAATTGATTTATAATGTTAATTGTGTGAATTTAATTATTATTCATTGTTTTTAAATTGTTTGCTAATTTTAAATGATTAATTAATCATTAATCAATTATGTTAATAGTGTTATGGTTTACAACATTGGTGGTGTCGTTTATAGGTGAATATGGTGGGAGGTAAAAATAATTAATTAATTAATTGTTTGTTAATTATTTTTCATTATTTTACTAGAGTGGGAATAGTAAATTATTCCTTTCCTCTATCCAACACTTTCCCTACTGTTGTACTCACTGGGGTGAGAATAGTAATTTTTACCCCTACGCTATGCAACACTTTCCATTCTGTTGCACTCCCTGGAGTGGGAATAGTAATGTTAACCCCTACGCCGTCCAACACTTTCCCTACTGTTACACTCACTGGAGTTGGAATAGTAATTTTTACCCCTACGCTATCCAACATTTTCCCTACTGTTGCACTCTCTGGAGTGGGAATAGTAATTTTTACTCCTCCGCTATCCAACACTTTCCCTACTGTTTCACTCACTGGAGTGGGAATAGTAATTGTTACCCCTACTCTATCCAACACTTTCCCTACTGTTGCACTGAATGGAGTGGGAACAGTAATTTTTACCCCTCCGCTATCCAATACTTTCCCTACTGTTGCATTCACTGGTGTGGGAATAGTTATTTTAACCCCTCCGCTATTCAACACTTTCCCTACTGTTGCACTCTCTGAAGTGGTAATAGTATTTTTTACCTCTACACTATACAACACTTTCCCTATTGTTGCACTCACTGGAGTTAGAATAGCAATGTTTACCTCTATGCTATCCAATACTTTCCCTACTCTTGCACTCACTGAAGTGGGAATAGTAATTTTTACCCCTCCGCTATCTAATATTTTCTCTAGTGTTTCAGTTAATGTAGTGTAAAATGTATTTTAAAAAGATGAAACATATTTTAATATTTACATTTATTATATATATATATATATATATATAATTTTTATGTTTATGTTATTGACTTATGTGTATTTAACCCCTTAAGTGCTGCCTCGGTGCATTGGCCGACGGCAGCACTACCTCCCCAGTGCTGCACACGGCCACTGGACGTCCATTCAGCACTAGTTCCAATGGACAGCGCAGCACTGGGGAGAAATGTTTAATAGCATCTATGAGGATATATATATATATATATATAAAATTGTTTAACCCTTTTGATGCTCATGACGAGCTCAGCTCGTCATGATGCACAGTTGAGCTGTGCTGATGACGAGCTGAGCTCGTCATGACACCAGCAAAATGGCAATTTTCAGCACAGGGGGGGAAAACGCCTAGCAGCCAAGGTGTTAATATATTTCTAACTATTTATAACGTAATAAAATAAATATTTATTAATATTATTAGGTAAATATATATTATATTTTATATATATATGTTTCTTTTTTACATTATATGTAACGATTATCATTTTAAATATGTTCTAATAATTCAAACAGTTTTTTTAATTATTTGTATTACTTCAGATGATTTTTTTAAACATTCAAAAAAACTATATTTTTAACAACGATATTTTAGACAACAATCTTTGTTTTCTCGATATTTTTGTACTTACCATTATGTAGATATGACTTCGATATTCTGGACAACGATATTTTTGCATCAATATGTTTTTTACCTCAAAATTTGTGATCTCCATATTCTGTCAGTGATCCATTAATGGTGTAGTATACTGTAGCCAATTTGAGTGAGCCCATCTGTGACCATATTTCTTGATGAACTGTGAATCAAATGTGTTGAGTGAGTGGTGGCCTATTATATTGTGATGATTGTTGAAGAAGCCTTGGCAAGGTAAGCATGAGTGTGAGTGTGTTTAAGTGAATGTACCCTGGATTTGTGATGTATTCTAAAAAGGTTGGGAAGAGTATCATTTTTGTGGTATAAATGTGCACTTGTGGCAATACCATTTATATGTTTTGGAAGTGCTAAGACGGGACGAGCAACGGTTGACTGGATGTAAAACACACAGCTGCTTACCTGGACACGATGCCGGGTTTCAGGCCCAACATTCTGTTCAGGCTGTAACATACAAAAACAGAAGCTGGCACAGGGAGTTGTCCTTTATTAATTAGCCCTTCCTGAAGACACCCTTGAAGTCTTCCTTATGTAGGGAACAGTGAAGGGGTTTAGGCACATGACCGATTCTGAAAATAATTATTGACCAGGCACAAGACAAAGATTCACAAAGATGGTCACTTTGGACAAAAAGGAAGCAGTGCTGGTATACAGTACCCTCAACAGACCATATAAACTAGGAGCAAACATACAGAATTCTAAGTCACCAGCGCAGAACAAATATGAACCATCTCCAAGTTAACTGAAGCAGAAAAGAACACTTATGAACCCAATGCTAATTATCTTGCACAGATTTTTTTTATAATAGTTCTAGAAAAATATTCACACGCTCAGATCAATACCTGAATTCTATGTTATTCAAAATAGTTCTAAAACAAGATAAAGGTAAGAAAAATGGCAAAAGAATGGAATTCAAAGAGGGATGAACACACAAAACAGAGCAAAGAGTTTCTCTATACACTGAAAGAGCTTTTTAAAGATGATCAAACAATTGACAATTACATAGTCAGCGTTGTTCGAGGAATGATACAGACCATTTGCTCTGTTTATTTGTGACACCATATATTTTGAACTAAAGTAAATTTTAACCTAAGGGGGCTTTAACTGTGGCCCGTCTAACTTATTCTTCATATATTAAATAGAGTGTTTTATCCTCAATATGTTTGTAATCAATTCCCAAATGATGTGAGATAGAAATATTTCATCAGTGAGATATTAGTTGAATATATAAAGAACAATTCCTTTGATATATATCTTGGTTGTATAGTTTTATGATCCTCTCTTCAGTGATCAAACTTAATTGGATCATAAAACTATACAACCAAGATATAAACCAAAGAATGTAATGTGGAACTATTATATATATGTCGGAGAAGATAATGAAATGCTAAAGTATTTACACGAAGGTTTATTGAGGATCTTTTTAAATGTGAAAAAATAAAAAAAAACTTTCAACTAATATCTCACTGATTAATTATGTATTCCTTGCATCATTTGGGAATTGATTACAAATATATTAGGGATAACACACTATATTTAATACAGTGTAACTACAGGTGAACGGTTGTAGTACCCTCAATGAGTGTAAAAGTCCCCCAATAAAATGACACAATGTGGATATGAAATTAGAGGGTCCCCCCGGGCCTAGGGGAGTGGGGCCTTTAGTGGCATTTCGTGCGTGAGGCAGAGGCTGGGCCAGTGTACCGCTGGTTAAGGGGAGTGGGAGGGGTCGCAAGGAAATATGAGGAGGCAGGGCAGGCTGGTAGTGCGTCACTTAGGTGCGCAGGCAACACAATCCCTCCCCTCCAGGGAAGGTGATAAGAGCACCAGACATGAGGGTCCTTTGTCCTCTCGTCTCGGGCGCCCAGCAGGGTGCAGCCAGAAGCAAGTTGGCAAGTTGCAACGGGCACCGGGGTGAGGGGGCCTCACAGCGTAGTAATGAGAACTGTGCCAAAGAGGCTTGTCACATGGGGCTCCGGGCTGGCGGGAGAGGGTGCAGTCCTGCTGGTGCTCCTAGACTCTCCCGCCCTAGCCGAAATGCCAGTGCTTGGAGGAAGCAACTTTGTGAGAGCTGGTGCGCAGTAAAAGGCGCAAAGCTGTGCCCTGGTGACCGCGTCTAGGGGGTAGTCAACGGGTAGTTACCTCAAATGAAAGCAATGGAGGTGGGTTGTGGCCTGCTGGTACAACCCGCATCCCGTGGCTCTGGAGATCCTGAATTGTAAATACAATTGTAACCTGCGGTTCAAATGAGTATTGCTTAACAAAATGTTTATCGATGTGTGTGGTTTTGGTAATAAAAGTTGGTCGAATGTTGACAGTGCATCAACAAATAAAGATGGCTTTATGAGAATTAATAAAGACTAGGAGGTGAAGACCAACCACTGGTATGGTGCCTTTTGTGGTGGGAAAGGGGGGCAAAGTTTTCTGGGGCGAATCGCACCTGATATGCCTACTATAATAGGGGTATTAACCCCTTCCCTGCTCATGACGAGCTCAGCTCATCATGCAGTACACTGCTCCTGTGCTCATGATGAGCTGAGCTCGTCATGAACAATGGGAAATAAGGAGGTCCAGCACAGGAGGAAAATCTCCCTAGCAGCAATAAGGTTAAGAAACAAGGTTTATAGTAGATCTGCCTTTTATTATGGAACTGTACACTTAATGTTTATGGGTTACAATTTATAGTGGTAGCTAGTGTATTCTACACTCCTCTAACTCTGTCAATGTATACAAATACTTTACAGACATTTCCTATCGTGAACACAGTATGTTCATCTACCTTGTTACAATACTTATACAATTGGTCCCTTTTGGAGCCTTGACGAAGTTTATTATACTAGGTGAAACACATGTTGGCAAGTAACCTATTAACAAGAAAGCAATTTGGGGAAGGGAAGCCCACAGCTGTGGTGGGAAAGGATTGCCCTATTCAGAAGGAAGACCTTTTATCTTTCAATGTTTTCAGGAACTGGCATGAACTTTGGCATTTGTGGGTTTTGCTGTAAGAAAACAGTATTGTGGTTTGGATATGCTATAAAGTGGTTGTGTGCTCACTATTGAATGTATGTTGTGGTTGTGCAGCCCAAATCTTTGTGAACATTTACTTATTGGATTGTGTTCAGTTGTTTTTTTTTTAAGTTTGAAGTTTATTGAAATATGAAGAGACAAGGACAGAAAATGAAGAAACAATCAAGAGTTATGAGAAAACATTAAACCAATATTACATATTAGCAAATTTAGTTAAGGAAAACTTATGCATAAAATATAAAAATAGGTAATGAATATGAGGAACATAGGGGGATGGGAAAATAACTTAAAATATGAAATTATATATATAATATAGTAAAACAGTAGTTGTAATAGATAACATAATAATCGAATAAGGTAATGCATTCATGGTGGTTTACAAACTTCAACGTTACGTATCGGAAATGACGGAGGAGGCCTAGCCACTTTGGATAGATAGTTAGTGAGGGGAAGCCATAAGAGATCACGTTTGATTGCTAAGGAGATAGGAGAAACAAAATTAGTGTCAAGTCTGTGATTAAAGCAGACTGCATTCCACCAGGCAGTAAAAGAAACATCATTAGCTTGTTTCCAGTGTGATGTAATATGGTGGAAAGCAATAGCTATGCAAAGGTCAAGTAATTTGTGATTGTGATGGGAGTCTGTAAGAATGGGAGAAAGGGAGCCTAAGAAAATATGTGAAATGGAGAATGAAACAGTGAAATTGAAAATCTTCTGTAATTGGGACCAAACTAAATGCCAGAAACGTAATATAGGAGGACATTCAAATAGCATGTGTTTCAAATCAGCCGAAAGGGATGGGCAGGACCAACAAGTAGATGAAATGTCTGGGGAAAAGGATGATAGGAGTAATGGAGTAAATAATATACGATTATAAATAAAGAATAAGGTTTGTGTGGTATTTGCAGCTCTAGATGTACTATGAATCTTAGACCAGATTTTGTCCCATAAAATAAGGGACCATGTGTGAGATAAATCTTTTTCCCAAGCCAACTCAATCTTAGATTTTGTACGATCAGCAGAGAACTGTAGAGATTTATAAATAAATGAAGCAGAAAGAGATTGATCAATATTATTAGAAATCGAAAGATGTGTGGTAGGGATGGAGTTAGAGGTCGGGAGCGAAGAAAGATATTGTGTAAGGGATGGAAGCAGTGATAAATATTGTTTACGGGATGAGGAAGGTAATGAGAATTGTGTTTGTAAATCATGAAAAGAAAGAGGCTGATTGTCTGAAAGAAGCTGTGAGACCCATTTTAGACCAAGGGAGTGCCAGGATTTCCAATAGAAGGAGCGGTCACGGATTTTGAGGGATTTATTATGCCAAATAGGCTGGGTGTGAGTGGAGGAGGCAGATGGGTAAGTAGATAATAAATATGGACGAAGAAGAGAGCAAGAGTGAGAGATGATAGGGGAACATAAGGATGACAACTTAGAGGTAAAGGATAGAACTTCTTGAAATTCGTAAGGGTGGAGTAGAGAAGATTCTAATGTAAGCCATAAGGGGGGAATGAGAGGAAGGTCCGAAGAGAGCCATCGCATAGCTTGTTTTAAAGAAAATGCGTTGTGATATGATTTAAAGTGGGGGAACTTGACACCACCAAGGGATTTATCTTTTTTCAGGGAAGAAAGAGCTATCCGAGATTTTTTGCCTTTCCACAAAAATTTTAATAGAAGGGAGTCTATTGATTTGAAGAAATGATCTGGAATACGGATGGGAATCATGGAGATAGAATAGAGGACTAAGGGTGCTAGCATCATTTTGATGGAGTCTAAGCGGCCCCACCAAGAAAGGAAAAGAGGATTCCAACGAGTTATTGATGTATTGATTTTGTTAGAGAGAGACTCAAAATTAAATTTAAGAGTGTCCGGAATACGGGGGGCAAACCAGATACCTAAATATTTAATCTTCGTGGGTTGCCAGGAAAATCCAGAAGAGTCAATGAGATGTTTTTGACATAAGGGGTTTAAAGGTAAAATTTCACATTTATCCGTATTAAGACGATAACCTGAAACGGTGGAAAAAGAAGAAACTTGACGAAGGAAGGAAGGGAGAGTTGTTTGAGGGTCTGAGCAATAAAATAAAATGTCATCAGCGTAAACAGATAATTTAGCTTGTTTTTGAGGACCATAGTGAAAACCAGTAATCGTGTCATCAAGTCTAATCTTAGATAAAAAGGGTTCTAAGGCTATAATAAACAAAAGAGGGGATAGGGGACATCCTTGACGTACCCCTCTTCGGAGAGGAAAGTAGTCGGAAATCATTCCATTTGCAAAGATTGAAGCATGGGGGCTAGAATAGAGTAAAGATATCAGAGATATGAATTTAGGGGGGAAGCCAAACCATTGGAGAGCTTGGAACATAAAGTCCCACCCTATTCTATCAAATGCTTTTTCAGCGTCTAGGGAGATAGCAGCAAGTGGGGAAGAAAGGGAGGGAGCTTTACTCAAAATATTAAAGAAGACACGAGAGTTGTCAGATGATAGGCGACCTTTAACGAATCCAGATTGTTCAGGACCTATAAGTTCTGGAAGTAAGGGGTCTAATCGGAGAGCTATAATTTTGGCAAAAATTTTATAATCAGTGTTTACTAGTGATATTGGACGATAATTTTTACAAAGGGTGTGATCTTTATCGGGTTTGGGAATTAAACAAATCAATGCTTCTTGGAAAGTACCTTGAGAAGATCCAGAGGTCGCAAAAGATTGGAATAGCAAATGTAATTTCGGGAGAAGAAGGGAGGAGAAGTGATTATAGAACTCAATGGTAAAACCATCGGGCCCTGGTGCTTTACCACGACGAAGAATAGAGATCGCATGAGAGATTTCCGAAGGGGTAATGTCCACTTCTAATGAATGAAGGTCAAGATGAGAAGATTCTGGAGGAGGAATGTTTTGAAAGTATGTAAGAAGGTCATGAGGATCGGGAGTAGATTCCGGAGTATAAAGATTTTGGTAAAAGGAAACAAATTGAGCTAGTATGTCTTTATCTTTAAAGAAAGAAACGCCATTTGGGCCTTGTAAGGAGTCAATTTTTGTACGTTCTTTTCGTATCTTAAGATAATTAGCCAGGAGTTTGCCCATCTTATTCTGACCGCCGTAGTAGCGGGAGTTGCATTTTAGAAGAGAGTTTGAGGCGGCGTTGGTGGTATATTTATTGAAATCAAATTTGGCTGAAATTAATTCACGAAGAGAAGATTCAGAATTTGAATTATAGTAAGCGTATTCCAATTTCTTAATTTTATCTAAAAGTTGAGTTGACTTAGAGATTGATTGTTTTTTCTTCTGGGAAACAAAATTAATAATAAAACCTCGTGCAGCTGCCTTAAACGAGTCCCAAATCATAACAAAGGGAGATTCAGGGAGATGGTTAAATGTAAAAAATTCAGTAGAAAATTTCTTAAATTGGGTACAAAAATTAGAATCAAGGAGTAAAGAATTATTAAATCTCCAACGGCCTGAATGAGGGGAGTAGGGGATAAGGTCAATGTCCACAAAAACGGGAGCGCGGTCTGAAATTAGAATGGAGCCTATGTCTGAATGAATGGCAAGTTGTGCTAATGGTTTGCTGAGAAAAAGGTAATCAATACGTGATTGGGAGTGATGAGTAGGGGAGTAGAAAGTGTATTCCCTGAGGTCTGGGTTACAAAGCCTCCAAATGTCAACTAATGCATTATTCTGTATAGAGGAGATAAACTGGGTATGCATTTTGGAAGGAACAAATTTAACTTTTGAATTTCTATCAATAAAGGGGTCATAAACTTGGTTGCAGTCACCGCCAAGAATAACGTATTGGTCATTGAGGGTAACAAGTTTGTCCGAAATAGCAGGCCAGAACAATTTATCAACACCAGTAGGAGCATAAACATTGAAAATAACTAGAGGTATTTTATCTATAAGGAGATTAACAATTACCCAACGACCATCAGCGTCGCATTCTTGAGATACAATTGAAACATTTAACTTTTTATGACAAAGTATAACTGTACCATTTTTCTTACCTATAGCAGGTGAATAAAAAACGTGACCCACCCAACATCGCTTAAGTTTAGTAGCCTCTAAATCTGTAAGGTGGGATTCTTGAAGGAGGGCTACATCTGCCTTAAGTCTGGTTAAATGCGTTAAAACTCGTTGACGTTTAATGGGGTTATTTAACCCCTTAACATTCCAGGTGACTACTCGGAATGTACATTAGCATGAGAATGATATAAGAGAAAAGGAAAAATGGAGTAGAAAAGCATTTTAAGAAAGGTTGAGAGAAGTAGTAAGATTGTAAAAACAGATGTATGAGAGAGATAGAGAGAAAAGGTGGGATAATAGAAAGGTGTGAAAGTAGATATATTGAAAAGTGAATATGAAAAGAAAGATAACAGTAATAAGCATGTAAGAAACAAGAGGTGGAAGAGAAAGAGAGTAAAGAGAAAAGAAAGTGGAGGAAAGAGATAGAAGAGAAAGCTATGAATAAGTGGATAGAGAAAGAGAACAGCAGAGAATATAGAGCAAAGCGTGTAGAAAAGGAATATCATAACAGATAAAGAGAGATCAAAAAAGGACTGAGGGATGACGACGCCAGAAGAGGACGACATCAACAACGAAGACTCACATCGTCGAACACCTGAGGAACCAGCGAAGGAACGAATTGGGAGGAAATACGGATACACCGGGATGAAGAAACACGGGGAATGGATCTGTAAGAAGGTAAAAAAGGAGAAGAAAACATTAAAATACATATGATAAAGTAATAAGGAGTAACATGAGAATACGTGACGAAGGGGACGAGATATGCAGGGATGGAGGGTATTCAGTCAGACATAGGAATCAGAAACAATGAGGAAACATGGCAAAAACAGACAAAACATATCAAATGATCAGACGGGTCTTGCAGTGTCCATGCTTTCAGCTTCATGGCGACGCAGGAACTCTTCAAGGACGAGTGGATCTTCAAATGTAGTTGTTCTTTCTTTGTATGTGACCTTGAAGAGGCACGGATGTAGTAGCCCATATCTGGCGCCAAGGGTTCTCAAACGAGGTCTCAAATCCAGGAATTGTTTCCGACGGTCGGCTGTGATCTTGGCAACATCTTGAGAAAGGTATAACCTGCGGCCCTCCCACATGATTTGTTTTTTAGCCTTTACTGCTGAAAGTACTTGGAGGAGATCCGTGTATTGAAGGAACAACATGATGACACCGCGTGGTTTGTCAGAAACTTTCGGGCCAAGCCTGTGGGCACGTTGAATATTTAGAGAGGTGGAAGCAGGAAGGTCTAAGAGTTTTGGTAAAAAGGTTTGAAAGAAGACTGTTGGATTAGACCCCTCTGAATGTTCCGAAGATTATAAAGGCGTAGGTTGTTTCTTCGGTTGCGATTTTCCAACTCCTCCGCCTGTCGCTTCAGAAGTGAGACATCTTTTTCCAAGAGCGAGATTTTTGCACAAGAGGTATGGAGAGTCTCTGTCGATTGTTCCACCAAAAGAACCCTTGATTCCAACGTAGACCATTTATCGTGGAGAAATTGTAAGGTTTTAGTGGTTTCGGCCATGAAGGGTTTAAGTGCCCGTAGTTCTTCCAGAATAAGATCCATTGAAGCAGATTGTGATGAAGAGCCTGGGGATGGAGGATCTTTTTTCAAACGCTTCGTTGAACCGGGTTGTAAAAGCTTGTTGGTTGAAGTATTCTTAGGAATTGCGCCGTGAGTAGCGTTAGGTTTAAGAGAAGTGGGGTCATCCATATTTGGTGTTGTAGAGTCAGAGTCTGAGGAAAGCTGAGGTTTGTTTTTTGATGCTGTAAGTTTGAGGGTACGAAGCTTCCCCATATATGGTAGGGGAAGTGAGTACAAGTCACCACAAAACGTTATGAGCAAACGTTGTAAATAGGAAGTAAAGTTGCCTTTCACAGTGGAAAGCTCTAAAAGAGCAAGTATTTGTTGCACGAAAAAATGATGAATTGCAAGCAAATATATATGTTGAGTAATGAATAGGCACTTAACCTTTCCTCAAATACAGCCAAAAGAGTTCCGTTTAAATAAATTATCCCCACCTGTCAGAGACCCCGACAAGAAGACGCTGAATGTAACTAGAAATGTTCAAAGCGTTATGTAGAGTATCGCGCCTTCAATTTATGTGGAGAGAATCATTTTCTGACCTGAAGAAACATCGATGAGAAATGGCAAATAAAAGCTGAGAGGAATTTCCCAGAACCAGCAAGTGAAGGCATAGACCGCAATAATTGAAGTAGAAAAGGGCGTTTTCAAGGCATGTGGTCCGTGTAAACAGTAACCGCGTTGAACATGCTGAGGTATGGCAGCGGCGCTCGCTGTGAAGGAAGCGCGCGGCAGGTGCAGGAAATGGCGGTCGTCGGAGAGGAGAAGAGCGTCACTTACTGGAAATGCGCATTCTGACGGAGTAGAGAAGAACTGCTCGGTTCTTCTTGTTCAGCTCACATTCCGATGTTCAGAAACAGCATTTATGTTCACGAAGGTGCAGTGAACATGGAGATAGTCGCCGGCTCCGGTGGTCGACTTGCGGAGCTCCGGTGTCAAGCCGCCATCTTGTGCGGCGTTCAAGCCACGCCCCCGATTGTGTTCAGTTGTGATGAAAGTGTAAGCATGGATTTTGCAGTTACCTAGACTAAATTGCTTACATCAACTTAACAGTGTTTAACAGTGTTTGGAGTATTACTGTTCTCAACTATACATAGCACGTTATGTACGTTCATGCCCACTGCATCACAACCTAAGCTAATAGTACTTTTTGCTTTTTTAAACAAAAGACTATATACTATTCATCTTTTTGATTATACTTTTCTATAAACCGAACATATGCTATGGGGTATTTTGAATGATTTCCTGTCCTTTTTATGCATATTTACTAGGCAGCAAGTGGATTCAAGTTAATTCGCCAAATGTTAATATTCCGAAATGTATTGCTCATATTAGCACGTTGCAAAATCAACTTTACTACTAAGATGGCTTACTACAAACAAAATTCTTCATCTTGAGATAGAACCTAAAAAATGGTTACCATGTCCCGAAAAATCTGGCCCGTGTCTATGCTTACAACATATGCCCACAATCAACTAATCAAGTAGGATATTTTAGTCCCAAATATCAAGGTTCTACCAGAACTCCCAAAAGTGCAAATATGTAGCCATCAGCCCATTGCATGCATCACACATATTCCCAGCTTTCAAACCCTATCAATACATTTTTGTTGTAGACCAGTATGCTTGACACCCACACTAATGTTGAAGAAAGGTTGATCCTTGTTCTGTTGTTGCACAAGAAATTTACTACTGACATATCAGTCTAATATTCCTCTAATTTGAAAGGTCTTGCATGTATTAGGATTTGGGAAGCAGAATATACCAAAAACTTAAATAATACTTTGCAGTTTTTAGACGTTACAATATTCTATATTTTCAGTAGGAAAGAAACATTTTGATTGAGAGATATTGTGCCGCGTTCATATAGAATTGAGCCCAAGGAAAATGCTGGTTAACTTGACATATTTATCTCTCTGGCTCCTTCAGCTTCTAATTGGTCTTGAAAAAGGCAAACATCTAGCATTGAGAAATGTACTGTACTGTACATGTCCAACTGTATAACTATTATTCCCAATCTAGGTTGACGAATCAATTGGTTTTTTGATTTTTGAATTACAGATTGTTCCACAAAGAATAGGTCACATGGGGAAACATCCTTTACCCCCCCATTTTTTACACAGCAAAATATTTTACAACGCAGGGCTTTACACCGCAGACTATTACAACGCAATCCCCACAGTAACGTCCCGTGGAGTTAGAATAGTAAATTGCGTTGTAATGGGGAATGCGTTGTAAAGCCCTGCGTTGTAAATGATATTGCTGTGTAAAAACTGCGGGGCAATAGCACGCAGAGTAAAAGTGTGTGGGGTAAAGTGTCCTATTCGGCCACATGAATATTAAAATGCTGACTCAAATTGGGAAGAGTATCCTTGTATGGCATTAAAATGCTAGTGGTGGCTTGTGCCAGTCCCTACTTTCCCAATGTTTTGTCTGCAAAAATGCAATATTATTGTCTAGGCGTCTAGGGGTTGTAATTCGAACAATTACATTCATCATCCATCAAGACTCTATCTTATTCTGGATTTCCTGGATGCCGCACCACTACTTGAAGCGTCACTTTTTTCACATGCTCTTAAAAAAATATGGCAATGTTTTTTTTGTTTTTTTTAAATATGAAGCTGACATAAGTCAATGCCTCATATTTCACACACTCTTCGTTTCAAGGTCAGAAAAGAAGCCACTGGTTAGGGACACACTTGGGAACCATTATAGTAGACATGTTTAAATGGAATGCCATTTTATTTTCTCATGCGATGGGCACTTGCTGTTGGTTTCAGCTTATTTTCTAAAACACTGACTTGCTCAGTACTGCATGCTTGAGCAAGTACTGGCAGCCTATTTCTAGGAACATTAAGCCCACAATTGATGGCGCTTGCATCTTGACTGAATGGTCTTTGGACTAGTGAAGCCTGACTCTCAGAGGTCGTTTGTGCTTTTTACCCAGATCGCATACTCTCAGCCCTTCGCCTAAAAATCTGTGGCAAATCAATACGTTTTTTTTCTCTCTTATCGTAGGAAAGAAACCAAGTGAGAAAAATAACGAAAGAAAACAGGGTGTAAATACGCGTTTAAAGTATTAAAATCCATTTTCTTTGAATTAATGAAGGCGGCAGTGCCCTGCAGTGAAAATGTCCCGTCTTTTCTTTGAACTGCCAATGGATGTTTCTGGTGGCTGATTTTTATTGATGATAAGAACATTTGGCTGATAGCTATGGCAATTATTTTTAGTGCGAAGGAAACTTGAAATGCTGCTGCGTAGCCCGTTTGCCAGTTTTATCACTCTCCTGCATAGTGGCGTTGCAGATTTGAGGCAGACGAGACTAATGGGCCAGCGAGCGCGAGGGGATTTGTCTCCCTGCCTCGCGCTTGTCCGCAGAAAACTGCTGCACCGACTTCCGGCTGCGACACTGTTGGCTGCGCAGTTTGAATAATAAATGAAGGCCGGATGTGTCTATTGTAGCGCCCTCTCTGTGTTAATGGCCCAGTCCATCTGCGTCTGACAGGCATGTGGAGGGATGAATGATGTGCCGACAGAGTCGTTTTAGTGGCATGACTCGTGCTGTGCTCTTCACCACTCTGCCCTGTCACCGTTATTGTTATTTGTGTCCTGTAAGGCGTCTTGGGAGCTGTCTTTCTTTAGGGATTGAGATACCAACTTGCTTCGGGCAAGATGGCCGCTCGAGATGACGTGCTCTTCTCAGTCAGCATTGGTCGCCCATTCCATTTTTCTTTCCACACAAGATTTCACTCCATAGTTGTTCAGAGCGCTTGGTCCTCTGCACGGAGTGATGAAGGTAAATTCAGTAAATACGCAGGAGTTACATAAAATGGACGCAAGAAAGCATTGGTACATGGAGAACAACGATAAACCAGATTAGGAGGCTTCACTACATCACATGCTTTTTATTGCATGACAAAAATATTGCATCCACTATATCATTTACCCGTATATCAAGTAGATATGGAGTTAAAAATAGTACATTTATACACAGTTACCGTGACCATATAGTGGTAGGCAATGTAGAGGATACACTAATTTTGTAGGTTAATATTGTCAATCTTGAAATAGTGACATACAACCCCAGGCAACATCCTGTACGTTTGGAGTAGGCCCGTCTATGGGGAGTCTAGATCGGTCTGGGTGTCTGTATTGGCTGTCATTTTCAACCTTGTTTGTGAAGAATTGATTACAGTCAATTGCATGAGTCTTCTTGTTTACCCGGCCAAATTAAAAAAAAAGAGATTTCACGTGCATAGTAGATTTGTGTTGAGTAAGGAGAAAGCCATGGGGCATTCCTCCTTTTGTTTCCTCTGCTGTGATTCGCCAGTTAGACGAAATACGCCAAGAAACCAAGAAAGGTGAGAAGTATTGAGAAGCAATCTAGCTCAACGAAAGTTCCTTCTTTCTCCTCATGGTACTGTTTATCTTCCCATTGTTCGGAAAAACTGGTAAAACTACATAGAGAAAAGAAAAGATAAATTGGCATGTGCTTCAACACAGGGTGTGCGGTCCAGTAGAACCGTGGATCCTGCTGTCTTTTGCTTAACTATGTCTGCTTTTACCCCTGCAGCAGACATTACTATTGTTCAAAAACAGAAATATCTCCGGCTCTTCTAATGACAACCTCTGAGCCACAAAATATTAAATAAATCACATTAGTTTGGATAGCTTTACATCAATAGACCCGTTAAACCAGCTCTTTCCTTCACAAAGGTGAAGGAAACCCCTCATTCTTTAAAGTATACACAACTAATGCCACACTAGAAGAAGTCAGTAGCCGACAAGGAAGACCTAAGCAACTAGTGCCCCATAGTGAATATTCCATACTAGTTTAAGTTTCTAAAACAAAAGGTAGCGGGAAAGCAAATAAGAGAGCTTATTAAACTCCAAGACCCCCTAGATCCAATGCAGGCAGAGCTCAGACTATGTCGAGAGACAGTGTTTGTTTCAGCAGTTGGCCTGGATGATCTGCGAACACATGTAGATGTGGACAAAGTTGGGGCTCTGGCACTGTTTTGACTTGCCTATAATTTGTCATATTGTCCACCATGACCTCTTACTAAAGGGCTTCAAAAAAAGTCAAGATTCTGGGCCTGTTCATGTGGGGTCAAGTCCTTTTTGCCAAACTATCCTCAGATCATCTCACTACTAGACTGAATCCCACCATTATTTTCATGTGGGATCCAACAAGATTCAGCATTCTCACTACTGTTTATTGATATTTATCCAAGCACAGGAATCATCCTAATACGGTTATTCAACATAGCAAAATGCAAGTACATGGATGATGCTGAAATTATCCTGCACTTGACCCCTGCAACCATCAGTGAAGACATACTTTTCCCAGCTATAATCTGGCGGCCCAAAATTGCATGAATTAATCAAAATTGAAGCTCACTCTGTCCGGGACAGAAATGTAGTTGATGGCCAAGAGTCAAGATTAGAAAGGAAAACCATGAAATAAGATCACATAATTTGGTACATTCTGACTGGTATCCAGAGTTTAAAGCTCCATATAAACTCAGAAAAGGCTAGGCAAGGAGACTGTAGAAGACAGAAACATTGAAACTAGCAGATAGATAGAGTAGTTAGGGGAAGAACTTTCAGGGCATTGTGGGCAGAGTTAGTCTCTAACCCCATCACGGGCATTGAGTTTATTCCTCACAACATCTTTAGTTGTCTTGGCTTCTTTCTCTCAAACCAGTTTGTAACACGGCATTGCAACCCAACACTTTCTTTTTTTCTCCTTACCCGTTTCATGTTATCTTAACTTCTTTTGACAATTTGGCTCCTTTCTTGCTACAATGGACTCCCTCTCCTTAGAACTTTATACCTTTTGCCTCTCCTCACCTGTTCATTGGATCTTCAGCTGTTATTCATCCAATGGTGTCACACATTCAAACGATCTCCTCAGCAATGCCCTCCTCTCCCAGACGCCTTTTAGCTCTGGGCCTGTATTCTTGTTGAACCTACAATCCTCCTGACCCGGACTGTAGATTTCCAAAGCCCCAAACACTGCATGTACCTCACCCATACCTGGATGTCCACAACTTACCTGGAGCTCATGCCTACCAAAATAGAATTTGTGTGATTAACTAAGAACAACAAACACCGTATAAAACATGCTCAACAAAATGAGCCTTGACTAATTCAAACCCCAGCTTTCTCCCAAGGCCAGATCACTTGGATTCACTCTGGACATTGACTTCACCTTCAAGAAACACGTACGAAGAAAACTAAGACAGCCTAGTACCAGCTCTAAGGTACTAGCAAAAGTGAAACCAGAAGGCAAATGCAGACATCAGAACTGCCAGTCAAGCTCTTATAATCTTGAATCTGGATGTCTCTTCCAACCTTTTGCATGGTGGAGAAGTGTGGCTCAATGGTTAGAGCGGCAGACCCTGATGCAGAGGTCTGACCCGGACCAGGGTTCAATTCCTGCCTCGGCGGGTCTTGGGCTCAATTTCCCCGGACCTGATCATTCTCGCCTCGGTGCCTATTCTAATCATGGGTCCAACTCTGGGCAATAGCTTGCTTAATCTCCACAACGGCCCCAACAGCGCTAGGATGCCTGGCTTCACCTTGGGGGTGCCCAGGAGTGGGCACTTCACAGGGAAAGGCCAGGAAGGGTTCCACAGTGGTATGTGTACAGCGCCTTGAGACCCCTTTGGGGGTGATTCGTGTGCTATATAAGCACTACATTTACATTTATGGTCTCACAAACTCCACAGTGGCCCCACCTAAAGGACATTCTACATGTCACAATATTCCTCATTTGCCCCTGAAGAAAAATGACAACGTCCCTTAAACCGTGATGGAACTCCACCATGCCAGCCTGCACCTCCTCCTAAACCAGCTGCATCATTTACTAAGCCATTACAACCAGCAGGCAGTACCCACTATTTGACTGAGAAATCCACCGCCTGGCTCTTGGCACACTTGCAGCCAGGCCCCCATCATACAGGAGCTAAATAAGTGCAAAAAAAGAAGAAAAAAACAAGGCAGCAGGTCTTTTTCATGTTGGCCCCACTAAAGATATTGATCAAGCCTACCCGGGTAGGATGGCAAACAGGACAAAATTTAGAGAGGGCCCATGCATTTCAAAGGTAGCCTTTTGAACTGATCTCATCTTCAAAGGCCATTGTGTGTATAACTACTAGGACTCTGCCCTCAGGAGTTAGAGATGCTTGTGGGATTGAAACCATAATACTCTGGTTTGATGCTGGGACATCAACAAGAAGAACTATTTGGGCAGGAGGGACTGCAACTGGATTATCCACAAACTTGTGGGGACCTGGGACTTGTCGCACTCTAGGAAGGGGACTATCACTTGGCAGATTTTGCCTGGATGTTTCTGGCCAGCAGGTAATTGCCACTGTCATGGCCCTGGTCCTTAACCACTCTTCAAGGGTCGGTTGGTTGGCTTCCTGTCCACCAGATCCCAGGGATAAACAGGAACTCCCTGTTTTCATGATATCGTAAGGACCACGCAGGGTGCTGCAGAAACAGGTGGAAGTGATCGTCGGTTGGGACAAGGACCATCCCAACGTGTGGAGTAATCACACTTTGCTGAGAAGTGTGCTTGTAACAATCAGCGGCCTACCTGGGGGTGCCACAGCATGAGGAGTTCGAGGAATGCTGGGGAATTTTCCGAGTCTGAGGGACCCGAGCCTACAACCGGAAACCTGTGCTAGCTCACACTCCGTAGCGTGTGGTGTCCAAGGGGTGTTGGGAGAAGTTTGCTGAGTCTTTAGGACCCGAGCTGGCAGCCTAGAATGTCTCCAACCTCCAGATCAGGGCACAACAGTGCCTGGCATCGCCGCCTCAGTCCAAAGTCTCCAGCTCCCTCTCCCTGGACCCGCACCACAAGGTACTCTTTTGTTGAGAATATTGTTCTAGGATCCGAGGGGTTTTGTGCCTTTCGGGCACCCAAGGCTAGCTTCCTGGAGCAGCTGCAGCTCTCACCTCCGCCGGAGGGGAACTGATTCCCAAAATTGGAAGAGGGCCAGCTTTCGGTGCCACAGTGTTTTATTACCTAAGGAGTGACAGTGATCCGACACTCACAAAGGTGCCACAGGGTGCCCGAGGACCTAATCTGAATGGACGAAAACAAGTAACTTTTTCCTTCCACTTTAGGTGGTCCAGACAATCTAATCAAACTGTCGCCAGTGGGTGCAACATGTTTCGTTGGCTGGTGTAGTTTAAGTGGCTGGATCATAAAGTATAGTCAAAACCTGTGATATCTTGACAATTACAACTGTAAGGGGAAATGCAATATGGGGAATGTTGTGCGTTATGCTAAAGTATTAGCAGGAAAGTGGGATACCTCAGAACAGCCTGCATATATGTTTGGGTCACTTTTGATGAGGGAGGGATTGCTTGGATTGTTAAAACTTCGGAGAAGTATGCACAAGGGTTTATGTTACTTACGAGGCTGAGGGGCTAACAGGGCAAGTGAATGCCTGTGACTAGTACATATATTTTCATGCCATTTTGCTGCTAATGGAAGAGTTTACAATTGCATGTAATTGTCAAGTATATATCCAAGGTGTAAGTCATTTTGAATGTAATGTGTGTGTTATACAAAGACCAGTATTTTATACATACGGTGTGGAGTCTTTTTGTAGTGTGTTGCGAGGGTGGGGGTTGTGCTAATACTTTACACTTTGGCCTAAAGGATAAGCCTGACTGCTCTGTGCGAAGCTACACAAAGGTGAGTATAGGTTAAAGGACAAGTGTATCATACTCATCCTATCTAAGATGGTGGATTCTGCCTTGCTTCGATGCGTCCCAGCTAGCCAGAAACTGCTGAGTCTAACAATTACCATGCATTTTCCACAGTTCCAAAAACAGAAAATAAAGAATTGCTAGTTAGAGATTCCAACCAAAGAACAAATTCCTCCCCAGTTGCACAAATGGAAGTGGATGTACTCATGGATAACTTATGAGAGTTTCGCAACTTTGAATCTGCCATGATAGATCAGTCTGTACAGTTTGATGGTAGACAGCGTTGAAAATTGTGCATGCAGCAAGAAAATTAAGTATGACTGGTTAGTATTGATCCTTGGATTTAAGGAGTTCCTTTGAGCTGGGCCAGGTCTTCAAACTAGGCAGGGGTTGGGGCACCAGGCTCTGGCCAAGAGAGACATTTAATATGAAACCAGAGAGCAGAGCAAAACATCATGCCTAAAAGTACTGTTTTTTTAGTGAAATTAAGCAGAGTGCCAGTGAACTACTCTGCAAAGTGCCACCAGTAATGTCTTTTATCACTCATATCCTGCTGGATGTATGTGTGAAAGTGCGGGAAACAGCCATTACTATGCGGCTGTTTCCCCGCAATGCCATTACATCGCAAGCGTAACAAAGCATGCAATGTAACAACGTGTAGCCATTACTACGCATGTTTTTACATTGCATGCGCTGTTACAACGCATGCGATGTAATGCTGAGCCACCTCGTTGTGAGGAAACAGAGGCTCTTCTGTTTCTTCATAACGACGTGCACCACCCCTGATGTGAAGCTGGAAGCAGGAACCGGGAGCAGAGACGGCGACGCTAGAGAGGAACCACGAGGAAAGAGAGGTAAGGGTGATTGTGCTTGGGGTGGGAGTAGTGTGGGTAGTGGTTTACGGTAGTGTTGTAGTGTCATAGTGTTTTAGGGTTTAGGGTAGTGTAGGGGTGGGAGTAGTGTGGGTAGGGGTTTAGGGTAGTGTTGTAGTGTCGTAGTGTTTTAGGGTTTAGGGTAGTGTAGCGGTGTTTGGGTAGTGTAGGGGGTCGTTTAGGGTTTAGGGTAGTGTTGTATTGTTTGTGTAGTGTTTTAGGTTTAGGGTAGTGTTGTAGTGTTCTTGTGGTATAGTGTTTTAGGGTAGTGTTGTAGTGTTTGTGTAGTGTAGTGTTTTAGGGTTTAGGGTAGCGTTTTAGTGTTTGAGTAGTGTAGTGTTTTAGGGTTTAGGGTAGTGTAGTAGGGTTTGTGTAGTGTAGTGTTTTAGGGTTTAGGATAGTGTTTTAGTGTTTGTGTAGTGTAGTGTTGTAGGGTTTAGGGTAATGTTGTAGTATTTGTGTAGTGTAGTGTTTTAGGGTTTAAGGCAGTGTTGTAGTGTTTGTGTAGTGTAGTGTTGTAGGGTTTAGGGTAATGTTGTAGTGTTTGTGTAGTGTAGTGTTTTAGGGTTTAGGGTAGTGTAGTAGGGTTTGTGTAGTGTAGTGTTTTAGGGTTTAGGATAGTGTTTTAGTGTTTGTGTAGTGTAGTGTTTTAGGATTTAAGGTAGTGTTGTAGTGTTTGTGAGGTGTTTTAGGGTTTAGGGTAGTGTTGTAGTGTTTGTGTAATGTAGCATTTTAGGTTTTAGGGTAGTATTGTAGAGTTTGTGAAGTGTAGTGTTTTAGGGTTTAGGGTAGTGTTGTAGTGTTTGTGCAGTGTCTTAGGTTTTAGGGTAGTGTTGTAGTGTTTGTGTAGTGTAGTGTTTTAGGGTTTATGGTAGTGTTGTAGTGTTTGTGTGTTGTAGTGTTTTAGGGTAGTGTCGGGGGTTGTGCAGGGTAGTGTAGTGTTATTGTCGGGACAGGACTGGGGGTCGGGGCAGGGTTGTGCAGGGGTTGGGTAAAGTCACTTACCTTGCAAGCTTTAACCACGAGTATAGCTTTACCACGCATGCCTTTAAGTTGTAATGGCATGCTTGGTGAAAGCATAGTCGTGGTAAAATTTTGCAATGTAATGGCATGTCGTTGTCATTGACATCGCGTAGTAATACCCGTGTTGTAATGGCACACATGGTATTGGTGTGCGACGTAATGACATACATATGAAAGTGCAGGGTGGAGGAGGAGAAATGCAGTGCTTCAAATAATCCTCAATGTTCCTCCCCTAATTTCTAAGAAAGGATCACACTGTGGATTAGAGCAACCGCGGCCCGTGCAGGTAAGAGCTGTGGGGATTTCGGCAGACAACAACGAGGGAAAATTAAATAAATAATTAATTTTCCCTCGTCGTGGTCTGTCGCAATCCCCCTCCCCCCCACCGCTCTTACCTCCATGGCCCGGTTGGATTAGAGGTTAGGCACGGATTGACCAGCAGACAAAAATGATAGGCAGAGACTAATAGCTACTGGGGCCAGGTATAACCCCCAGCTGGGGAGGTGAGCTGTGTGGTGTAGAATGTGTTAGAAAGGTAGCATTGTATGATCACCTAAACAGAGGGAAAAGAGCTTGGCCTGGGGGAGGAGATTGCATTATTTGAATGGTTAGGGCCTGCATACTCCAGGCTGGACAACCCACATCCAACCCTTCAAATAGCAAGTACCCGAATTGGTAAACATCTTTCACTACACACCAACTAAACTTGAAAATGCCCTCACACTACTGACGATACTTATTAACCCAAAAAAATGGCTTTGTACAACATATGTGGCAGTGCTGTTGTTTAAAGATGTTAAAATATGATTTATTAGTTGCATGTTGGTCATCTTGTCCTTGGCGTCTTGTGTGCTCTGCTAGAGTGAAGTGATACTTTGTCACTAGTTTGTTGCATATGTATTTAGTGTGAGGCGCTGGCTAGCTTTTGTTGACTAAGAGCATTATCTGCTCAATTGTAGACTTGCCACACTTAACACATGATCCATCATTTGCTGCATAATCTAAAGATTGTAACAAAACAGTTTATTTCTAGAACAACATATCAAAATGTACTAAATATGCTGCCTCATGATGCTGTGTAGAAGCAGGCCCTTTGCAAAGGTTTACTGGCCGCATTTCAGTTGATGTAGTTATATATTAAACTGACACTAATACCGTCAACCTTTTGCCCAGACAGTACTGTGATGTAGAAATGGCAAAATAGTGAAGTAATACTGCCAAAAAATATGATGTATTATGCTGCATAATTTGCTTTTCCTTGCTGCATAATTTAGTCAATGGTGACATATAATTTGGCCATACTCTGCCACATTATTCTAGTTTTCCCGATTAAGAGTCAGTTTGTATTAAATGTGACCGTTTTATGTCTGTGTTTGACTCATAAATGGGGTTTGAGAAAGACTTATTGCAGACAGTGTCCTCTGGGGACAGGAGGAATTATTAATTGAGGTGAGACTTTAATGAGGTGTTTTGCATACAGTAGGTTTCCTATGGTTGGTTATGAGAGTGCAGTGTTGTTTTTTAATGTTATGTAGATTTACTGATGGATACAGGCAGGGCTTTAAGTGGGATGAAAAAACTGGGGGGTCTCAAAGGGGCATGGTCAATATAATTAAGGGCGTGGCTTAAAACACATAAGCTAACAATCTGTGCTTAGCATAGTGTGCCACCAGACTTGTATTTTGGTGTTTCTGTCTTTGCATCCAGCTATATGATGCAACAAGTAACATTGTAACTACAACAAATCAGGACTATTGGCTTTGTCAATGGTTGTTATTTGCATATGATAAATAAGCAGCAACTTTGGCTTGTATATAATATTGAAAAAGCTTCCACTTAAAGCCCTGGTGAGACCACAACAATGTTACTGCTCCTGAGTTTCAAAAAGAGAAGGGAAATCCAAAGAGAAAATGACTCTCTTTAAAGGATTTCCCTTCCCCGCCTACAGCGCCCACCTGGCATGACATCATGCCGTAACTTTTCCACTAGAGAGAAGTGAGCAGTGTGAGCACGCACATCCATGTGCCTTCTGTCACTGCAGTCCAGAAAAAAACAGACCGCCTGTGCCAGGGCACAAAACCGAGCCCGATAGAGAACCGTTTTGAGGCCCCCTTCAAAATAACTGCTGGTGCTCAGCACCGGTGAGACCCGGCCCACTTAAAGCCCAGGATACAGGTGATGTATCATGTTGGTTTTGCTTGGAATGTGTGGATGATAAATTGTGGGAAAAGGTAGGAATATGTGTGGATTTCTGCATACTGCACTGAATGAATGATGCCAGTGGTGGGTGGCGAGAGAGAAAAGGCAATTGGGTTCAGCGTTGGGAGGCGATATGTGTGTCTTCAGAAGAATGTTGGTGTAAATGGCTGTGTATGAGTTGTGCTCTGCAGTAGTAATCAATGGGTTGTGGCATGCGTGACTGTCAGTGGGTGGTGGTATCAGCTGCTGTCAGCAGGTGGTGAGAATGACTATAGATTAGTGGAGGTATGGGAGGGGCCAGCTTTAGGGCAGTGCGACTGGTGCAGCCGCACCGGGCACTGACCTGTGGAGAAGGCGATGACTTCCGGGGAGGTGCTGTGTTTAGCAATAACTTATTATTGGAGAGATGAGGGGCACATTTGTCCTGTAGTAGTGAGTGAATCCGAGGAGGCAGTCATTGGGTGTGAGGGCACCAAAAATGATTGTTGCACCAGGCGCCACCAGTGCTAAAGCTGGCCATGGGTATGGGAAACATGGATTTTGGAGAAATGGCTCTGGATCTATGATTTTGTCGCTCCTCATATAACAGACACGGATCAGTTTGTAAAGATAGACAATTGTGTCTGTTTTGTGTCTCTCCCTGTTCTTGGGTTAATTTTGTTTTTATTTTATGTATTAAATTATTTTGTGCCGTACTGTGAGCCTTACATGTTTTAAATATTCGTGAAAATATATATTTTTGAATAACAGTCTTAATTACCCGAATGAGATACTTATTTTAATGATTATTACAAAGTTGGGGGATATACATATTATAATGTCCTGCAAGAGAAATACAATATTTCGGAAGGAAGGAAGGAAGGAAGGAAGGAAGGAAGGAAGGAAGGAAGGAAGGAAGGAAGGAAGGAAGGAAGGAAGGAAGGAAGGAAAAGGATAGAGAGAAAGAGAGAGAAAGAAAAGGGAAAAGGTTCAGGACTCCCAAAGCATTCCTCCATGAATGCTTGTACTAGGCCCTCAGCCCTGCCTTGCATAGTAGTTTGCAATATAAGATCAAAAACAAAAGTAGTCTCATACTATCTGTATTTTCAAGATTCAAGAATAATAAAATGAAATGTGTTCATCTGAAATGTAGGTAAATAGATTCTCCGTTTCAACATACAAAAAGAAAAAATCTAATAAAAAAATCCAGCAAGCTAGCTTCCCATGTTGTTCCACATCACCACAAAGAGACCTCTCAGAAAACCACCCAGACAAAAACATAATCTGAGGCCAGAACTGGCATTGTAAAAACCGTGCACTTAGCAAGCAACAAGGTGTGACCCTCACTATGAAGGGTTAATACCAAGGAGATAAAAGGTTTTGAACCATCTGAAGGGTCTCTTTCTTCCTCGTGTCCTTCAGATATATATGATCTCATTATTGTGGCATGCCAGGCGGGATCTCCTTAGGATCAAAAAGTACCATGAGAAGAATTTCCATAAAAATTCTTCAGAACTGCAGGGGAAGGGGGTGGGCTGCAGGGGCAAAGCCATACATTTACCATGCTCTGACTTCGAAGTTATAATGAGCAGATGTCGTTCCTGGGCCATGATAATTCTACCAGGGCCAGACATTCAATACTGCCGACCATGGGGGATTTCAAGATCGCATGGCAACTTTAAACACTGGTTGTGATCCAGCACTCATAATTATTTTTGGCTGACATATATTTTCAAATTAAAGAATATTTTCTCTTTTTTCATTGGTTTGAGTATAGAAGTTCAAGATCACATTTATAATTTTAGAGGAAAATCTTCTTGAATAACCTCCATACCCAGTAAACAAATTCAGTGTGGGTAGCAAGCTCTTTGGTCTTTTCTGTTTCTAAGGGCCATATGTATCAAGTAAGCATGGGCGGAAAATCCGTTTTGCTCGCGGATTTTGCGGATTTTCGGTAAATTCGCAATCCGCAGATTCGCGAATCTCCCGCAAAATCCGCAAATCCGCGAGCAGCGGATTTCATGGCTTGCTCGCACTGTTCGTGTGAGTTCGCGGCTTCCCAGTACAACTTCGCGCCCCGCGAATAAGCGCAAAATTGCAGAAATACGATCTTAGCAAAACTGAAACTACTTACCAGGTTCAAAAGTTCAGGCTCATCATTAGTAGCCATTTCCTGTAGTGCTTCCTGAGGGGCCCCTCCAGAGTTCAGTTGCCAGTTGCAACTATTATGTGACCCTGCTCTGAATCTCAGAATAGTTACACATATGCCACAAAGGTCCTGAATTACAGCTAAGGGAGACAAGCAGGAGCCAGGCTGGAGGTTCAAATCCATTAATCAGCCCCTAATTCATTATTGTCAGTTGGGGCAGGGCAGGTGTTGTAACTAATTTTGCAACAATGAAAGCACTTAGCAAGTGCAAAAGATAACTAATCAGGAAGCACTAAGGAAGCAGGTGCCAGCTAAAAAAATATTCTGTGACACATTAATCAGCCCCAAATGAATTCAGGTCACTTGAGGCAGGGAAGGTGTGCTTGCGTTGCCACAATAATGTACACTGACTGGACAACCAGAGGGTGCTGTGATGAAACAGAGGGTGGCATGGGTGGGCCAGAGGGTGGCATGAGTCGTCAGAGAGTGGCAGTGGTGACAGAGAGTGGCAGTGATGAAGAAGAGTGTCCCAAACAGGCTGGACACGTAGAAACAACAAGTTCGCGAAACTTGCGACCCGACAGGTAAGTTCGCGTTTTGCGAAATTGTACAAAACCCTCGCGAACTGGCAGAAACCCGCGCGAACACACAAAAAAAAAAAATCCGCAAATTCGCGAGAATTCGCGGATTTTGCGGATTGCGAGTTCGCAAATCTGCAAAATTTGCGAACGCGAGATTCGCAAAATTCGCCCATGCTTAGTATCAAGATACCCATTTGCAATTCTCAAATAGCGATTTTTAAGAAATCACTATTTGAGAATCGCAAAAGGGTATGTATGTACAAAATCGCATTTTTTTTTAGATTCCTTAGAATTCCTTAATTGCGATTAGCAAATTGCGAATCGCAATTAAGGAATACTTTCCCATTCATTTCTATGGCCCAGGAGGCCCATAGGAATGAATGGGAAGATATTCTCAATTTGCGATTCGCAATTTGCTAATCGCAAATTGAGAATAATTTCAAGGGTGCAGGGTTGTCAAAAGGACACCCTGTTGCACCCCTGAAATATGCATGGGTGCACATGTGGCGCACATACATGCCCTAAGGACATGTATATGCGTCACATGGCACTTTGAAAAATGCAAAAATTTGCATTTTTCAAGGAATTCGCAACTTACCACCAACTAGAAGTTGGTGGTAATTTGCGATTCCTAAGGGCATTTTGCCAATTTTTTTTGCTACATACATTGCATTTAAGGAATCGCAAAATTTGCGATTCCTTAAATGCAATTGCAAAATAAGGAATTGCAAATTTTGCGATTCCTTATTTTGCACCAGTTTTGCTTCATACATTCCAATTGGCAAATTCGCATTCGCAAAGGCCGAAATTCTGCGAATTTCGGCCTTTGCAATTGCGTATTTGCTTGATACATATGGCCCTAAGACTTTCTGCCCTTTTCAGGATACCTCCTATTTGCTTTAGGAAAAAGGTGTTACGCATATTTGGTAGGCCCAGGAAAAATGTGTTTTACGTGAGCGTAATGCTTGTCTAAGTGCGTTTTTTGTTGCGTTAGGCATATTTGCCATATTTTTTCTTCTCTGGAAACTGGTTCGAAAAGAAAATCTCTTGTAGACATTTTGTGCTTGAATTATTAGCTCACCATCATTGTGTGGCTTTAGTGTGCAAGATACTGCCATGTGTTTGTACTATTTCTCTACACAATCTATGAATTGCATTTTTCATAATACAAGGAATTTGGTGAGAAAAAACGTACATTTCGCATTGACAATTATTTTTATTTCACCCATCCCTAATCTTGAGCCATGCACAGAAGGCATTTAGTAGTAGTAAAGTTAGTAAAGTTAGGACTCCTAACTTTACTACGACTAAACTTAGACAAAATCCTAACTTTACAACTTTCAGTATTCACAAAAGGCTACTAGTTTACTACTACTAAATGCCTTCTGTGAATACCAAAAGTAGTAAGTTTAGGATTTTATCTCAGTTAAGCAGTAGTAAAGTTAGAAGTCCTAACTTTATTACTACTAAATGCCTTCGATAAATACCAAAAGTAGTAAATTTAGGATTTTATCTCGGATTAGTTCTGTGAATCGGCCTCCTCAAGATGGAAGTAGAGGCGCACACTGTAGCAACACTCAGGACCGTGGTATAGGTTTAATTACATGTTGGTTCTTTAATTGTTTATTTTCTCCTTCTTTATAAATCCCATGTTTTAGTTTTCCACAGTGAGAACAGCAATTGGCAGAGATTCTATGATGTATGATTGAAATAAGTGCTCTTTGTACTACATTCATGAGCAAACGAGCACCTGAAATACTACAAGCTGCTAAAATGTAAATTGAACAATAACAGGAGTATATAAATAGGTGCTGTCTTGTTTCTTTAATATGTTCTTAATCTAGACCCAATTATATGATGCTTTAATTGTTAGTGTTTAGTATTGGAGCTTTGCTAAATACATCACAGTTGTGTCAGTCTGACTAAAAACGAAGGAGTATTAAACTGAAACAATTATAAGGATTACATTAGCATACAGAGTAATCAAAACTGTACAGAAAACTAGGGATATTCATCTGATTATTCCTAATTACAGTAGATTACTATTAAATTATGAGATACATACGCGCAGGCTTATTGTGAGCAGTTGATGATGCCCTGAACGTGAACAATCCAAGCCAGTGGGACATCAGAAAGGCATAGCAGAGTGCACTGGGGGCAAACAAGAAAAGTATCCGATAAGCGGTGATTTAGCTTGGGTAATGAGAGTAGCACGGTGATATAATGAAGCTGAACATACCCGTGAACAATGAGGTAGGTGGGCATGGATTAGCAGAATAAAATAGCTGGGTGTACCACAGAAAGCAGAAAGAGAGGTTTGTACAGAAGCAGAAAGATGGGTCTCAATGGACGTATTGAGTAGGTACTTGAAGGCAGAGAAATAGGGGGTGTTCCAGATATGTGCCAGAAGAGTTTTCTGAATTGAAGGAGCATTTCTCAATAATGATAAGTTAATATAACCTTCACTCTCTGTCAGATAGATCAGAGAAGCTGTTGAGCGCCCTTTTTCCCTTTCCCAGGAAGTGTAACAACAATTGTGAATCCACAACACATTTTCACGAAAATTGTTATGTTATGTTATGTTATTTATATTTGTACCGCGCACAGCTGCCCCAGCGAAGGGGCGTCCTGGCGCTTTGACAAGGTAAACACAACACAACACCAGAAGACACAGTAGAGGCAAGAAGAACATCAGAAAACTAAACAAATAAAAAAGTCTTAACAGCCCGTCTAAACTGTAAAAGGTCGTCAATTGACTATGATCATAACTAATGTAAGATATCTCTTTCCGCTGAAAAATAATTCTGCACAGAAGAGCTCTATTGATATGATTGTCACACAATTCCATGGGGCAGATGTGAAAAGATGTCACACAACACAGCACAGAGACCAGATATTTGCTTCCGTATGTGGCGTGAGATGGAGAGAGTAGGAAAGTGCCATTTCTACTAAGATATGACACTGTCCTGCTCTCCCCTAAGCCCTGGGGCACAATCAGGCTACCTAGCGCCATTTGCACCACATTGCTAAGATGTCTGTGCCATATCTTGCTTAGCTTTTGTACTGGAAGGGTACCGTTCCAGTACAACATATCATGCTTAGCCAAGCCAGAACGTAAAGTCAGAAACGTTCTGAGAAATACAATTATTTCTCCAAGTTAACTCCAATCTCAAAGAGGTGTTCTTTTTTTAGCGCAAAGTCTTGTCTGCTGTTGTAGATAGGCCTTACCGTCAAAAACCATGGATGGTTGCCTGGGAATGCCTGTGTAACCACCCGCTTGACCTACCCCCACCCCATGCAAAGTAATCTCTTATATCAACAATTGTATTCTAGAACTTTATTCTATATGGGATGAACAAGCCCTGCAACTCCTAAATCCAATGTGTGATTAAAGAGAGTGAAGGCATAAAAGATGGCGCCTCTGATCGCATGGTGTTATCTTGTATATTTACATTGAAGTCCGCAGTCAGGACTACAAGCTCTTTCACACAGCGATGGTTTTGCCACATTTGACTTATCTTTGATAGAGACTGAGCTGGACAGCACTACAGCTTTTGGCAGAGAGGAGGCAGATGATTAGAGAAGCGGGCTGTTGAATAGTCTAAAGATAACATGTAGGAATGCATAATAACACACGGGTTTTCAACTCCAAAGCTCTCTACCCATGGTATGCTCATTAACTAGGTTTTAGAAATCGCATTTTAAAATACTCCTCTCATTTGCTGTGTGTGTTTGGTTCCACATGCTGCTTGATGAAGTCATACCCATAGATGCCTCAGAACCTTAATTAGGGGCGCTGGAATTAAGCAGCTGAGGAAGAAGAACTTACATAGCAGTAATGGCTAAATTAAGTTGCAAGAAAATGAAAAAAATGCTGCATTATGCGGTGCATTTTGGGCAGTATCTTAGCACAATTTTAGAATACATCCATTCAAAAGAAATGTAAACAATATGCAAAGTACCAAAGATTCTAAATAATGAAAATTATAGACATACACCAGATACTATTGCAAATGTTATTCACCAACAGATAATGATTTTGTGTAGCTCTGAAACGCAGGGACACCATTTTGTTATACCTTATCATTTATACAGCAAAATCGCTTGTATAAAACATACAATGTTGCACTCGTAAGAAAGCAAGCCTTCTTATGTAAGTTTCATGTAATAAAAGGTGTGAATCTTTAATTTTCCATATCAGAATTATATTTTTAAAATGGTCTTCTTTTTAGTTTTACTCTACTTCCACTCTGTGAGTTTCTAGAGCAATCTCTTTCCATTAAGAAACAGCCTTTCAGAATAGTATTTTGCAATAGATAAGTATAATGTAAATGTTTCTCTAGGCCGCATTGTTACATTTAAGAAATTAGACCCAAGAGAAAAGTTACGTTTTAAATTGTTGTTTTGAGAAGAGTGTCTGTGGTTTCAGATGGATTTGCATGAATAACAAAATAAAACATTTGTGTTACAAAGAATCGATCATTGGTCCCAACCTGTTCGAATTACATTTAAGTATGTCAGGGAGTTTCCATTCTGCAGACCAAAGCCTACCTCCAGTACATCATATGGGGATATTAAATATGTCTGGGCAATTGTTTCACTTCATTTGTACTAGTTAATACCTGCATATAGCATTCAGCAATTGAAAGGTGTTCAGTTAAATTATGCAGTGTCTGCCACAGTGCAGCACAATGCGTGGCATGTTGCTAGTGACTTTTAATCCACTTGAGCTAGAAACGCATTACGTTTTGTTCACAAATTGTGTTACATAGGATGAGCTATATGTCAATTACACCAAATTCATAGTTATGTAGAAAACTCTGAGGTTTAACAATTGTGTCCATGTTACTATGGCTATAATGTGTTCATGTATCTGTGTTGGTCTAAAAGGGTCAGTGATGTCAGCAACGACCAGACTCTTCTAGATCTTTTCAAAGCGTCTTTGTGTGTGCATCTGTTATGTGTGAAGATGGTCTGGTTAATCTGCTTTGAAGATACATTTAGCCTTCGGCATTAATTTGGATGATATCATTTATGCAAATGGACCACGAGTCTATTTCAAGGTTGTTCATTCCTGATCAACATAGGTTAGAAATACACAAGAGTTTCCAGATATCCAAAAGAGAAAAACATATGTACAGTGAATTTAAATGACCAAATACCATGGTAAGGTCCATAGAGGGACAGTATGGTGTCACTAACCTATGAGTCAAAGTGCTTCACGAGTGCACTATGTGTTGTAGACTGCCTTATATAAAGGCAGTCTAGGAGAAATGAAATTTCATTACAACGTTTACCAAGTCAACTGTGTGTGGCAATAAGTCTTTAGCTAAGAATTTAGGGCATATTACAAAGGAGTGCGTTGGAAAATGCACAACACACATTCCCGTATCGCCAGCTATAGCCGGATTTCATCGCCGTTTTAGCTCGCAATTATCAATGCGCATCAGGTAGGCGAATTGAAATCCGGTGATAGTCGGCGATATGGCACATTAGCGCATGAAAACAAACATTGTTTACACGCGCTAATGTGGGCCTTGATAATATGGGGGGATGGATTCAGCTTTATGATCCACACCCCCATGCTATCTATGCCTAACGCCTGGTCAGAGCAGGCGTTGGGAGACCTGCCATAAACAAGTTTATCGCAGGTCTTTTCCTCCCAACGCCTGCATTGTTAATAGGGCAGTATCGCCGCTTTCTTGGCACAATTCGCCAAAAAAGCGGCAATACTTGCCCTTGGTAATATGCCCCAAAGTTACTTCCAGGAGAAGGGGGTCGTTGTTGCATAAAGAATACTTCTAAAGAAAGGCATAAGTAATGAATTCTAGCATCAAGTGAAGGTGAACCGAGACACTCTGAGGGCTCCACACATGACGAGTGACTGTTTCAGCATCTTTGCAGGGAGATAGGGGTTTCTACTTGAAATGATGAATTGAGCAGTATCCTTGAGCAAAGAATAAATAAATAAGACTTGCAGGTGCTTGATCGTCTGGGTTTCACCCTACATTCCCGTTGAGTTTAAATGGTAAAGAGGCTTAAAATATTCCTACATGTTGCAGGGTATATATAAAGAGTACAGGCCAAAGTGTTTCAGAAGTGAAATTCTTTAATTCATACTTGGTTCACATTGACCTTTTGACCAGCTGTTTAGTTTGTTCATGATTTTGTTAAGTATGGTCTAAAAGCAATGTCCAGTAGATTGATAAATTCATTGAGTAATGCTTTACCGTCCAATAGAATATGAGATTAAGATGACAAATGTTTTGCTTGGGTTCGATAATTCTATGAGCTTTCTAAAGGCTTCATATATGGTCACACAAAGCATATATTACTGTCACATAGTTTGATCCATTCACTGTTGGGGCAATATGTTGGGTTGGTACATTGTGGTGTCAGTAACCAGGTTTATAGTTTTTCAGTGAGCCCATGTGTTATTCTGGACACATTTTGTTTTATGTATCATGGTCTCTTTGCAATGAACAATAGAGATGTATTTACAGTGTAAGCATAACGAGGTAATCCAGAAAAAAGGTTCTAGCCATTTAATGGCCTTTCTAGAAATAACATTAGCATAGCCAGCAAAAACATTTGTCTCAATTAGACTCATTGACAGGTAGTGTGTATCTCACAACACCTATTGACCAGTCACCAAAAAGTGACAATTTATTTTTTCACTTGAAGCATAAATTCCCAATTGCTCATAGGTAGCTTCTTGCTTTGCTTTCAACCACATTTTAAAAGGAAGTTTACTTTTCTCACTCATTGTTTCCTTATATCTCTAGCCCACTCAACACCTTTGCACACTCATCTAAGACAACACAGGATCTGTTGCCTCTTTTTTCATGCCTCCAGGTCAAACCAATGAGGTGAATGGAGTCTCCACAAAGACATCTTTTAAGCATTCCATCATCTGGCCACCATCTATGTCAGTTTGCCAGCTGTTTATCCATAATCCTCAATAAAATTCTTATTTTCCAAAATTAAATATGTGATTTCACTGACAGGCATAGATAGAAGTGGAGCTACCTGGAGGCTGGCATTAAGGATTCCAGGCTGTATCTCCACACCTAACTATACATATTGAAAATTAATTCTGTGGAATGAGGAACCACTGCAGGCCCATTTTTGCCTGTGGAATTCTGCCCAGAATTCCTAGATCAGTGGCGAGTGATGCTCACATTAGCCATGGTAGATCTGAGGGGAGGGCCTATGCTTTGCAGTGGGTGAGGCGGTCGTCGAATTGCAGGGGCATGTGGCGAGGATGTGACCTACCAGTTGGAAATATCGCATGCTCTCCCATGCCTTAAGAGAGGACCATACAAGAGCCTGGTGACAAGAATGGACCGCATTTGCACTGCAAGAATAAAGCAGCCTGCTTGCCAGATTTTCCAGCTGTTAAATTTGGGTCTGGTGTTTATGCACCCTGGAAATCCATGTGCGGGAACACTGGGCCAGCTATATTAGCATGGAGTGGTAAACCACTCTGCTTCTGTTCAGCTTGTAATCAGTGGCTTTAGAAAGCTTTTTCCATTGGCCAATCCAGTAAAGCACAATGAAATCAAACTGCACAAAAAATCTTAATCTAATCCTCTATACTATCCTGATATTTTACAGTGCAGCGTTTTTGCCATTTCCCATTTGCGTGAGGGATATACTATCCAGATGTGTCCTGGAATAGAGTGAGAGTTTTCTATCCAGATTAGCCACCAAAATAGGATTGGATCAGGGGAGTCATCTTCTTGCTGTCTCTTGAATCTATATTTTCAATATGCATGCATGCCACATTTGCAGCTTCTATAGCAACACCAGCAGCAAATATATGCAGATAACACTCAGATCCACTTCTTGCTGGAGGACAGCCAAGGGAACCTTGTCAGCATCATCTCCTGCATGGTCATGAGTTTCACAGGAGGAATACTGCTTTCTTTGCATGAAAGAAGCCATGGTGGAGGGTCTGGTGCAGGGAAGACCATAGCCTGGTGCTGTCTTTCAACTCACTTCTAAACCTAGCGATGAATAAACTTGCCTCATCAAATTAGGAACTTTGAAGGCATAGCTGACTCTCAGCAATTGCACTGGGTTATCAAAGAAACTCATTGACAACAGTTTGTAAAGAGTACAATATCCTGCCAGAATGTGCTATGACCTTCAAAGGCACAGACACAAACGACCCCCCCCCCCACCCCCGCCACCATAGTACTCAAATGGATCTTTGTAGAAACATGGATCAAGTCCAAGGTCCTCTTCCCATGCATTAAGTCTACTGAGAAAAGTTTGCAGCATAAATCCAAACATGGCATCCAATGACGCATCAACAAAATAAATATGCGATAAACCACCCACACGGAACAACAAACAGGCCTTCAGGCAGCTGAAACCGTAATTCAGATACTTGAGACTCCAGGGCTAAGGCAAGCTCCGAACCAAACCTGATGGCAAATCGAAGCTACAAGTATTCAAACTTGCCATTTATTAAACTCAATGCAGGAGAGGATCTGTGGTTGAAAAATACCAAACTAGGGCTTTAACTCCACCCAAATTGACTTTAGCATTCCCCATGATTTTGTTTACTCATATACCCCACAGTGCTCTGAATTGACCTAAATGCGACCCAGAACACATTATAAAGCCACTGTGTAAATTAACCACTAGGTTAATAAATATATATTAGAACAAAATGAAAAATGGGTTTATTTTTAATCACATGAATCAGTAAACCATACTACAGTGTGGCCATCAGACTAGCAGTAGTCAGTGTCTTCGATGGAGTGCATTGGGAAGGTTTTCGCTCAGAGGCATTTACCCGGCAGCCACTCTAGTGAAGGATTTACTGCGGTCACTCTTGCTTTTTTTGCGGCAACTGCCCTCTGATGCCATGGTTATGTTACCTGGAGCCAGGGAGGTGTGTAGGGGGGCACCAAGAGGATGACCACCTGTGGCTTCCATTTAAAGCGGGCTCTCTTATCTCTGCAACCAGATTCGTAATTAGAAACCGGTTTCCAATTATAGCCCCTGTGTTTGGGCCCTCACTGGTAGTGCCCTCTCCCGTGCCCAATAATGTCCAATCATTGCATTCTAAAGTGCAGTACATTTACCTCCTAAAATATATTTTTAATACACCGCTTTGTGCTACAGCCACATCCTACATGTATGCATCTTCGTAGCAGGGCCGGACTGGGAACCGAAACCGGGCCTGGCAAACTGCTCGGCCGCCACCCATGTGGGGAGGGTGGGAATGCAGCCGAGCCATTTGCCAGAGCCGATTTTATTACAGGACCCCGATATTGCCGGCCCCGTTAACAAAAACGGACCCCCAGAGGCCCAGAACTGACTCCCACCCTGGCAGCCCACCAGGGAAACGCCCGGTGCCCGCTACGGCCAGTCCGGCCCTGCTTCACAGCACTGTAAATAACCTCGGCGGGAGGCAAGTTAATAATCCAGAAAAAATTCAAGTTTTAGTCACCCCCTACGACTCTACCCTGTGATCTTCAGACTGCTGTCATGATCAGGTACAATAACCTACCGGGCAGACTTATAGAAACTAAGGTCCAGTTGTGCAGATCTATTTCACAGCCACAAACACTCAGTTTTGGAGTTTGTGACAGAAAATTATGTTTTTCTATGTAACAATCACATTTTAGGAGTTAGTAAACATTTACTGACTTCTAAAATGGACTTGCGGCCAATAGTGATTTACTATTTGGAATGGGTGTGCTTTAAGAATCCCTTCCAAATACTGAATGGGTACGAGAAGTATCAATGTTTGTGTTCAAAACCCCATGGCAAAACAATAGGCAATTATCGATTCCCAAGTTATAAAAGGAAGCCACTCGCAAAAGGGTAAGGAACCCCTTAGCACCTATTTCCCCATAGTAAATGTAAAAAGAAAGATTGTTGGGGAGTAGTCAGTAGTTCAGGTGACCACTGACAAGATGTAAATGTGTAAATGTGTTGGCATTTATATAGCGCACTGCTACCCGTAGGCGTCCTGGCGCTTCGACCGCTGCGAAACCCTTCCTGGCTTCCCTGAGAGATGGTCCCTTAATGGGTATCTCCAGGGTGCGACCAGGCATCCCCGGCGGTCTGGGGGGCCGTTAGTGAAGATGAGGCAAGCTAATGCCCAGAGTTGCCGAGTGTGACCGCTGATCAGAGTGGGCACCGAGGCGAGAGAATTATCGAGTCCGCTGACCCTGGTCCAGAAACCAGACAACCCATAAAGAAATTTTTTAAAAAGGAAAGCTATTTTTTTAAACACAACCACGTTCCCTTTAAGGAAAATTGGATGCATTAAAAAAGAAAACAAGTAGAAAAAGTAGACTTTATTTAAAGGCGATCACAGACATTTTGGACTGCTGACCCTAGGCGGTAGCCTTCATTGTGATGGCCACCAATTGAAGTGAGTCGCAATCTGTAAAAAACCTGGTTACTATTCATACACTAGGTCAGATTATGACCTACTACGAATCAAAATTTTACAAACAGGCCTATTCATATATCGGACTATTGTAAAATTCTTTACTGATTGTAAAAATACTGATTGCAAACTGCGACCACATTTTTGCAAAGAGTATTTCGTACATCTGGTCCAGATTCCCTGACCATGGTCACCTATATGTGCAAATTAATTTAAGATTGGCACTCTCAGTCATATGATATAGTACACTGTGTACCATGTAGTACACTGTGTACCTGTTTTCCGTTTGCAGGTAGCTAGAGAACAGCCAAAAATTATCCAGCACTAATGAAAATACATTTTGCAAATTTGTTTTCCTCGCTGGTGTTTTGGTAACTTGTGAGTTTCCTTGGAAATACTCAAATGCTTTTTCCGAAGGCCACAAACTTGACACAACCATTCATTAAGCTTTTCTACTGTTTAAAAAGCTTTATTTGAATAATAACAAAGAATACAAAAGGCCATCATTTCAGAGAAAAGCACAGTAAAAATGAATACAAAGGAATAAAAAATAAATGAATGCTGTTTAAATTTTATATAAAAGGAAGGCAGGGGAGAGGAGGGAGAGAGAAAAGGGAAGGGGGGAAGGAGGAGGAAGGGGAAATATCTTATAACATGGTAAAAATAATAGTGCATATTTAAAGAGGAATGTGAACAAGAATTATGATATGATTGATAAAAAACAATAAGCCAACAAGGGTTAGAAGAAAAAGACAGAGAAAATCAATGTTTAAGGAGGCTTAAAATTTTCCGCATTTAATCGAGAATCAGTGGCTAATGCTAGTTTGTTTAAATAAGAAGAGGCAAAGGCAATATCAAGTCGGTAAAAATGGCAGAGTCTATTCCACCAATGTTGAATTGAGAGCTTTGTAAGAGTTTTACAATTAAGATTTATTTGCTGAAAAGCCAAAGCTAACATAGGATAAAAAAAACCATGTTGATGAGTTGGAAGGTCGGGGGAGTCTGACAAACTCCCAGAGAAAAGAAGAAGAATAGAATAGGGAATGAGGATGTTAAACAAGCAAGAAATATAGGTCCAGACTTTCCCCCTGAAATGAGATGCTGAAGGGCAAAGAAAGAGAAGGTGTATGAGATCAGCGTTAGGAGAGCCACAGGTCCAGCAGTTTGCATCATTAGAGTGGGTAAATATAGCTATAGAAATAAGAGTGAAGTAAAGTCTATGGTAAAGGAAAAACAGAGATTAATTTGGAGAAGCATAACGAGAGAATTTGAGAAAGCGGGACCAGAATTTTTCCCAAAAACTGATAGTCCATTCACATCCCAGGTCGGATTCCCATGAACGTTCCAATTTGGTTTTAGTCAGGATTAGGAGCTAAGGAGAGTTTATAAATGAGAGAAGCTTTGGGTAGAGAAAGGAGAATCTTAAGTAAAGGGTTTTGGTCAGAGAGAGAAGGAAGAGAGGGAAGGGAGTAGAAGGTATCAAGGATAACTGTCATTAGGGTAGAGAATTTCTGGAGGAAGGAGCGAGGACATTGGAAAGTAGCTTGAAATTGGGGGAATGGGCATGGAGATAAACCATAAAATAGGTTCTTAACCCAAACTATCTCCCTGGAACTCCAAGACTTCCAAAATGTGGGTCTATTTTTGATAGTAATAAGGGAACTGTGCCAAATTGGGGATTCTAAAAAGGTTTCTCCAGAAACATGTTTAGGTTGGGTCAAAGGTTTCAGCAGGGAGCAAGTGTGTTTAAACAAGGGGAGGAAGGTAAGGGGGTTTTTAGCAGAGAAGGCTAGAACTTCCTTTAAAGAGAAAGGTAATAGTAAGGTTTGTTCAATGGACAACAACAAGGGGGGTAAAAGGGGATGGGTCGTAAAGTAGCCATTCCGAAGCTTGACGGAGGCATAAGGATTTATGATAAATACGAAAATCAGGGACATTCACACCCCCATTAGATTTTGACTTTCCGAAAATGGGATAAGGAAATCCTGGCTTTTTTGTTTTTCCAAAGAAACTTAGAAAGACGAGAATCAATTTTTTTTAAATAACAGGCAGGTATATGGACTGGGAGCATGGAAAGAGCATAAATCAATATAGGGGTGATCATCATCTTAATAGAATCAACCCGGCCCCACCATGAAAGCAAGAGGGGGTTCCAAGAGGGAAATCGTTTGTCAATTCGAGATAGGACCGCAGTCATATTTAATTTAACAGAAGCAGGAATGGAATTGGAGAACCACATACCTAAATATTTGATTTTGGTACTATTCCATGCAAGACCGGTGAAAGAGAAGGAATATGGAAGAAAAAATTTGGTAAGAGGGAAAACTTCAGTTTTATCTGAATTGATTTTGTATTCTGAAACAAGGGAGAAGGAAGTAAATTCATGTAATAAAGGAGGGATAGATTTTTCAGGATCGGAAAAGAAAAGAAGGATGTCATCTGCATAAGCGGATAATTTTAGATGTTGTTCGCCATAAGAAAACCCAGATATAGAATCATTATTACGAATTGGGGATAAGAATGGTTTTAGAGCTAAAATAAAAAGAAGGTGGGTGAGAGGGCAACCCTGGCGAACACTACAACGAAGGGGAAAATATGAAGAAAGACAACCATTAACTAGTACTGAGGCTCTGGGAGCAGAATATAATAAAGATATATGTGAAATCAACTTGGGATCTAAACCATGCCATTTCAACTATGCAAAAAAAAGGACCAATCAACCCTTTCAAATGCTTTTTCAGCATCTACAGAAATGGCGGCCAAGGCTGTGGAAAGGGAAGGGATTTTGTTCAAAACATTAAGAAAAAGACGAGAATTATCCAAAGTCAGTCTGCTCTTGACAAAGCCACATTGCTCTTTACCCACCAAATGAGGCATAAGAGGATCAAGTCACAAAGAAAGTACTTTTGCGAACAATTTGTAGTCTACATTGACCAGGGAAATCGGCCAATAATTTTCACAAACCATAGGATCTCGGCCTTCCTTATGTAAAAGGCAAATCATGGCCTCCTGAAAAGTGCCTTCTGTCTTACCAGAGGAAAAAAAATAATGAAAGAGTTTTAAAAGTTTAGGGAGTAATAAGTTAGAAAGGTTAAATAAAATTCAACTGAAAAATCATCTGGACCGGGGGTTTTCCCTTTCTTTAGAACGGATAAAGCAGTAGATAATTCATTAAGGGATAAATCTATTTCAAGATCAGAAAGATTAAGGTGATCGTTGAGGGGGTTGGGAGTTTGTTGAGATAGGACTCAATGAGGGGAGTAGAAGGAGGAGATTCTGGTGTGTAGAGATCTTTGTAGAACAGCATAAATTCATTAAGAATATCCTAATCTTTATGAATGGGGGTACTCTCTGAGGTATAGATAGTATCGATGAGAGTGCGGTCCTTACGCGACTTTAGGTAATTCGCTAACAATGTAACCATTTTATTACCCCCACCGTAGTATCTAGCACTGATACGGAGAAGGATGGAAGAAGTGTTGTCAGTCGAGGATTTGTTAAAGGCTAATTTGGCACGGACAAGAGCTGGTAAACCTGAATCCGCCGAAGAGGTATAGAATTTGTGTTCCAGGGCTTTAATGTGTGCAAGGGTAGCTTTTTGTTGTTGGAGAAGGCGTTTCTTTTTTTTGAGACAAAGTCTATAATAAAGCCTCTCACTGTGGCCTTAAAGGAATCCCATAATATATGGGAAGGGGAGGAGGGATCACTGTTTAGGTCAAACAATTCATTAGTAAAAAGTAGGAAAGAGGAAGAGAAAAGTGGGTCAAGAAGAAGAGAATTATTAAAGTGCCAATGGGAGGACCTGGGATGTATTGTATGTATTATATTGTATTGTATTTGACATTTGTAGAGCGCATGGCTTCCCGCAGGCATCCCAGCGCTGAGCGAGTACGAAAGGAAGAAAAGAGGAGGGATCTATATGAGCAGACAGGCCTTCAATTGTTTACGGAATTTCAGATGATTACCTTCACTCCGTAGGTGTAGTGGGAGGGCATTCCATAATTTAGAGACGTTGAGTGAGAAGAGTCTGCCTCCGCTTCTGGCCTTTTTAATCCTGGGAATCGTTGCAAGGTGGAGTTCATTTGAACGAAGTGACCTGTTTGCTCTAAATGGGTGAATCATGTCTCTGTTGATTAGTGGTCTGTGATTGTTTAGGGATTTGTGTGCTATGCAAAGGGCTTTGAAGTTTACTCTCTGCTGTACTGGGAGCCAATGAAGAGAGTGCAGAGCTGGTCTTGCTGAGCAGCGAGCTGGGGTATCAGTGAGTAACCTTGCAGCACAGTTCTGTATGACCTGTAGCTTAGAGATGACCTCTTTAGGGGCACCTAAATAGAGGGCATTGCCATAGTCCAATCTAGACAAGATAAGGGCCTGAGTTACTAATCTTTTTGCGAAAGGGGGTAGAAGGGGAAGGACTTTCCGAATAATTCTGAGCAAGCCATAGCAAGAGGCAGCTATCTTTCTTGCTTGGGTTTTAAAGATGAGGTTCTTGTCTAGCCATATTCCTAGGCTTTTTATTTCTGTTTTGGGAGTGGGCAGTGATCCCATTGAGGGTGACCAAAGCGTATTTCGATCGGGGCTCAGATGGTAGCCCAGTATCATGAGTTCCGTCTTCTCGCCATTGAGTTTCAGGCGGGAGAGACTTATCCACTTTACTACTTCCTCCAGGCATGGTAGAAGGCCCTTAGCTTGTTGGCAGGGGTGGCTCAGTGCTACGACTAGTTGAGTGTCATCAGCATAGGTCACCACGTGGATTCCGAATGGAGACACTATTTCTGTCAGAGGGGCCATATATACATTAAAAAGGGTGGGGCTAAGCCAAGAGCCCTGTGGTACTCCGCACCCTAATGGCAAGGTTTGTGAGGTATGGTTGTCTTGGAAGACCTGGAAAGATCTACCTTCAAGGAAGGACTGTAGCCATGTTACGCTTTTCCCGACACTCCTGCCCTCCGAAGGCGGTGGACCAGGAGAAGGTGGTTAACCGTGTCGAATGCTGCGCTGAGGTCGAGGAGGATGATTGCAGCTGTACCTCCTGCATCCAAAATTTTCCTTGTTTCCTCCACCACTGACAGTATGGCGGTTTCCGTCCCTTGTCCGGGACGGAAACCTGTTTGAGAGGGGTGGAGGGTGCCATTAGTTTCGAGGAAGCCCAAAAGGGCGCGGTTAGTGTGTTTCTCTGCTATTTGCTGCTAATGCCCGGCAGGAGCGAGATGGGTCGGGAGTTGCCCAAATCTGTGGGGTCTAAGTTAGGTTTATTTAACAGGGCGTGGACCATTGCCCTTTTCCACTCGGTGGGTACGGTTCCAGGTGGCCTAAGAGGCAATGAAGGGTCCAACCAGTGACAGAATATTGGGGGTGCGGGGTCTGCAGGGGAGCCACTTTTTAATGATGATAGTAATGCAAGGAAGGAATCCTGAGTTAGAGGCGGGAAATACCTAATTCCGGTTTGTCTGGTTGGGGGCCCTCATTTGTGTGTATGTTAGAGTTAGTCGGGTCTTCTTGAGGAAGGTGTTTTAAGATGTTCTGGATTTTAGAGACAAAGAAATTCGCCAGTTCAGTACAACAGTGATTAGAGGAGTCTGAGAGTGCCGAAGGGCCAGGATTCTTTATTAATTTAGTGGCAATGTGGAAAATTTCTCGGGGAGAATTACTTGCTACTAGGATCTTTCCCTCGTAGAAGGAGGCCTGTGCAGCTTTAACTTCTGATTTGTAGTGATGTATGGTCAACCTATATTCTAGCTTTTTTGTAGGAGAGAAGTCTCTCCTCCATCTTCTCTCTTCTTTTTTGCAATGCTGCCTTTAGGTACGTAATTTGGGGGTATACCATTGTGAGCGTTTGGGGCCCGTTTTTTCTTTGGGTCGGGACTTTAGGGAGCACCAGGTTGAGAGACCCCTCAAACCAGTTGTGAACATTTTTATTGTTTATCGTGGGGTCTCTAGCAGGGCTGGGTTGTGATCTATTCAATTCTAATATCCATTTCTCCACAGGAAGTTTGGACCAAGGTCGGATTAATGAACGTGGCGAAGGGAGGCAGGGGGCATTATGGGGGTGAGTCCAAAGAAGGGGAACCCGGAAATGGTCGGACCATGGAAGGGGGGTGGGCTTGTAGCCTACCAAATTTCCTAGATTAGAGAAAATGGGGTCCAAAAGGTGACCTTTTGCATGAGTGGGAAGTGAGACCTTTTGAAAAAGTTTGTAGGTTGCCAAGTCCTGGGCGAGCTCTGTGGCGAGTGGGGCTGTGGGTCATTGAAATGAAGGTTAAAATCCCCTAAGAGGGTAAAGTTAGCCGTACGACTAGCAAGAATCCCTACTGTTTCTAGCAATGACTTTGCAAACTGTTGTGGTGTTCCAGGAGGGCGATAGACAAGAATACCAGTGGAGGGAGTAGATCAAGATATGTTACAATTGTGGCACGATCAGAAATACCAATAGGCTTGATAGAGGGAGATAATAGATTTTGAGATAGAGATTGAGAAAGAAAAATATAGTCTAAACGGGAGAGAGAATTTTGTGGGGAGAGAAGAAAGAAAAGTCAAGAGTATCAGGGTGAGAGAGTCTCCAAGCATCTACTAGGTGTGTTTGGGTGTCGAGAAATTGTTTGTGCGATTTATTAGGAACAAAGCCTACTTGAGATCAAGAAAGGGGCCAACTACTTGGTTGCAGTCACCTCCTGGTATAAAGAAATCATCTCTAAGCTGAATACATTTCTGTGTAATTAGATGCCAAAAGGAAGAGACAGGTTGGGCAGGACCATAAACATTAAATATAGTCAAAGAAATGTTATTAATTAACAACTTCGCTAACAACCATCTTCCTTCTGTATCGGTCTCTTGTGATACAACTTTACAGTTCAGCTTCTTGTGGCATTAAATAATAACACAGTTGTTTCTTATTGGAAGTAGGGGAGCCTAAAACTGAACCCACCCAACCTTTTTTCAATTTTAATGCTTCGGTTTCTGTAAGATGGGTTTCTTGTAAGAGAACCAAATCAGGATTATGAGATGCAAGATGGGATAGTATTCTCTGTCTCTTAATTGGGCTAATGAAACCTTTCACATTCCAGGAAATAACTCTGAATGGAACATCATCAAAAATACATAAGAATAATATATGCAACAGTAAAATTATGAAGTAAGAGATAGGGAAAGAAAAAAGAGGGAAATAAGGAGAAGTCATCCGAGAAAGAAAACATAGAGGAAGAGATATGCAAGTCAGTCAAGAAAGAAGAGAGGAAAAATACGAGCAAGAGGAAAGAAGGGAAGGGGAGAGAAAATAGGAACGAGAAGAGACAGTACATGTCAAGTGACAACTGTAATACATACCTTACAGGGAACAAAAGGGAAGGATGAGAGGCAGCAATGGACAACTAAAACAGCACACCCAACAAGGGTCAACACACCACACCAGGACATCAAATAGACAACACCAGGAGCGGGAACATGGATAAGAATACAGTGAACCTTCAAAGAGCCTGTAAAGGGAGATAAAGAATAATGCATGAAGAGCACGAGGAATTTGGAAGACTTAATAGTGTAAACCATAACAGTGGATTCAACTCAGCAATATAACAAAAGGAGTATTACAGTCAAGAACCAGAAGAAGGAGGAGTCGTCTCCATTGAGGCAGTAGTTTGAGAGTGAATACATTTTCTGAGGTCAGCAGAATCTTCAAAAGTGGAAGTCTTATTGAGAAAGGTGACCTTAAATTGGCATGGATGGAACAGCCCATACCTTGCACCTAAGGAATGAAGAGCCGGACACAGATCCAGAAATGTTTTACGTCGCTTCGCAGTTATCGAAGAGACATCCTGGGAAATAAACACTTTTGTACAATGCCAGAGGAGCTGCTTTTTGTATTTGGCAGTATTCAATACCAGCAACAGGTCAGTGAATTGTAGGAATAAAATAATTACTCCACGAGTCTTAGATGGAGCAGCTGAAGAAGAGAGATGTGGGCCTAGTCTATGCACTCTTTATGTATTCAGTTTGGTTGTAGGAGGTAGACCCAAAAACTGTGGCAAGAAGGAAGTAAAGTTCGCAACAGGGTCTTCACCTTCAAGGCCCTCAGGAAGACCATAAATATGTAAGTTATTACGATGATTTCTATTTTCCAAGTCTTCAGATGCTCTTCTCAATTGTAAAACTTCCTTTCCAGAAGAAATCCTAGAAGAAGAGTCTTGTACCTCGTTGAGTTGTTGTTCCACCACAGTGAGGCGAGACTCAATCGATGACCATTTATTGTCTAAAGCTTGTAGACAAGAGTTAGTTTCCTCAATAAAGGGTCGCAGAGCACGGATTTCCTCCAAAATGATGTCTATAGAGACCGGAGAGGCAGATTTATAAGAAGAGGGAGGATCTTGTTTAAGTCTCTTGCCAGTAACTGTAGGTATTTGAGGTTTGGATGCCATGGTTGCAGTATTACTTGTGTTAGTAGAACAAACCCTGTGCATTGATACTTCAGGTAAGTATAAGGAGTTGCAGGGGAAATTTCCTTTATATCACAAGCAGCAGGAGTGTTTGATTTCAATCTTTTAGTGTGATGGAGTAGGCGTTTGCTCCTACCAATAAAGTGGGGTATAAAAAACCCAGGGACGGGCTGGCATCAGATAGGCGGATAAGTAAAAGTTACATCAGAAAACACAATAATATAGGCAAGTAGCATTGTCTTCCAATATTGAAAGAAGCTTCTTCAAAGAAAATATGTGTGACACACAGGAAACATCGAAAAACGTAGGTTGCAGGGTGCCATGGGAGGAAACATGAAGAAAACCACAGGAAGAAAAAACAAAATGGCGGTTGCTAAGCAGCAAAGAACAGTCACCTATTAAATAACATCACTTTTCCATGAAAGTGAAGGAGGAAAAAGGCATCACCCGAAGAGTCACCATTCCGATTCAGGAATATGCCGACATAGTAGGGAGAAAGGCGCTGTAACCACTCTTAAAGAAACAGCGAAGTCTGGCGCGATGTGGAGCTTTGTCGTCAGGCAACCATCTTGGGTCGTGGTGCGCGCGACTCCCCCTCATTACTTTTTCTAATCCCTTCCCTCTGACTCTCCCCCTATTCATCCCAAACCTGCTCTTGCTGCTATAATCTACAAATAAGACCTCTTCTAGTCCTCCACTATCCTTTTCAATCCAGCTAACAGACTCACATGTACACCGCTCAAATTAATTTCATAATACCCTATACTAATTCACCACTAATCCTGTTTAGGTTCTGGATTAGCGTGCTAGTTAGTTAGTTAGTTTGTTCGTTTTTAAATTTATAGTGGGCAACAGATACCCAAAAAGGGTTTCCCGGTGCATAGGACGGGTCAGGGATGGGAGCCATGAAGTAATACAGTCGTTATTTGTCAAATAACCACGTTTTTAAAGATTTGCAATACTGTATGCAATTAGTTTAGTTCCGGAGGGTCGTGGGTAAAGAATTCCAAGTGAAGGGACCAAGGTAGGCAAAAGACCTACTGCCCATCCAGGCAAGTTTGAATTTGGGAACAACAAACCTTCCTTGAGTAGCGGAAATAGGGGCTGACTAAGGATTGAAGATAGCCAGGGGCACTGCCTGATTTAATTTTGTGCATAAGACTCAAGGCCTTTAATTTAATTCTGTTTTCTATTTTGAGCCAATGTAGTTTGCGTCTGTAGTTCGAGACGGGGGAGAACTTTGAGGCTCCTCATAGAAGTCTGACAGCGTCATTTTCAACAATTTGTAATGTGGACTACAGTTTTTTTTACCTCCCAGGTAAAGAACGTTTCCGTAGTCAAGTCTTGATTTTATTAAGGCATTGACTACGGTTTTCCTGGTAAATTCCGGTAGCATCCAGCAGATTTTCCTTAGCCATCTGAGGATGGTGAAACAGGTTGCCTACTCCTTGAAAAGCGCTTTGATGCATCATCAGGTGTACCAAGCGCTATGTTAATGCAAGCCCATCCGTCTTCTATCCCTCCACTACCCTTTTCAACCCAAATAACAGACTCGCATGACCATCCCTCAAATAAATTAGATTTTTCCCTTTACTAACTCACCACTAATCCTTTTTGGGTTTCTGAGTAGCGTGCTACTCACCGAAAAGCACTTTGACTCCTTGTCTGGAGTAGTAAGAACTATATAAATACAATTACAATTAATCTGAACGGGGCAGGATGATTTGTATTGAGAATCCTATTCCCTGCCATAGCCATGTGTCCAGAAGTGTGAAATGTGTTAGACTCATGCATGCGAGTACCCAATGGCACCTGCAGCAGGATAACATGTCCAGGTATTGACCAAGCCAACACTTCAAGCTTGCACTCTTTGAGGACCTCTGTGCAGAGTAATGGAGAGAGAGGCACCGCGAGTGGGAGGGTCACTGAGGGAGTGCTGCTAGTGGGGTTGTGAGCCTTTGGTGTGAAGCCACTGACGTGACTGGGGAAGCTGCTTCTACTGTTGACACATCTAAAGCCGGTATGTTTGCCACAAGAACTTCTTGCCACATCACCAATGGCATGGTGTAAATTGAATGGCACAGTGTGATCATCTGCGAAATGCTTAATGCCTGTATTGATCACATAAGCAATCATAACAGAGAGCCTGTCAGTCAGTCGCTAAATAATATTTACCGCACTTTAAATAGTGCCTCCAGTCCTGCTGGCAAGGAGCTCCTGGCATTCTTACACACTGTAAGCTTTCAAGGCCATAAATCAAATATTCAACTAAACGTGTACCGGCTGACTGCATATCATTGGACCCTAATGGGTGTAAAATGAAGTTACTGACAGAGTTGGGATCCATGATGCACCTGCACCACTGTACTGCATTGGACCTGATTTCTTTCAAATGTTAGGTGTTCTTATATGTGTTCCGTGCATTCGTGGTGACCCACAGGTCTGTGTTATCCCAACAAGGGCCTTGTGACTGGCTTGTGGAGAGAGGTTAGATGGTCTGTGACGATAGACAAAACACCCTCACTACTGCCTTTTTTAATCTTCTACTGCCTTTCCTTTACACCACCATCTCTTCTTTTAGTCTTTGCCTTCGCAACCATCTCCCTTTCCCCAGATCGTCATGGTCTGACAGCGCTCTGAAGTGTGTGGAGTACATATTGGAGCTACACAAATCACCATTCTTCTTTACCTGATCTCTGCATCTTTCCTTCTTCACCTGCCCATTTCTCAGTCTCTCCACATGCCCCCTTCTCCCACAACGTCCATTGACTCCAAGCATTTTGAAGTGAATTAATGATGACCAATGACATGTTGGCATTATAGAAAGCTCAAGATAAACTGGCAATAATCCCCACCTAACCAGCCTTGTTCTCTCCATTTTAACTTCCATCGTTGTCCCCTCTTGCCCTCCCCATCTTTACTTTTGCACCACCTTTACCCCTCCTACACCTTTCCTGTATCCTCACATTTTCTGTACAACTTTACTTCTTCGGGGTGGATGAGGGGGTGATACAATTCTGACTTGTAATTGTGCATCATAAGGTTTTCGAGGTATCATCTAATGCTTTTGAAATGGAGCACATGGTACTTTGGCTTTGCTTGTACACTGTGTGGACAGAAATAACCATGGATTGTAGAATCTGTAATAAGGGATAAGATATTCAGGAGTGTGGTATACACCTACTCTTTTGTGTAGTGATGATTGTTTAACATTATTTTGAAAAGGTGCAACTTTAAACAATGAAATTATTTTGCTCATTAACCCTTATTTCTAAACTCACCCCACCCATTGTTCCATTTTTGTTTTGTCTAACTCCCCCCGCCCTCGCAGAGTGTCATAAATTGCTTTGGAATGGTTAAAAGTCGCCATATTACTACTTCACAAAACAATAATTCACTCTATAATTGATTCCTTCCTCACATGTACTTCTCCCTCTCAGCCTAACTTTGCTTTCAATCCTTCTCTCTCCATTCCTAGTTTTATGTTATTACTCTGCCCTGTTCTAATCACTGCAAAATTTGTGTTTGTTTGTATCTACATTTTGTAGGGTATTTGTGGAGCAACTAGAGCTCTAACTAAGGTACAATGAGCGACAAATAAATGCAAAACACTAAAATACGTAACCAAGCAGGGAACGTCTAGTCACTAACTTCATTTTGGTTGAGACTTTACCAGTCAACAAACATGTCCCTTAATCCATTGTTTCATGTTTTTCCCCAGGATTCCTCCTCGTTTGGGTCTGCTCCAGTGGCCGGGGCCTCCTGCCCCAGAGCAAGTGTAATAATTGCAGATCAAGGAACACCTCCGAAGGTCCAGTTGCCCCTCAACATGTAAGTTGTATTTAAGGTTGTTTGTTGTTGTGATGTTTCTCATTTGAGCGACTATGGCCCCTAGTCTGTGTTAGTAGCCTCTGTGACACGTGTCCTCTTGTTTCTTAATCCTCTGAGACCAATTTAGAAGACAAAATGTTGGAGTTGCACAAATAGGAAATTTACAAAGGTACCTGTGGGTGATATGCACCCACAATGGTGGTGGGTTGCATACCTTTAAGATCAACACAAACACAGTTGGTAGCTGTGTGTTTGGTTAGTCTGTTGGGCATCACGTCCCTGGTTCACACACCGGTCTGTGCAGCCATAAGGCAGAGGACATTTGTTTTGACCTGTGTCAATTCTGGTTTGGCGGAGGTAAAAGGCCACTGTCTCCCAGTAGAACACTGAGGTCCAGCACAGAACACGAGGTTCAGATCCCAATATTCAAGCGAGTAAAATGGGGCGGTAGAACCCTGAGAGTTCAAGGCTGAAGGTTATGGAATGCCCTCCCTCTGTCCCTCCGCTCCCAACAAAATTTGCAACTGTTTACAAAGCAGGTGAAGACCTGGCTGTTCCCACCCGCCCTCCCATAATGCTGGATGTTTCACCGCCCTGGTTACAGCTCTGCCATTGCCTATTTGGTCTGGAAACAAAGAAGGGTTTGGCTTAAGAGCAGTAAGGCTACGCCGCAACTATATGAAACAAAACAATTGCCAGTACTGCTCAAACAAGTTAACCATAGACTCAATAAGCTGAGTTGATAGTTCTCAACTTAGAATGACCACTCTTTCAGTCCAAAATATTTCAAAACTTTTTTTATGTAGGTATCTTATTTCTACTTACAAAAGTTTTTTTAGGAGCTTTTTCTTTGTTTATATGTATCAACAAAAGACAAACTAAATTAAATTTTTCGTTCTAGAATCTTATTAAAAGAGGGGGATATCTAAATGTTTGAAAGTGTAGATATGTACAATTCGGTGTGGTAAGGGGTTGTGTAGGCAACACGGGGGGAGACAAACCACATATATTTCAAACTTTGCTCACCAACTTCGCGACACTTTGATTCATCCCACAAATATTCTGGACAAATACATAACACATACAAGTGGTGGGGAAGTGAAAAGGAAGGTGAAAAAAATGTACAGGTATGTGAAAAAGGATTTGTTGATAAGAATGCTATTGAATATGTACAACTAGGATAAGCCTAGAGAACTTGATTCTCAAAGAGTATGATTGAACACAAATTCAATGAATCAAATGCACAACATGCAATCATTTAGTTGCAATTCAATAAATCAGATGACACACAGTCATCAAATACAAGTGAAACATGTACAGATATTTCAATGTAAATGGGTCGACGAGTTTCGAATCCCATGAATCCGTGGGATTCTCCTCAGGACCAAAAACAGATACAATCTGAAAAACATAAAATTGACATAAAGAACTCAGTCAGATCTCAACACACAAAAGAAACTCTCAACTTAACATTCGGCGCAACATTCACTCACGTAGTACCTGTGGGGGTTTCTTCTAGGTTTCTTTGGAGAAAACTGTGAAACGGAAAAAGATCAATCTATGAGTTACTAATCCAAGGAAGGAATGGAGCCTCTATCCGCAATTTTCAAAACTACTTAATGAGGTCTGTTCGTGCAATCCTCTTTAACAATGGCATCTATGAATCGTCCTCAGTAAATGAGTATAGATGCATATATTTCGAATTTTTCTGTTAAGAAAACAAAACCAAAGAGGATTCTCAGCGATGGACTCGTAATAAAAATCGCCATGGTTTATAACAGTTTGACAATAATACGCGAACAAGAAAAGTGGCCGCTTGAACTATGGCGTTGTCTATTTCTTGTTTTCTTAATTGTTTACCGGCGGCTATGTTGCCGTCTTCGAGCTTCTGGAATCTAAGGTTTTGAAATTTTCGAAATGCAAAGTCGAGAGGTCTAGCGTTTGCAATTGTTTCAATCCTAACATTTCAAAACAAGTCCGAGTTCTCTATGAGCTCTTACAGTCGGAGTCTTGTTCCCATGGACCTCGTTTGGCAATAGATTCTGGCGCCGTGCTGACACGTTATGGGTTCGGCGCTTATTAGCAAAGCGGTCGATGTCCCATAGGATGCTGGGAGATGTAGTTTTAATGCATCTACGAAAACAAGATTTTTACTAAATTGCGCTGGTGTTCATAGACTTGTCTTTTCACTACTGGCAAAATGCAGTCCTTGGCCGCTCTTTAGACGCTAATTTTAACGAAAACCGTAATTGGTGAAAACATACTCATAGATTTGTTTGATGTAGTATCTTGGTGAAGGCTATAATGGAAAGCCTTCTAAGTCACATACGAATTTAGGAAAACTGGGGCCTCTCATTTCTATTGGTGAAGTAAAAAAAAATTTGGGGGGGGAGTAAAAAAATTTTTTTTTTGATATTGCCTATAGATTATAGAGTTCTGACATTTCATTCAGTCCATTAGTTGCAGTGTTGAATTTGAGTATAAGCATAGCTTCCCTCTGTCTTAGTTTTACTTCCTGGTCGCCACCTCTTTTATCACGGTCAATTTCTCAAAGGGCGTGGTGGACACCACGGGAAGAATTACTGAAAAAGAGACAACGTGAAAGACAGTCTAGAATTGTCTGTGTCTCTACTTACTGTCCTTCATCAAACTGGCTAAAAAAGACTATCCATCAAAATTGGCATTTATTAAAAGAACTAGACCCGCAATTCAACAACAAACCCCTCTTTGCATTTAAAAAGGATAAGAGCATTGCCAATCAGATAGTACGAGCGATGGTACCAAAAGCACCTAACCCCACATTGAGAGAATATGTTGGTTTACCACCTATAAAAGGCCACCACAAATGTGGTACATGCGTCAACTGCCCTTCAACGATGGAAGGATCATTATTTCAACATGATGGAATTTTTTGGAAACACGACAGTTTCACTAACTGTAAAACCCGCAATGTGGTGTACGGGATTGTGTGCACCAGCGCAATTTAGTAAAAAAAATTTTTTCGTAGATGCATTAAAACTACATCTCCCAGCATCCTATGGGACATCGACCGCTTTGCTAATAAGCGCCGAACCCATGACGTGTCAGCACGGCGCCAGAATCTATTGCCAAATGAGGTCCATGGGAACAAGACTCCGACGGTAAGAGCTCATAGAGAACTCGGACTTGTTTTGAAATGTTAGGATTGAAACAATTGCAAACGCTAGACCTCTCGACTTTGCATTTCGAAAATTTCAAAACCTTAGATCCCAGAAGCTCGAAGACGGCAACATAGCCGCCGGTAAACAATTAAGAAAACAAGAAATAGACAACGCCATAGTTCAAGCGGCCACGTTTCTTGTTCGCGTATTATTGTCAAACTGTTATAAACCATGGCGATTTTTATTACGAGTCCATCGCTGAGAATCCTCTTTGGTTTTGTTTTCTTAACAGAAAAATTCGAAATATATGCATCTATACTCATTTACTGAGGACGATTCATAGACGCCATTGTTAAAGAGGATTGCACGAACAGACCTCAGTAAGTAGTTTTGAAAATTGCGGATAGAGGCTCCATTCCTTCCTTGGATTAGTAACTCATAGATTGATCTTTTTCCGTTTCACAGTTTTCTCCAAAGAAACCTAGAAGAAACCCCCACAGGTACTATGTGAGTGAATGTTGCGCCGAATGTTAAGTTGAGAGTTTCTTTTGTGTGTTGAGATCTGACTGAGTTCTTTATGTCAATTTTATGTTTTTCAGATTGTATCTGTTTTTGGTCCTGAGGAGAATCCCACGGATTCATGGGGTTCAAAACGTGTCGACCCATTTACATTGAAATATCTGTACATGTTTCACTTGTATTTGATGACTGTGTGTCATCTGATTTATTGAATTGCAACTAAATGATCGCATGTTGTGCATTTGATTAATTGAATTTGTGTTAAATCATACTCTTTGAGAATCAAGTTCTCTAGGCTTATCCTAGTTGTACATATTCAATAGCATTCTTATCAACAAATCCTTTTTCACATACCTGTACATTTTTTCACATACCTTTTCACTTCCCCACCACTTGTATGTGTTATGTATTTGTCCAGAATATTTGTGGGATGAATCAAAGTGTCGCGAAGTTGGTGAGCAAAGTTTGAAATATATGTGGTTTGTCTCCCCCCGTGTTGCCTACACAACCCCTTACCACACCGAATTGTACATATCTACACTTTCAAACATTTAGATATCCCCCTCTTTTAATAAGATTCTAGAATGAAAAATTTAATTTAGTTTGTCTTTTGTTGATACATATAAACAAAGAAAAAGCTCCTAAAAAAACTTTTGTAAGTAGAAATAAGATACCTACATAAAAATTTTTGGGAAATATTTTGGACTGAAAGAGTGGTCATTCTAAGTTGAGAACTATCAACTCAGCTTATTGAGTCTATGGTTAACTCATTGCCTATTTGGTCAGCACAGCGCTAAGACACCCTTGGGTATTGCGCGCTTTACAAAAAGCTATTCATTTATTCATTCACTGTGGCCAAGGGTCTTTTTGCTTTGATTCTAAGTAATAGCACACCTGTACTTAGGGCCCTATTAGGATGGTGGACGGACCTGCGTCCGTCCGCCACCCCAGAGGAGGAGGGACCATCCGCAGGGGCAGCGGCGGTCCCTCCGTACAAATTAGGATGTGACCGCCACCCTGGCGGTCACATCATGTATGTTTAACATTGCAGCGGGTGCTGCTTGAAGCAGCAACCGCCGCAATGTTAAAAATGCAGTCAGTGCATTTGCATGCACAAAGCGGCAGGCACCAAGCGGTGCCTGCCGCTTTGTGCATGCAAATGCAGGGGGGTACCATAGATACCCCCCATGTGCACCCCCACCCCCCCTTCACACGGGGAGCCCATAACGGGCCCCCAAAGAAAAATCTGTATGCCTTTTCGTGGCGGCATTGCCGCCGCGGAAAGGCATTACAAAATTCTAATTCTAATATGTCTGGCGGTGTCTGATAGACACCGCCAGCCATGTTAGAGCTTTTCCTCCGCGGTCGGAAGCCAACCGCGGCGGAAAAGCGGCGGACGTAAAAATGACCCCCCCAGCCATCCTAATCTGGCTGGGGGTCATTTGTGTGTCCGCCGCGGTGAATCCGCATACTCCGGGCCGGCGGTGGCTTCCGCCGGCCCGGAGTATGCGGATTCACTGCAATCATAATGAGGCCCTTAATTTGTGCCGATGTTTACTGGTGATGGGCGTGTGTGCTCATTTTAGTTCACTGGTCCTTATTTTTCATCACCAGACTTTACTTAGACAAGAGAGAGAAAACAAGAAAATGAAGAAAGAAGGAGAAAGGGGAAGATAGGAAAACAATGACAAAGGTAAAAGACAGGGATGAAAAAGAGAACCTGCAGAGTGAGATTAACAGACAGAAGGTATATGGCAGTGGAAGAAAGAGGCATGATGTAGAATCAAAACTAGACAGCCTTGTTAATTGACAACCCAGGTTTTCGTCAGGGCCCATGACATGCTCCTAGGAGAAACTTTAAGCCACTGTGCTTATTTATTTGTTTATAATTTAAACCCTGGTGCACAGCTGCAGAACAAATATATTGTAATTATAAATAGTTAGCAATGGGGTAAAATACATATACCCGCCTTCATTACCGGTCTACTTCCCCAGCTCCTTCCCCCTCCCCTGAATATTTCCCCCTGCCTGCTTTTTCCCTTTGTATTTGTGCTTATTGTACTTACAAGTAACTATGTTGCCATGCTCTAATGACTGTGTGACCTTTGTAACGATGTAACTATGATCTGATGCTCATGTAAAGCGCTCTGATACCTCCGGGTCTAGCCAGCGCTATATAAAACCTTTAAAATATAAAAATAAGAGATCTTTAAAAAAAACTCTCAGCACGGTACTTTTAAGATAATTCGCAATTTGACAATTTCAGTTTAAAACTGAAGGAGGACATCCGTCTGAATTTGAGAACATTTTTCACCAGTAGTACAGAAACGCATTAATATATTGATATCTAGGTGTCCAGAAAAACTAGCTAACACAGAAGGAGAAAACCGCCTGCAGCCTCTTTACTTCCACCAAGCAGGTCTTATTTTGCCTCCGGAATATTGTCTTGCTAGTGCGTGAATTATGTCATGGTAATTGGAAGTTGCCCCTGGCTGGAAAGATCATGGCGCTCCCCATGGATTTACCTTGCTGCTGTGCAACCATGTCCCAGTGCCAATAAAAACAGTTTCAGTGAAGCCACTTGTCGTGTCCCCTTCTAATTACTCACACGGACACAGACTGAATCTTGATGAGCTCTTTATTAACGTGTAGCTCAGTCCCCGTCCCTACACTAACTGACCCTTTCCTGTCTTGACCCCACCTCTTCCCCTCTGCCCACCTAGCTCCTCCCACCCCAACTACTAGACAGTCAACTCCATAACATCTCCCCCTTTCTTAACAAAACAGCAGTGAAAGTGAAACTTAGTCCATTTCTACGATCAGTCTCTTAGGAGGCTGCACTTGGCGTCGGGGTCGAGCCGGTGTAGACACAATGTTCTCCCCCACTGGTTCTTGCACCGTGGGAGGTGCTGAGTCAGGTGCGCCAGCCTCTGGGACGCTGTGGCTCTCCAACGCGGAAGCCGCAGGCGTGCAGTCACGTCTTTCAGGAGGGCACTTCTTAAAGTGGGATGCATTTCGGGTGACTCGCCTGTTCTCTGATTCCGCGGTCACCATGGTGCCCTTTTGCTGCACAATCGTGAGGGGCTCGTCTTTGAAGCGACAGTCAGTTTTCTGGCGCTGCTCTTGTTTAACAAAGACCCGATCACCTTCTTTGAGGGAAGGGGACCGTGCCCTTCGTTTGAGATCCGCATGGTCTTTCATCTTCTCCTTGTGATACTGATCTGTTGCAGCCATGTCCTTGATCTGGTGGTCTGAGAGGGGTTTCTTCAGGGCTCCTTCCCAGGTTGGGTTCCGAGTTCTCGGTGTCCTCCCAAGCATGAGAGTGGCAGGGCAGACGCCCGTCGTGGAGTGAGGAGTGGTTCTGTAGGCACAGAGGACCTCATTCAGGGCTGCTTGCAGATCCTTTTTCTCGGCAGTGGCCTGTTGGAAGGTTTTCTTGATGGTAGACATGAACCGTTCAACGGTCCCGTTGGCTTGTGGCCAGAGTGGGGTGACCCTGCGGTGTTGGAAGTCCATCTGTTTCGCAAAGTCACTGAATTCATGCCCGTTGAACGGGGGTCCGTTGTCCGTTTTGATGATTCTGGGAACACCCCAGGTTGCGAAAACCTCCTCAAGTACTTTGAGAGTACAGGTGGCGTTGGTGGAGGAGATAAACTGAGCCACAGGGAATCGGGAATATTCATCCATGATGACGACCACATACTTCCCTGACTGTAGAGGCCCGTAGAAATCCATTGCAACTTCTTGCCACACTCCGTCAGGTAGTGGGGTCATCTGGAGTGGTGCAGGTGGAGAGTTGGGGCTGGTTAGCTGACAGGGATGACAATCCTTTAGAGTGCTCTCGACTATCTGGTCTAGAGCAGGGAACCAGACACGCTCTCTAAGTGCTCTCTTGGTGGATACGACCCCTCGATGGCCCTCATGTGCTAGGTCGACTACTCCTTGTCTCAGGGTGGCTGGGATGACTATCCGGTGGTCCCTTAGAAGGAGGCCATCTTCGGTTATTGAGAGTTCATCAGAGACGTGTCGGAAAGCCTGGAGCTCATTTCTGACATCTGGATTCTCGTCGTCATCTTGCGGATGATGTCTCCACCTGTTGGATAGTATGCGTTTCATCACGGTCTGTAGAACGGCGTCCTTGTTGGTTGCTTCCCGGATGGTGTGCATTGGTATGGCTGGAGGGCGAGCATGACTTGACACGAAGTGGATGTATTCCTCTGCTATGGATGAGGTTGGCACTGCAGAGTCCCGGGGGTGGCGAGACATGTAATCAGCAGGGTTATCTCCCTTCCCCGGTTTGTGAATGATTGTAAACGTGTACTCCTGCAGTCGGAGGCCCCACCGCTCGATCCTGGGAGGCATCTTGCTCTTTGGATTTCCATAGATTGTCACGAGCGCCTGGTGGTCGGTAATGAGCGTGAAGTGTTTCCCATAGATGAAGATGTGGAAATGCTCGCACGCCCACACGACTGCCAGGCTCTCCTTCTCAGGCTGGGAATATTTCCTTTCTGGATCGGTGAGGCTGCGGCTGGCGTAGGCGATGATCCTCCGTTGTTCCGAATCGTCGTCGTACTGAGCCAGGATCGCCCCTAAGCCCACCGGACTGGCATCTACAGTGATCTCTGTCTTCCGCCTGGGGTTGAAGTAGGACAAGCAGTCAGACGATTCTACCGCCTGTTTGATGTCTCTGAAGGCGCGCTCGCAGTCCGGGGACCAGTTGAAGGGCTGGTTGGCCTTCGTGAGGAGCCTCAGTGGGTGACTTATGGTGGCGTAGTCGCGAATGTAACGAGCACAATAACTCGCCATCCCGAGAAAGGAGCGTAGATCGTTTACATCAGCTGGGCTTTTGGTGTTGTTGAGCACGGCTACCTTGTCTGGATCGGGCTTCATGCCGTCGGACGAAAAGATGTGTCCGAAGAATTTCAGAGTTGACTGGTGGAACTCGCATTTGTCCTTATTGAGAGTCAGGTTTGCGTCCATCAGAGCTTGGCAGACACGATCAAGGGCGATGTCGTGTTCTCGGAGATTTGTGCCGTACACCAGAATGTCATCACTGTAGTTGAGTGAATTTGGGATATGATGGATGATCAGGCGTATCGCCTCTTGGAAAATTTCGGCTGCCGAGGAGACGCCAAAACTGAGACGCTTGTATCGGAAGAGGCCAAGATGCGTGGCAAAAGTGGTGATGGGGCGAGAGCTGTCATCCAACTCCAGCTGGTGGTAGCCCTTGTTGAGGTCCAGCTTGGAAAAGACCGTAGCTCCGTTGAGTGCCGTAATCATGTCGCTCAAGTGTGGGCCGGGGTGTCTTTCCCTCTCGATTGCCGTGTTCGGCAGGCGCATGTCTACACAGAGACGGACCTTGTCGGGAGTCCCCTTTTTTGGCACGATGACCACCGGCGACACCCAGGGAGTGGGTCCTTCGGTGCGTTCAATGATGTCGGCATCCAGGAGGTCTTGCAGTTCTTGGGCCACTGCGGGTTGCAGATGAAACGGCACGCGCCGCGGATGTTGAGCAGTTGGTGTGACTCTCTCATTGATATGTAGATGTACTTGTCGACCTTTCAGTTTGCCCAGGCCCTGGAACAAAGATGGGAATTTTGCGGTGTAGTTGGAGCTGTCGTTCACATTGAAGAGGATGTGCACGAGGCGCAAGCGCTCGGCAGTCGGAAGACTTAGTAAGCAGTCGGCATCGGGTCCTTTGATGACGTGGATGACGGCTGGGATGGTGATGCCGCCATGCGTGAGGGTGGTGTCGAACTTGCCCAGGCATGGGAGTGGTTTCCTTGACATCCAGGTGTATACCCGGACAGGTGCAAAGCGTAGATGAGGTTTAGGGATCATGCGCTCGTGTTCGGCAACGGAGATGTAGTTAAGTGATGCGCCACTGTCCATGACGAATTTTGCTGCATGGTTGCCCACCATGATATCAAGCCGTGGGTAGCGTTTGAGCTGATCATTGTCAGCAATGTTCACATACTCTGTGGTGTAGGCCGATCGCCTGGATGAGGACGACCTGGACCCTCTCGAGGGAGATCGGCGATCCCATCTGGAACGTCTGGATTCACGACTGGAATGAGATGACGCCGGGGATCGATCAGGTTCACCCTGAACGGCTCTGGCGTGATGCCGTGTGGTCTCTGTCCTTGAAGATCTTTGTTGGCTGGCGCGTCGGTCATTGCCGCCACGTTTCTCTCGGTGGTAGTCACTGCACATGGCCTCGAAATGATTGGATCGTCCGCACTTTCGGCAGCGTTGGCCCATGGCAGGGCATGAGTCGATGTGAGGGTAATCATACCCGCACCTGTAGCACCGTCTTGTGCGTTCGGGTCGTCGGTCTCTCCTCTCTGAGTCTCTTGGCCGGTGATCTGTTCGGCGTCTGGGTGAGAATCTGGATCGGCGTGATCTGTCACGCGGGCTGCCTCTGTAGGCCTGTCGTCCATGTCGTCGGTCGGAGACACGGTTGGCGTGTTCTCTGCTAGTGCTAGGTTTAACTTCGATCTCCGCCGCATTCTCTTCGGCTTGGTCATATATTCGTGAATTCTCCTCGATTTCCGCCAACTCTTGTGGCTTCCTTAGTAGTCTTCGTCTCAGTGACTCTGAATGGCATCCTGAGATTATTTGGGACTTGATGGCCGCGTCCGGCGAGAAGTTTGTGAAGTCGCAGTACTGGGACTGGCGCCTTAGTCGATGTATGAAGGATGTTAGTGGCTCATCCTTGTCCTGGCGCTGTTGGTGGAACTTGTGTCTCTCATAATCAACATTTCGTTTATGCAGGAAACGGTTGTTCAATATGTCTTTTACTTTGACATAGGTGTCACTGTCGGCGGTTGGGATCTCTCGCACGATCTTGCTGATTTCGCGCCCTCCTAGATTGCGAAGAGTTATTATTTTGTCCTCGTCTGTCTCGATTCTAGAACCTACGACGTAGTCCTCAAAGTCCTCCAGCCATTCCTGCCATTTGAGGCCCATGCTGCTCCCTGTCGTGATTATTAGGGGTTCTGGCGCTCGCAGGTGCGTGCCCTTGATTTCCTTTTTGGCGGGAGCATCTTGTGCGCCTGGCGCGGGAGGGTTGGACATCTTGGTGATGAGGTTTCGGTCCTGATGCTTGACCTTGGTCGCAGCTGCTGGTGTCCGCTCCCTTTACTTCTTGTGGTAGGTGCCAATGCTTGTTTGTTGCTGCTACGCTCACGTGGCACTGATCGCTTACTGTCTGCTCTTTACTGTACCAATTTGGTGCTGTCAGTGCTTGTTTGAAGAGTCCGCCTGACTCAAAGATGGCCGCCCTCAATTTTGATAGGGCCTGTCCTTGGAGCTGCCTGACCTTGAAATGGCCGCTCCCTTTGGCAAGACACGTGGCTCCCTCTTGCTCTCTCGGGGCATACACGCGTCGCTGCACCACTGAGCTCGCGCCTGCCGGTGTCTGCCGGTTGCCGCTTTTAGGTAAGCTCACGCTGTGGGGGCGCTCAGCTGACGGATCACTCAGCGCTGCTTCCTGGCTACACGCGCGCCGACCTGGCGCTATGCCTCGCGCATCGGCTCCCTGCACAATGTCACGCGGTGAGTTGGGGCAATGTCGGAGTGGGCTCCCGACTTTCACTCACGGTTTTGTTGCGTTGTCAGGCGGGTCTCGCGCCTCCAGCGCGACCGGCACTTTTCTTCTAGCGCCCTGCCTTTGATCCGGGCGGGCTTCGCGCGTCCAGCGCGAGCTGTCCTCTGTTCCGGCGCCCTCGCTCGGCGCACCGTCTGTTCTCCTGCCCACGCTCTGAGGACCGCCTGGTCGCACTCAGATTTCCCTTTTCACGTCGGGGGCTCTTCCGTGGCGCCTCGGGACCACGGTCACAGCGGAGCTCTGGGCGCTCTACGCTGCGGGACGGGGCTCGTTCTGGGGGGGTCACAGTTGCATCCCACCCTCGTCGCCAGCTGTCGTGTCCCCTTCTAATTACTCACACGGACACAGACTGAATCTTGATGAGCTCTTTATTAACGTGTAGCTCAGTCCCCGTCCCTACACTAACTGACCCTTTCCTGTCTTGACCCCACCTCTTCCCCTCTGCCCACCTAGCTCCTCCCACCCCAACTACTAGACAGTCAACTCCATAACACCACTTATTGTGTCCAATAACCGATATATCAGACTCGTTTAATTTTTGTTTAGTGCACATGTCCTTTTAAACCTTTCTAAAAATTCTACTGTACCCAAACATTGGACGGAAAGTTTCACTCAAAAATGCACTTATCTTGACCTCTGTTTACATCTTGTATAGTATAAGGTAGGAGCAAGCATCTTCGATGGCAGTATTCCTGAATAAAGCCCATTCTTGTTAAGCAATGGACAGAAGCTTGTGCATGTGCCATAACACACTTTTGAGGCAACTTTAAGGCGATAATGGTGACGTCAATCAAAAGTAAGGAGTGTTTCAGAAGATTAACATTTCTCTGAGGCCCCAGAAAAATACAAAACTTTATTGGGACAAATGGGAGTTGGTCCAGGGACTTTAGGGCGAGTTCCCAATCTTCTATTGCATTTTTTGGAAAATGCCCATTTAAGCCACAGTCGACTCCACTTTGTGTTCGTAGTTTGGGTGTGCACAGATTTATTGTTGTTCAGGGTAAACAGAGGTTTTGCTTAACTGTTCTCCTGGAGATGCCTTGCATCGATTCAGCTGCCAAAAGTGTCGCGGAAAGAGACATAAACATAGTGGTACCAGGGAACTTTGTACTGGGTTCCTCTCCCTAGGTTTGGATGAGTAAAATAATGTGTTCCTCACTGCCAAAGGTAGCATCTCTACAGAAACATGGACTAGGCGTGGCCATAAGAATAACCAGATACCCACAAGGGAAAACAACATTTGAAACAGTACACAGTTGTCAAATAAACCAACTAAACAGGGCGGGTAGGACAACTGGGGAAAGCAAGTCTTGAAATATATAAACTAACAGGGTTAATTGTTTGTAAAGAATAGTGCAACAGGACAGTAAACTGAAGATCATTTCCAATTTCCCCACTGGGTCACAGATGATTTTATTCGCCCCCCGGACCCCCATAAGTGCATTCCTTTTACCAGGGCTTTGCCACACTGGTGCTCCCACTTGTAGCTGTGGTAGGCAATTATAGAGAGACATGAGATGCCTCTGAGGTTGGCTGCACTGCCTGGGGACATCAGGAGAGGGTGGAGCCATGGCCAGCTGTGTATGTTCAGAGAAGGACTCTTGCTCAAGCACATGGAAAGAAAGAGCAGCCTGGTCAAGCGGGGGACCAGAGATGTTACAAATGGTACACAACGCAAGCTCCAAGGAAGGAACGAGAAGTGGTCCATGGTGTGGGCCCTGGAACCTGAAGAGGTAACGAGAAAGGTGAGAAGCAGAGGAGACTTTTTATGTCGGCAGGGAAAACATAGAACATATTTACATGTCCAGTAGGTCTCTGTGGGAGGTCTCTTTTGAGACAATTCAGGGTCAACAAGAATGCTATAGAATATGGTTGAGAATCAGTGTCTCTTTTAATCAGCACTGAGGGCGTTGTGTTAAGAAATGCGCTCCTTAGACGGGTATGACCCTCATAGGTAATGCTAGGGCTGTAAGAGAAAGTCTTTGGTCAGTTTCTGAGGCATCAACAGTTTGTCCAGTATCCCAACTTGCCTAGGCCATGGCAGACATTCACGTTGAAGTTGCCGAGGGGTTTGGCACCTCTTGTCTCAGGGAACATCCAGATTGCAGAGCAAATTCAGACTCCGAATCCATGTATTTGTTTGTGTGGATCGAGGTTGTGCTCCTGTAGATTTACAGTGTGCTGGATGGTGAATAGAACAACTGCCCCACAAGCAGTGGATGATTCCTAAGTAGCACCTTAGCAGTCTCAGTTCCACGCATCCTGCAAAGCTTGTCCACTTGAATGTCTCAAAACCTCTTATCTATATGCTAGGGGTCATGAATCTCACATGTCCCCAATCTTTTCCTGGATCAGGATGCAGTGTCCTGGCCAGAGATCCTTTTCCTTCACCACCTTGTTATGATAGGTCTTGCAGCAACTTTAATATCCAGTTCTTTTGCCTCATACAGTTGCTTCGTGAGGTCCTATAAGTACTATTGGTACTTCTCTGAATCACTATTATCACTGGTGATGCCATCAATTTGTAAACCTGTATTCGCCCCAAATATAAGGTAGGAGGGAGCAATATGTGTAGAATTGTTCTGGTGCAGTTGCTGGAGTTTAGTAAAGAAGCTACATGTTGACTCTATTTAGGAATCTTGTGTGGCTTCACAGTGCTCAACAAATCATGTAGTGTCCAGCTCTAGTGCTCCACCTGTACATTCTCTTGACATCGTTTGGTCATGGTCTTCTTCATCAATTTCTAGCCTAGATCCATTGAGACAACTCTTCAACTACTGGTCCTGGTCTGAATCCAGTCTGATTGGCCATCTAGAGTGAAAGAAAATCTTTTGCCAGTGGACTTTGGCCAGAGTTGATGCCTTTCAGTCCTAGCAAGAGAAAGTTAACCTGTCTTCAGAACAGGTTTAAGTTAATGATAAATCTGAACCAATCATTATTGTCATTGGTGAACTTCAGCACCATCACTTTGAGCGTCTGAGAATGGCCAAGGCCCTGGAAATAGGGGAACCGTTGGATCTTTCTCTAATAGGACAGGATAGCTCCTTGGACGATCAGTCAGATCCTTGCTCGGAGGATGATTTGGGTCTCTGGATTCGTGCAGTTGAGAGATGATATTGGACACCCCGCCATCTATTGTCTTCTCCGTGACTTAGACCAGTTAAGTTTCAAATCTGCATTACAATAGTCATGGAAGGACATATCTACTAGCTCCCAAAATCTATAAAGTTCTTAGGTGGCTACTTCGTGGGCGGGCTATATGTCCCCTTTTCTGTAGAAGCCTGCACTGTTGCAGCAGACAGTTCCTCACAATCCAGTTTACACTCTTCACAATTCAAGTATCTAGACAGGACCTATGCATCCATAGTTTCTTTCTAGGGCCGGTACGGGAGCTGAGGTAGTATGTATATTGCTCAGCAAGCCATCATTAACCTATGGTGCCCACTTCATTCAAGTGAATATTGACTCTTGGAGGTACTCAAAACATTTCTGTGACAACCCACTTCAAGTCAGGGAATTTAAGCTTGTGGACGGAATAGTTCCTTTAAAACCCTGTGAGACTGTGACTGGCGTGTGCTACTGTTCCTCCCGCCTACAAGACTGCATGTAAACACTTGAATCTGGCATCTACATAGATCAAGCAGGGCTTGGCAGGTTCTGCAAAGATTAGACAATCTGTCAGTCAGTGCTATGAATGCAAGGTCACAGTCAGGGTTCTTCCTGGGTCCAGTGGGCTCTCAGACTTTGTGATAAGACTGTTAAGAAGGACACTGTTCTATTTGCATTACTAATTTAGGTTTGGAGTATATCATGTCACAGTTCAGCTTCAAAGGGTCACTGAATCTATCACTCAATTTGTCCCGCTTTTAACACCACCAGCTCTGCGGACCACTTTGCCGACTTCACAAATGTGTATGCCATTTCTCAAAGACTCTAACTTGACATCCAACCATCGTATGGGAATTTTTTGTTTTTTAAATATTTTTTATTAACCAAACAAGCACCTGCCACAGAAGTCATTACAGTATACATAGTATGAAGAGTGGCACACACAGATGCAAGCAAGTAGAAGAGTTCAAATCTCCCAGTTCCCCCCCTCCCCCTAACTAGGTAGGCAGTGAATACAGCCATTCAACATGTGAGTTTTTAAATTATGAGTCATGTTTCTCTTCTTAAAGATGAGATTTTCTTAAAACCTTATTTATATTTTCATTATATTTTTGGGACAGTGCTTCCTTTTTCTTTACTGTGTTCAGCTGTGTTGTTTATTTAGGTGTACCCCTTCACACCTTCTACTTTGTTGGCGGTGATTCTGAGAAAGAGTGACACCATTATACATGTGTCCCATATCTGGGGCACTCAAACAAAGGTGGCCTAAATAGGCAAAAAGTAAAAAAATGAGCTGTGGCAGATTGCACAAGAATTCTTGGAGGGCCTTTAGTTTTACAATGCTGTATATTTCTATTCATCTTTGATTTAACTAAAATTATGTGTATAATACACTTACTTATAGGGTTATTCAGCCAGCGCTATCGTCCATTGGTATGTGCACACATGCACTGTCAGCAAAATCCTTTGTTAATTTAAAATAAGCTTAAAAAGGGCTTAGAGCCTGCTAATTACTGACCAATACTCATCATTGGTTGGCTTCCACGTTACTCTTGTTTCATTGTTATTATTATTAGGGGGATTTATACAGGTCAACTGCTACTTCAAGAGTGTCCCAGCGCTAGCAGTAACAGTCTAAACCAATGAGTAAAAAGCTAGAAGGCAGACTCATAGAGTCTTGAGAGAAGCTTTTTTTAAAAGCAGAATGTCCCTTGTGGCCTGAAGTTGTAGTGGAAGAGCATTCCATTCCTTAGCAGCTAAATAGGAATAAGCGCTATCACTCCATTATTTCCTTCTGAATTGAGGGTTGAACACCAGCTGGGAATTGAAGGACTGAAGTGTCCTAATTTGTTGCTACGGGGTAAATCTGGCAGACAGATACTGAGGTCCTTTGCAATGGAAAGCTCTATGCGAGAATACTAGACCTTTGAACCTAACCAGTTCTTTCACAGGCAGCCAGTGTAGATGTTTTAAAGCTAGCTGAATGTGAGCTCTCCTGATGAGACACACCAGAGTTGTTCTGCAGCATTCTGCACTTGCTGAAATCTCCTCAGAAGGTAAGCAGACACCCCCAGTAGAGTGAGTTGCCATAATGCAACCTAGAAGTGACCAAAGCCTTGATGACTGTTTTTGCTGCATGAGGGAAAGCAGGTAAACATATTTTTTAGCATATATAGTAGGCCAAACAGGTACCAACTACCACTCCCCCAGTGAAGCGATCTGGGTTAAATGCATTGTTCTTCTGCTCACTACGCCACTCCAGTTTGGACCCAGCCATATGCAAATGAGTCTTGACCCTGCTCCTCATGGGATCAGTCCAGCCCGAACCGCCAAACCAGGTCCTCCCTGGACTAGAAACAAGCATCCTGGGGCCGGTTTCGGGTATATCACCCTCTCCATCATAGCTTGAATCCAGTGGCGCAGCGAGCATGGGACCCACATCTGGGCATACTCATCCCACTCTTAGGGGAAAAAAGTGCTGTGGCAACAAATGTTGCAGCAGCACTTAAAATTACTCAAAGCATTGGGGATTTTATGATCTAAAGTGAGAAGAAGTTGCGTATCATCAGCGTATGAAACAATTTTATACGCCAAACGATTCAAACAGAGTTGCTAAGGGAGTCAATACACATTGAACAGTGTGGGGCTCAATGCAGACCCCTGCGGAACTCCAAAACCCACTGCCTTAGGGTCATACGCGAAAGGGGCCATCCAAACTGATTGAGATCTCTCTGCCAAGAAAAACGTAGCCACGCCACGCCTTGATTCTCAATAGTCATACCTCCTGCTTCTTCCCAGCTGCTTGCCTCCTCCTGCTCTCTTCTCGGGGCTTCTGTCCCTGCCGTGGATCATAGACCTATCAGAGCTTCCTGTCTAACTTCACTGGGAGTGATGGCATTCGGCCCCTTCATATGGAGGGAATCCACTCACAAATTAATTCCCTTCAGGGCCAAGGCCTCCTATGGCAATGTGTGTTTTCTAAGATGAAAAAAATACTTTTGATTGTAGACATTTTTTTTTAGACTGAGAAAAGGTCGGTAAATTCCCCAACAATAAAGTTTTGTAAACAATTTTTTGTGAGCTCCCAGCCCACCCCTTGCTTGCAATTAGTTGGATATATTGTTACTCTCGTATGCTTTTTTCCTATTCAATGGCTTGCCTTCCTTCTCTTGTGTTTATCCCTCTCCTGGAGCATATCTTCTTTACAATCCTTTTTATTGGCTGAATATCCTTCCATTGCTCACATTTTTTGCTTTTTTTTCATTAGCACTCCATAAGAGTGCATGTGTTTTCTAGCTCTCTCCCTTGTGCGCTGCTTGCCTCCCTTAAATACCTGCCAGCTCCTGTGCTTTGTTGCCTCCCCACTCCTCCCAGCTTGTCTAAAAGCACAGCAACAGGGACATTATTTGCTGTGGTAAAGCTGATGAGCAGACTTTAACAGTTGTATTTTTTTAGGACTCGCCTAGCGACGCAGCGCATGCGCTGATCGCCTTGATGAGATCTATTGTTGTCGGTTTTGTTGCCGAAGGGGGGCAGGAGATGTGCACAGGAGATGGGCACGCGCCGGGACAGGTGATGTGCACGTGTACTGCTCAGCTGTGGTATTCTCCCATCCCCAGTCTCGCGCCCCAGGCTTTCCCCTATGCCCTTCGCCTCGCTCATGGAGTGCAGCCAGGCATGCGCACAGCGTCTCTGTAATACTATGTGTGAGGCACAACGGGTGCATGGTGCGCTTTCACTTTTTTTCTGTGGTATTCACTCATCCACAGTCTCGCGCCCCTTGCTTTCCGCTATGCCCTTCCCCTCGCTTATGTGGCACCTTAAGACACAGATTCTTTTTGCTGCTGCTGAAGAAACACTGACACACCATCCCCTCTATCAGATGTGGAGCCCTTTCCCCACTCGCTCACTCCTTTCCTCCCCTCGTCGGGCCTCTCCTCTCTCCATTGTGTGCGGTGCTGGTCAGATCCCACTTCACTCTTCCCTTTACCTGCTCACCTTGCCTTTGTGTTATCTCTCTTTCTCCAGGTCCCCTTACGCTTCCTTTCTTCTCACCTCTCCTTCCTAACAGGTTCCTTATCTGTTTGCCCAGCTCCCTTACCCCTCTCATTTCTTTGCTGCTGCTTATTTGTTTCTTGCTGTCACCTCTCACACGCTTCCCTCTCATTGAATACAGACCACAAGGGCTTCAAAAGGTATCCTGCCCTCGAGTCGGACAACAGCTGGTGACGACGACCTCTGCTCACAGACAGGGTGTTTGGTTAAAGCACTGTTCAGTGACCCGTCTTTAGGGGCGCTTAGGGACAGATGTGATCCAATATGGTTGAATACTAATCGAGTGGGCAGTAGCCTCTTGTTTTTTGTTTTTTTACCATGCTGAGCTGTTGTACGTAGAAAGAGTGGTGCAGCAGGGTCTGGTAGGGGACGAATTTGTGGATATGTCTATGTCCATAGGAAAACTCAGTGTTATCTGGCATTTTTTGTAAATATTTTTTAGGCTAATGCAAAGTTTGTTGCCAGTGGTTTGTCGGCTTAATTCATACGACCAATTATCAAACGAGCCACCTGGATTGTGTCACTTGTAGATCAGTGAGGTAACTAGTAAGGGTGACATTGGTCAAATGTCTCTCCTACCACCTGTTTAGTAATGAAATACCGCCATACTTCGAGGGAAGTTGGGCCTTACTCTGCTAGGCCACAGTGCTGCTGCACCATTGATAGCTATGCTCATGCCATAAATATATATGCGTGTCTCAGTCACAATTTATTTTGTGGTCCTAATTTAAAATTACCCAAAAAGTAGGATTTTTGGGTCTGTGCTTCCAAATTCAGTTTCACAGATTCAATATTTCATTAATTTTTGCTTCCTGAATCCCAACCAGGACTGCAGAAATGGAATCAGTGTACCTCGGGAACACTTACATTGTGGGGTGTAGTGGGATGGCAGCACAGAGGGAGCGAGTCATGAAGAGCAGTGTCATAAGGGATGGGATGGATGACAGTATATATATATATATATATATATATATATATATATATATATATATATATATATATTCTCGCTCACGTCCCTCACCACTGCAGAGGGAAAAGAGCACTTTTCCCTCTGCAGTAGTGAGGGACGTGAGCGAGAGTGTTTTGGGGTGCAGCCACGAGCGCCTCTTTGAGCACCCACCCCGAGAGAGTCCGGCGCAGTCTGGTGGCAATTTGGAGGTCTGATATATATATATATATATATATATATATATATATATATATATATATATATATTAAAATAAAACAAAAGTCCTGATCCTCCAAATTCCCGGAGGAAGGTAGCAGGCACAGACCACAGCAGGATAAACCCCAAGGGAGTAAGAAGGCTGGTTTTTAAGAATCCATTATAAGTTTATTTTTCCATAATAAAACAGACGAGTGTCCGCCTCAGACGCGTTTCGATCGCCTCCGCGATCTTCATCACCTGACGCGCTGGGGACCGGACCACCATTTTTAAACTACGTGTAACCAATAGTGCATCAGCTTATAGCAATGTGCAATGAATACGAAAAATAGACATGTGCAAACACAGGAGCATTGAGTTAAATTCAATATTAACAACTTATTTACACATTTAAATACGTTTTTTTGAATGTCAGAATAAATTAAAGGCAAGCCTAATTAGACATTAATTAATATCAAATGTCAATAGGTCTGTAACAGTCTGTTAACAGCAAGCTAACAGTACTAGTGTCACTTCTATGGCCTTGTCTTTTCCAACATGATAACTGATTCGTAACTGTCGTTTTTACCTGATTTAAGAATTCACGGTCTACCTTACAGTAGCAATTGGAATCAGAAAGATGGCGTTGAGCCTCTAAAAGATAATCACATTTAGGCCATAATACAATGTTTCCCCCCTTATCGGCATTCATCACAACAATATCTTTTTGTTCACATAGTTTTTTAATTAATGACCAATAGCTTCTCATTCTGTATGATTGTTTGCGACCTTGGGATCGAATCGATACATTAAGTATCTTCTATAACCATGTCACTGAACACATCTACAGAGTCCTTGGGCATCATAGGATAGAATGAGGAGGGGGGACGAAATGGACTGGCAGCCGCCATCCCCATTTTAATTTCATCTGCTCCCCCTGATATTGTTTCTAAACCATTGTAGTCCAGATTCTCTTTGGCCAGTGAGTGTAGGGTTTGCAACCCATCAAGGTCGCGAACTTGTAAATTGTCATCAGTAGTTTCCTCAACATGTGTGGTATTAGAGGTTTTGTTTGATTGGAAAAACTTTCTTAGTTTAATTTTTCATATGAATTTGTAAATGTTAATGAGCGACTGTTCATAGGAGAAAGTGGATTCCGGACAGAAATATAATCCTAGCATTAATAGTTGGTTCTCTGCTTTGGTTAAGGTGGTTTCAGTCAGGTTGATGATAGTGTTGTCATGTAAATCTGTTAGTTCCATCTCCGCGTCCCTTTTCCTCTTTTTGACAGATTTGAGCCGTTGTCTGCGCCTTTCTCTCCGGCGCTTGCTGCAGTTATGCTCACTGAATTTTGATGATTTCTCGGGCGAAGAGTGGCACGCCTGTCCATTGTTAAACAATTAAGCTCTTCTCCTAGTGTGTGCTTAGTAGCTGTTCTATTCTGATTGCTTGTAGAGGGGCCCCTTCCATCATCAGACTCACCGCTGGTAAGAGAGACCGCATCAGAATCCTCTTGGATAGTGCTAGAATTCGCCCCATCAGTTACTTCCTGGGGAATTGCTTGATTTGGTCAGGGCTTTTCTTTTTACATTGTCGTATTTGCGTGAAAAGGTAAAAACCCTTCCTGTGGCATAGTCATCGCGGTCTCTGGCGAATTTGAAAGCTTTACGAGTTTTAATAGTTTCTTCGTGTCTTTTAATCTAGCCAAGATGTCTTCTCGCCGCTTAGCAATTAATTCCTTTTGGTTACTCGCATTGAGAATACAATTCAATTCATCTATTTCTTTGATGATTTGATATCTATCAATAACTGCATATTTTATAAGAATGTTGACCATGTTCATAGACGCCTGAAGATTGTTAGAGGCCCATTCCGAAAGCATGTCAGGATGTGGTTTTTCATATGAAGGTGCAATCATTACACTTAAGCCTCTAGGCACTCTGCCCACATCACAATATTTCTCTAATGATTTGCTCTCCCACCTCTTGCTAAGTTCATTTTTTTGTTGTTTTGCTATTTTCCTTAAGAAACTTCTAATGTCTTTTGTATTGCTATTGGATGATTGTTTGTCGACTTCAATGTTTGCGGTAGGCAAGTTGTCAAACAGCGCGTCAGCTGCAGCCTTTCGGTCATGCAGCGCGTCACAGGTTGTCATATTGAAAGAGGAAGATTTCTGTAGTGCCTTAAAACCAGCTACCAAAACAGGTTTGTAGAAACAGTCCTGAGGTTGCTCCAATCCTCCCACCCGTTCACATTCTCCTACAATAGCTACGGGCAATGTTTACTCCTTACCGGCGGTGGATGGCGAAGTCCGGGGGCCTCGGACTCTAAAACGCTGACAAACTCCAGCCAGAAAATCGGAGCAATGGGAGCCCTCTACTACGGAGAGACGGGGGGCGTGGCAAGCGAAAACTTCTTCTGAGTCAATTCCCCTCGCTTACACGATGTCCGACTGAGCAACGCCACGCCACTTGGCAGGGGGAGGGTGTGCGAGTTTGGAGTCAGCCGATATCCGGATAAAATTGTAATAAAACAAAAGTCCTGATCCTCCAAATTCACGGAGGAAGGTAGCAGGCACAGACCACAGCAGGATAAACCCCAAGGAAGTAAGAAGGCTGGTTTTTAAGAATCCATTATAAGTTTATTCTTCCAAAATAAAACAGACAAGTGTCCGCCTCAGGGGCGTTTCGATCGCCTCCGCGATCTTGATCACCTGACGCGCTGGGGCCGGACCACCATTTTTAAACTACGTATAAACAATAGTGCTTCAGCTTACAGCAATGTGCAATGAATACGAAAAATATACATGTGCAAACACAGGAGCACTGAGTTAAATTCAATATTAACAACTTATTTAAACATTTAAATACGTTTTTTTGAATGTCAGAATAAATTAAAGGCAAGCCTAATTAGACATCAATTAATATCAAATGTCAATAGGTCTGTAACAGTCTGTCAACAGCAAGCTAACGGTACTAGTGTCACTTCTATGGCTACAAATAAAGGCAAGTGCCCGAATAACGCCAAAATTGTACTACTAGATGATTTCTGCAACTTAGATGTGGTAAACTGTTATGCTAAGCAATGGCTAATAGCAGAACTATAACTTGAAGAATGAATTTAAAAAAGGCCATCCTATATATAAATAATTAAATAATTGAAAAAACTGCTCCTAAAAAGACAATTGTCAAACTGTGCAAAAAGCATACGTAAAACTACCACAATAAAAAACATTTAAAACACCTAAAAAAGGTGGGGTTAGTGCAAATGACGGCAATATGATGTAAACATTAATATGATGACATGTAAATACGAGCATGTGCCTCACCACATATGAAGTAAGACACCAAACTTGTAATGTCAATTGCTGAATCATCTTGTAGCAAACAAAATTACATTAGAGTCTTAAGGAAATTATGGCATTCTTTATATCAGTACCCGCATAATGTTGTATTGCCTATGCCTAATGTACAGATTTACAGAAAGTTGTGAAGGTCTTCACTGGTATTTAAACCATTAGGTATTCTGGTATCTGATGATAGAATGAAAAAAGACTCTAATTGACGTAGTTTCCTCTCCCGATTACCACCACGTGTTAAAAAAAAAAAAAAAAAAATGTTAATTGTGCCACAGGGAAAAATGCAACAAGGACAAGTGTGATAGTAAATTTACCCTGTAGCTTATTAATTAGTCATAAACAAACTTGTAGTTGAAAATGTCTTGTGGGGTTTAGGCATCCAGCTGCAGAGGTCTTTGGTGAATATAGCAAGTCTCAAGGTATAATAATGATAAAATAACCTAGTAGTTAAAAGATTTGCTGGAAAGACCTTCGTGCAATGTGGTTATAGATTTCAATTATTAAACTGCATGTTGGTTCAATACGCTTGCTGCGGAAAACAGTGTGTAACTTTGAGGTTATGGATCTATATTTCATGTAAGACAGCTCAGTGTTTGTGTTGCAGAGATCCTTGTGTTATACACAATTACACACAGGCAGATGCACTTGACATTTTTACATGACTGTGCATAGACCAACACCTCATAGATAGTTTGAAAAATCTCTCTTCCAAATCTCTGTCTATTTTTAGCAATTTGAGAAGTGCGATGCTAGTTATCATTGTGGGCTCTGATGGGCGCCTGTCTGAAGCAAAGTGAAAGGTTCCAACCGTGATGCTCTGATCTCCAAGACAGGATATAAGAAGTACAAAAGGTGTTGGTGATGGGCCTGTAAGTGAGGAATTTGTGTTGTCTCCCTCCCACCTTGCAGGCTTTTTCTGAAAGTCTAGGTGCCGCTGTAAGTGATAGGTGTAAGGAAACAGTAACAGGGCGCACTTAGTACAAGTTGCTGGGCCAGCCTGGATGCCAGATCTGGCACAGTAATAGTTGTTGTATACCCTTTTCTTCTACCTCTGCGTCAGTGCCCAGTTTGTTAACGTGTGTTTCAAGAGTTGGGGGATTGGGAATAGGAATGTGGAAAATACCTACACACTCATAATTAAGGTATCCACAGATATCACACCCAATTTATACACCTACCTTTAGTGGCAAAAGTTTCTCATCTTAGGGGTCGATTCCGATTCAGGAAAAAATGCCTTCCTAATGCGATTCAGAGGTTTACTAGATGACCAAATCGTATCCGGAGCTTTTTTTCTCCTAACGTGCAAGTACAATGCGAATTCCAGTCAAATTCCGACCGAATCGTTGAGTCCCATTCGTGCTCTATGTCAGTACCTAACAGGCTCATGAAACACGGAGTACGCGTTGTACGGAGGCTCCAATCAACACATTTCCGGAAACGCAAGTACGATGCATATTGAAAACGCGTCGTACAGGGCTCCGCTTCCCGCAAGTCTCAGCATTTGGACGAGGTGTATTGATGCTCCGAATCGCACCAGAACACGAAAAACTGGCAGGAGACAGTGCAGCGTATGCATCTAATGTGCTGTTTTAATACTGGACTAAATGGCATCATTCGCGGACGAGTCTGTTGTGTCTGTTGCCTCAGGTTGTCACTTGGCTATCTCGATTCTTTCACCTGCGAGTCTGACACGACAGTCTCCTTTCCTACCGAATCGTATGTAGAGTTTATTACCTGACCGAATCGTTAGTAACTTTTACACTTTGCATCGTACTTGCACATTCGGAAGGAGTGTGTACGATTCGGTCGGAAAAAATAACGGGTCTGTGTCGGGTAAAACAATTTCCTTCCCGAATCGGAATCGACCTCTAAGTGTGCAAACGAAGGGCCCAATTCACAGAACTAACTTAAGACAAAATCCTAAACTTACTACCATTTTTGGTATTCACAGAAGTAAGTTTAGGATTTTGTCTTAAGTTAGTTCTGTGAATCGGGCCCTAGGTGTCAAAGTGCACCCTCATTTTCCAGTCATGCCAAGCAATGAATTTCTTGAAGTACCAAAAGAAGCAGGACCGGACTGGAAACCACAACCGGCCCTGGCAAAGTGCTCAGCCGCTCTTTGCCGGGGCCGGTTTTCGGACGATTTTGGTACAGGGCCGATTATGCAGCTATGCTGCAAAAACGGCCCTGTAACAAAAACGGCCCCCAGTGGCCCAAAACCCGCCCCAACCTGCCCCAACCCGTGCGGCGCACCGGGGATTGCCCGGTGCCCGCTATGGCTAGTCCGGCCCTGAAAAGATCAATATCAGCGTAAAATCTACTGGTTCAGATGCACATATGGAAATCAATGATTCTTTTTAGATTTACCTGAGCTAAGAGAGTTTTTTTAGGAATTCAGAAAATGAATAGCTTTTGAAAATCATAGGCATAAGCTTATGGTCCCTAAAGTTTTTTTTTAAAACATGACTTTATTGAAGTGGTACATCATAATCCAGCCAGTGTAGCATGTAGGCTTACATTCAAAACACTAATAGAGCATATGCCAAAAGGCGGTCTAGGAACTAATGTAAAAAAGGGTGGGGTAACCTCACACAGTGGGAGTTAACTAATTCACACATAAGACTCGCCTCATCAGGCACATCATCATACATTCTCAAGGTAGCCTCCAGCTAGCAGCTGCTAGTCCAGAACAATATTCCACCTAAACAATATAAAAAAGCATTTGCAATGCAATAGGTCTCGCATTTACGCGCAATAGCTAAAGCTTGCGTAAATGTGAGACCTATTGCATTGCAAATGCTTGTTATTCCCGGCATTCAACATATTGCATGAATGCACAAGCTTTGACACACAAATGTTTTTATACAGGGCTGGACTGAATGGAGCGAACACCGGGTGTTTTCTCGGTGGGCGGGAAGGGTGGGGCGGTTTTTTGAGTGGTGGGGACAGTTTTTGTTAATGGGGGCTGCAATAACGGCCCCCTAAAAGCAGCAGCAGTGCTCCTTACAAACACCCCCTTCCCCCCCCCCCCCCCCCCCCCCACACCCTTTCCCGGTGCTGGTCCAACTGACTTGCCAAGGCTAGTTTGTGTTCCCAGTCCGCCCCTCTTTTATAGTGCCAGAATAAGGGACATAGTCCGCATTCACTCAGCTGGCGTCTCAGGCAGAAGGTGAACTTTTCATGACACATCTCCTTAAACCTGCTCCCTGGGCAAATATAGGCGACCTAGTGACTGAATCCTGCGGAAAGTAAATTAGGGTTTGGCAAACATTTCCCTTCACATTCTGACAATTCCATATACTTATAAAATTCTGTTCAGAGTTTCCTGAGTGAAAAGTATCGAAAAAGGAAACCACGCCCTTTATAAAGTTTAAAAGCACTGAATTCAACTTAGTTTTGACATACCATGAGACATACTTTTTCTCCAGCAATTTGATATTTTGTTGTTATAGTTTTTATTAAACAATACTTTACAGGAAAAAGTTGCTAAAATTAGCAGCTTGGCACTTGCATGGTAATGGTGAGATCTATTCGCTTTGGAAATGCTTTTTTGGTGTGTTTTTTTGCACCCGGTCGGGTTGCGATGGCCTCTTATTGCAGTGTGCCCCCTTTTCCCATAGGAAATTCTACAGAGGAGAGCAGGCCTGTGCAAAGCAAAAATTCTTCTTTCTTTTCTTTTTTTTTAAAACATACAACTCACCTGCATCTCCTGTGACGTTGCAGTTTAATTCTCTCAAGCCCCCTTCAAGCCTCCAGTCTGTTTCCTATGAGCACAAAAAATGTACTTTCAGAATAAGGGTAGAAAGAGACAAGTACATGCATCAGTTCATCGTAGGCCAGTAAATAGTTTTCCATTGATATTCTTTAAATTGCTATTTTGAATAAACTTGCCAGATGGTGCCAGTCTGCTCCTCTTTACTGCCTATTGTGCCAGTCTGTTTTCTTTGTTCATGTTATCATAAATATAGGAAACAGACTGTCCGGGGTGGCTAACAGTGCATGCTGTTGCCACCTGTGTGGTCGATTCAAGTTCCTTGATCATGGAAAAATGTCCAGGGAGTGCCAAGCCTCGAGTGACCTCAAAATGCTGGCTATTCGAATGTAATGAGGTTCCGTTAGGGGCAGGAAGCCGTTCGTGCGTTTAAAAGTGCAGTTCCTTCATGCTTTGGCACTGGTTAATGCTGAAAAATTCAATTCCATATTAGTCATTTTCTTCCAACACAGTGGAATATGAATCTACAGGAAATGGTTAGTAATGCCTGTCTCACAGAGATGCCAGTTTTGTAAAAAAAAAAAAATTCAGCAAAAAGTCCCTTCCACCACATACTTTGATTTTTTTTTCTTTTTAAGACTGGCATATGGTGCTTTTTGGGGAACATGAACAGCCTCGTTTTGAATATCAATATTTTACTTCAAAACTCTGTGATTGTACAGGTTTATCAGAGCCAGCGGTGTGAAGATAGATCGCAGCCGATTTGATTCGGGTCAACGAGGCTAAGCATGTCCCCCCCAGAAATGTAGTGTCTCCTACGCCCCTGGTTTTGAGTCCTGCGTTGAAGTCTTATGCGACGGGGAAATACCGATCACACGTGGTATGGGCCAAAGTTTGCACATGATTCCACCCTTTGTGTGCAGCGGGGAATGGAAATGCATCAATTTTTTCCGCCCGATAACCTTTTTGGTACACTGTTATGCACACATATGGGGCATATTTGCAAGCATATTTACAAGCCCCTAATGCTACCAGAGGGTCACTTATTTTTTAATGCTACGGTGTCATAGCGCCATTTTACATATTTACAGGGTGGCGTTGAGCCACTTAACGTGACTTAACGCCACCTTGTAAACACACCCCTTTCCACCGCAGTCCTCTGCAGCAAAAGGACCTTCAATGGGTGTTGCAATGGGTGTTGCAGTGGGTGTTTCACAGCAACACCCATTGCTTTTTGACGCTGCCCCAGATTTACAAGGCTGAGACAGCGCCAAATACGAAGGCCAGGTAAAAATAATTTCTCCTTGTATTTTACTCTTTCTATGTGTGCTGCATTCTGCTACCCGCATAGAAAGAGCAAATCGCCTTTAACCCCTTCACTGCGGCGGCTATTCCGCCGCAGTGCTAAGGGGGCGGGGCGGAAATGCGGCGGGCGCATGCTGGTGACGGGACGGCTCCATCATCAGCGCCGGTTGCGCTGTGCTTATGATTGAGCGGTTCCGTCATGGCCCCGCCCGCTCAATAGAACGCTCAGCGCAGGCGCAGGAGCGTCGGGCGGGCCATGACAAAACCGCTCCGTCATCAGCACAGCACCACCGCGGCTGATGACGGAGCGGTTCCGTCATCAGCAGGGGAGGTTAAAGATTGTTTATGTGCAAGATGGTTCTCCTTTCTGCACATAAACAGCGCAGGCACCCTTGCAAGCAACATAGTGCAAGGGTGCCCCCGCGGGCGCTAGGCAGCTTTTTTAGTGCTAACACTAGGGGAAACGCAGGGGTGTGCCGCAGTTTTGTAAATACGGCGCATTCCTGCATTTTGAAAATGTCGGAGCACGACATTGCCAAATATGGTGTTACACCGCGCACCAATATTTTATTGCACACACCCGACACTGTATGCTAACTCTAGGATATTGTGCATGCAAACAGCCTAGCTCCGATCTAATTGGCGTTCAACGCTTTGTTCCACAAGAGGATTCAAAACAATTTTCAATCAATTTCACTTTACCGCGGAAGTCAGAATGAGGCGGATTTCTGCTACAGAAAAAGAAGCATGGGGCCTCCTTTATGAAAAGTGACACATCGCTGCGTGAAAACAGCGATGCGTCACTTTTCAGTGCGCCCTCCTTGCAACACCAATGATGCGTCATATTTACTGTATGATGCATCATTGCGCAAGGAGTTACAGATACGTCAGTATTTCTGACGTATCTGTATGCCGCAAAAGTGACGCATTGCTGGAGTGTGTCACAAAAGTGATGCAACTCCAGCAATGTGTCCTTTCACATGGGGCAAGCCTCATGTGAAAGGGCCTGCGTCAGTCTTACGCCTGCTGTGAGGCAGGCATAAGAAATTGACGCATTTGCGTCCTAGAAGTGGCGCAGTGAAATCTTATAGATTTCACTGCGTCACTTCTATGACCTTTTCCTGCATCAGAACACCCCCTGCATACATTATACCTGGCGCAGGTATAATGTAGCGCAGGAGTTTACAAAGTGACACATCTACCCAGGTGCGTCACTTTGTAAATCTGGTGCAACAAGGCACCTTTTTTACGCTGCTGGTGACGCACCGGCGTCGTAAAAGTGACGCACGGCCTCATAAATGAGGCCCACGGTTTTCTGAGCTTTTACCATATTTCTTTCTAAAAACGGCCTGTTGCCGTGGTCTGGCTGACCTAATGGAAGACAGCCAAGGATCTGAAGAGAGGAATACATTTTCTGCCTGGTGACTTTTTCAATCAGCTGCTGGCTTTTCAGAGGTGCCGGGCACGTGTGTTATGCGTCTCTGCATCAATTGACATCGCAAATCAATGCGCGGTTCCGTCCTTGTGCCTTTTTTTCGGGCTTTTGCTCCTACCGCGCCTCAAGACTTAAAATCAAATGAAAAGGCTTTTCCTGAGCAAGGAGGAAGCCAGACATATTTACATTCCAGTGGTTGAGAGTGTGCAAGTTTCAAACCACAGTGGAATGTTCACTGTCTGAGACCTTCCTGCAGCTGAACAAGGAAAACAGAAGTGAAAATAACGAAATGTTCTGGCCTGGGAGGAGGGGAGAAACAAGGTCAATGGAAAACGGTCAACAAGCAGATGAGTGGGATTTGTAGGCGCTTCATTGGTGTTTTTTAGATAAACATAAGGTCGCCTGACTGGGGCTAAAAGAGTTTCTTTCATTTAAAATTTTTTTTTTTATTCATTTGTGGCTTTTTATATAGCGCGAACTTTACCCAAAGGCGTCCGAGCGCTTTACGCTAACCAGAGTATGACTTCAGAGTACATAATTTACATAAAAGATACAGAAAGATAAACTCTAAATTCACATAAGAATGGTAGTAAGCACATAAGACTACTACGATACTAGTGGTTAGAGTTACACATAGACAAGTTGCAAATTTTCTCAAGGTTACATTTTAAGAAAAGTTGAAGCGATTAGGGTTGGACACATATATATTACATATTTACACAGCATGATCATCTTGCCATTGCTAGGGTTTTTGCTTTCACCCCGGCCTTCAGGGTGTAGTTGCAATGACGGGTGGTGATCTTGGGCCTGGACAGATATCCGAGCTGGTGATGGCCAGATGTCCTCGACGCTTGCTGTCCTGGCTGCTTCATCGCGCCCGGGAACTTGAGAATAGTTTACGGAGCCTTGGCCAGTTCACTGTAATGGAAGTCTGGTACTGGTACCCGAGGAGTGCAGGTGTGGGGACATTACGGCCGCCTCATTTTCTTTAACATGGCTGCCCTCAACAATCACTCACCCCAAGAGATCATTGACGTGCAGGCAAGCAGGGCGAGGAGAGAGGCAGCGCCACAGCCCCCCACAGCCCCCCACAGCTTGGTCACAGTTTGGAATCCCATCTTCTCCGGCAAGAGGATGGGGTTTACAGGATAGCAGGATGTGAGCCATCTGCAGACATCCAGCAGTCGGCCAACGGAGGGTGGCGTTGGGCTCATTCTGCCACAGAATGACCGTCCATCTCTCTCTGCCCAACAAGTCACAGGGACGTGGGGGATTGGGAAGGCAACGGCCTCCTGGCTTATATATGACTGCTTTGCAAGTGGATAGGCACTGTGGGGTGGAAGGGCAGGCGGCCCTCTGCAGGCACGTCTCCTAACACTCACCAGGGTTTGTGCCGATGGCGAGCCGAGCCCGGAAACGGGGGATCTCCCCGGGTTCCTACCTCAACAACTCTAGCGTCTGCAGGGTCCTCACCGCTGCGACCAGCAGTCCGTAGTGGGCATTGCGCCGTGGCTCGGTGGCCAGGTAGTGGCGACCTGCTGGGGGGCTTCTCCGGGGATTTACACCGCAAGCCGATCCCTAGCACAGGAGCTTCCCAGCGGGAGCTCCTATACGACGACTATCTTGGATGTTATGCATATCTTTTGTCACAATAAGAAAAAAAAACATTGGCAAAGCCAATAGTTTTCACCTATGTGAGAGCTATTAGCTTTGCCAATGTCTTTAGCATAGAATGGAGAAGAGCAGAGTGAAGTGGCATGACATAGAGTGGTGTAGAGTGGAGTGGCATACAGTAGCATACAGTGAGTGAGCGGAGTGGCATAAAAGAGTGGAATGGACTGGCGTAGAGTAGAGTGGTGCAGAGGAGAGGAAAGTGGTGTAGAGTGCACATGCGTGGAGTGGAGTGGCATAGAGTAGAGTTGAGTAGAGTAGAGAGGCATTGGTTGGAATGGGGTAGATGAGAGTGGCGTAAAGTGGAGTGGCATAGAGGTGAGTGAAACAGAGTAAAGTGGAGTGATGTGGCGTAGAATGGTGTGGAGCTGCATAGAATGGAGTGGCGTAGAGTGGAGTAGTGTAGAGTAAAGTGGCATGGAGTGAAGTGGAGTAGAGTGGCTTGAAGTGGTGTAGAGTAGAGTGGAGGGGTAGAGTGAGGTGGCGTAGAGTAAAGTGGCATTGTATGGAGTGGAGTGGGGTAAAGTGGCGTAGAGTGGGACTTTGTGGCATGGCGTGTAGAGTAGAGTGGCGTAGATCACAGTGGTGCTGAGTGCAGTGGCATAGACTAGAGTGGAGTCGAGTGCAGTGCCACAGAAAAAAAGTAATGCAAAGTAGAGTAGAGTGGATTGGCGTAGAGTAAAGTGGCTTAGAGCAGGTGGAGTAAAGTGCAGTGGTGTAGAGTGGAGTGGCATACAGTAGAGTATTGCAGAGTAGAATGACATAGAGTATTTTACAGTTGAGTAGCCTAGGGTGCAGTAGCATAAAGTAGAGTGGTGCAGCGTAGACTTGCATAGAGTACAGTGGCGTAGAGTGCAGTTGTGCAGAATAGAGAAGAGTGGCGTATAGTGAAGCGGCATAAAGTAGAGTGATGCAGAGTAGGATGCAGTGGCATAGAGTGCAGTGACATAGAGTAGAGGGGTTTAGAGTGCAGTGACATAGAGTAGAGTGGTGCAGAGTAGAATGGTGTAGCGTGCAGTGATGCAGAGTGGTGCAGAGGAGAATGCATTGGCATAGGGTAGAGTGACATAGAGCAGGGGTGTTGTGAACCCCAGGCTTTACCAGCTACAGCAGGGATAGGTGTTCGTTATAGGCCTCTTCTGTCATTAACCAAAGTAAGATGGGTTAATAGGAAAGGGAAAGAAGGATGAAGGGTTAAAATGAAGGATGAGTGAAAGGCTTCATGGGTGGGTGGGTGAAAGGGTGTGTGGGTGGGTGAAAGGAAGCATGGGTGGGGGAAAGGATGGGTGAGAGAAAGAATGGGTGAAATTTTTCATGTGTCGGCAAAAGCATGGGTGAAAGGTCGAATGGGTGAAAGGGAGCATTGTTAAGTGAAAGGATGGTTGAAAGAATAGATAGATGAAAGGATGTGTGGGTAAGTGAAAGGATAGGTGAAAGAGTGGATGTGTGAAAGGATTTGTGGGTGTGTGAAAGGATGGGTGATGTGGTAGGTGGATGAAAGAATGCATTGGTAGATAAAAGGATTGGTGAAATGATGGATGGGTGAAAGGATGCATGGGTGGGAGAAATGATGGGTAGGAGAAAGCATGGATAAAGGGATGCATCTGTGTGTGAAAGGTTGGGTGAACGAGTGGATGGGGAAAGGATGTGTGGGGTGAGTGAAAGGATAGGTGAAAGGCTGGATGGGTAAAGGGGTAGATGGGTGAAAGGATGTATGGGTGAGTGTAAAGAAGTTGTGAAATGATGCATGGGTGAATGAAAGGTTGGGTGAAAGGGTAGATGGGTGAAAGAATAGGTGAAAGGTTAGATGGGTGAAAGAATAGGTGAAAGGGTGGATGGGTGGAAGGATGGGTCACAGGCAGATGAGTGAAATAATTAATGGGTGAATGAAAAGATGGGTGAAAAGATGGGTAAAAGGGTGGAAAGGTTAAGGGATCAGTGGATGAGGGAAAGGATGGGTCAAAGGGTTGATGGGTCAAAGGATATGTGGGTGAAAGGATGCCTGTGTGGATGTAATGATGCTTGGGTGGGTGAATGGGTGAAAGGATGCGTGGGTGAAAGGGTGGATCGGTGAAAAGGATTCATGGGTATGTGAAAGAATGCGTGGGTAAAAGAATGGTAAAAGAATGGATGGGTGACAGGATGGGTTAAAGGACTGACAAAAGAGTGGATGGGTGAAAGGGTGAATAGATGGAATGGATGACAGAACGTGAAGGTGAAATGATTGGTACATGGCTAGATGTTTGGATTGATGTGACAAGGGAGCTCTTACAGGAACGTTTTTGCTTGCTTTTTTTGCTTTCTTGGTTCAACCAGAGTTTTGGTTAGAACTGGGGGTATTTTGATTTTATAGCTACTTCCTTGGCAAATAGTGCAGTGGCGCAGAATAGAGTGCCACAGAGTGCAGTAGCAAAGAGCAGAGTGGTGCAGAGTAAAGTGCAGTGGATTAGAGTGCAGTGGCGTAGAGTAGAGGGGTGCAAAGTAGAGTGCCATAGAATGCAGAGCTGCAGAGTAGAGTGGCATAGAGTACAGTGGTGTAGAATTGAGTGGCACAGAGTGCAGTAGCATAGAACAGAGCGGTGCAGAGTAAAGTGCAGTGGCATAGAGTGCAGTGGTGCAGAGTAGAGTAGAGTGGCGTAGAGTGCAGTAGTGTAGAGTACGTCTAGAAACTTAACATATAATATACGAACGATATTTGGAACCATGCAACATGTTCGCCAGGAGAATAAAGCGGTAGCTGTATTCCTAGATATGGAAAAGGCTTTTGATTCGGTGGAGTGTGGGTTCTTATGTCAAGTGTTGACGAGAATGGGACTTGGGGGGACATTTCTGCACATGCTGGGTATTCTGTATCACAAACCGACGGCTCGAGTGCGTATTGGTGATTTGGTCACTGCCCTGCTCAATATCACAAGGGGCACCAGATAGGGCTGTCCCCACTCCCCGCTGCTATACGCTCTAGTGGCAGAACCGCTAGCCTGTGCTTTACGGGAATACCATGGGAGACAAAGGTATCGGGTTCCCCACTTATAGAATTGTAGTGTCTACATATGCAATGGCACACTTCTTTATGTTCGGGAACCGGAAGAGAACTTGACGGCCGTTATTAGGGAAGTTGTTAGATTTGGTGCTCTGTCTGGTCTTAAAGTTAATTGGGAGAAGTCTTTGGTCTTTCCGCTCACGCCTGCTATAGTAGAGTTTGCAATGGACTACCCCCTTCGCTGGACGGTCGACTCATTGAGGTATCTGGGCATCCGTCTACATACGGAGATGGATATCGTCTTTCGGGAAAATAACAGTACAGCCATCTCTAAGCTAGAGGATGATGTGGACCTATGGATTCGACTCCTGCTGTCGCTGATAGGGCGTATGTCGCTTATGAAGATGGTTGTATTGCCCCAACTCCTCTTTCTCTTCACTAATAATCCCCCGGTGTTGCTGTGCACCTTCTTCCATAGATTGAGACAATTGATGCTCAAGTTAGCCTGGGCAGGTAAACAAGCTCGGGTGCAGTGGGTGGTGCTCACGCTTCCATACCATCTAGGTGGCATGGGTGCACCAGATTTTGAATTATATTACAGGGTGTCGCAGGGAGCGCACTTGCATGCTTGCATCCATGGAGGACAGGGGGTTCCCTACCTTCGGATGGAGCGCTTGTTCACTGCACCAGTGGCCATGCTGGCAGTTATCATGGAACGGGTAGACCGCAGGACTGGTATAATGGATTCTTTAAATACGACGAGACATGTTTGACATTGGCTGCTGCACAATCAAGCGGGTGCTATACTCTACTCGCCGGTCATGCCGATAGAATGGATGAGATGGTTGGGTCCGTGCACCGAGAAGGGAGTTATGCTAGCGTTGCAGTCTATGAAAATAGACGTGGCGGGAGACTTGTTTTATGAGGGAACAGTGCGCACAGTGGAGCAGCTACAGGGGGCGCCGGAGAGCGACAAGCCAATGAACAGGTTTCACTTCCACAGAGTCAGAGCGGCATTGCAGGCTTTGCTATGGGAAGACATGACTGAGCCTCCTGAGGTGCATGAATTGACGCATGTTATTAAGGCTGACTCTCCTTGCAAGATGGTAACCGCTCTTTATTAGATTGCTATGTTGCACAGAGCACACAAATATACGTCTGCCAGGCTGGCATGGCAGCGCAACTTAGATGTCCAACTGGATGGCACTGTGTGGTCTTATTGTTGTCTTAATACCAGAAAAATATCCCTACATGGTAGACACAGGCTGGTGCATTTTAAGTATCTCAACAGGATGTACTACACTCTGGAAAGGCTATGTAGATACGGTTTGCGAGAAAGCGCAGAGTGTGAAAGATGCAGGGTGGAAGTAGCGGACATCATGCATTTGGCATGGTTGTGCCCGGGGGTGCTTGCATTTTGGGAAACAGTGTTTGTGGAGCTTGGCAGAATAGTTGAGGTTGCGTTGGACCCGGACCCGCTCATTTCCCTTTGGGATATACTAAAAAGCTACCAAAGGCGATCCGTAGATTAGTGGACATGGGGCTCCTTATGGCCAAGAGGAGAGCCGCCATGTGCTGGCTGAGGGGGCCGTTCCCAACGCTACACCAGTGGTCAAGAGATATGCTATACTGCTCTATGCAGTCGGACCTTTATAGTGAATTGCTACCCCCTAGAAGCAGACCTAAGAATTTTTGGGGACTTTATGCTACATATACACAAAGTGTGCAAAGCGACAGCGGGGCGGGGGCAAGGACTGCTGGAGACATGGGTGATGCGAGTGGCGCTGACCCGGAGGGGATAGGCTGAGAAGTAGTGTGAGGGAGTATTGTTTCTAGATGATGGGATGCAAAAGTGGGCGGGGGGAGGCAGAGGGGAGGTGGATAGGGTAGTGTTTGTGAGTGGAATAATTGACAGAATGGGAGTGGCCGTGGTGAGCGTGGGTTGCTGGGAAGAGGGAAATGCTACAGGGGGGCTTATACCCCCTGGAATGGGGACCTGAGCTATATAGGCCGAGACAGCTGCATAAGGCTGGGAGATATGTAGGTTCACGCCGCCTGCCCGTTCTGGATGTTGGCTAAATGGCTGTGTTAGTGACTATACGATGGAGATTTGTATCATTTTTGGATATGCGGCTATTTTGCTACGCCTTGCTTGCCTTTAACTGTACCTGTACTATGGTTTAACATCTAAATAAAACCCTTTATAAAAAAAAAAAGTTGAGTGGCGTAGAGTGCAATGGGGCAGAGTAGAGTAGAATGGCTTAGAGTGCAGTGGTACAGAGTAGAGTAGAGTGGCATACAGCCTGATTCATCAAGCTGATTTGCGCTCGCAAAGGGCCAGATTCTGAGAATCTGGCCCTTTGCGAGTGCGATTTTTGCATTTGGGATTCATCATCCCAAATGCAAAAATCGCTAATAGCGATTTCACGAATTTGCGAGGAATTACATTTAAGGAATCTCTATTTGAGATTCCTTGAATGCAATTCATCATCCATTTTAAAATTGCGAATTCGCAATTTCGGCCCGCTATTTACCGCGAGGTCAAACCTCGTGGTAAATAGCGAAAACTTAGAAAAATGCTTTTAACCACTTCCATGCTTGTGACAAGGTCAACTCGTCATGGGTTTTACCTGCCCTGTGCTTATCACGAGTTGACCTTGTCACAAACAATGGGATTTTGAGAAATGCAGCACCGGACGGGAATATACTCTAGCAGTGATGTGGTTAAAAGCATTTTTCTAAGTTGCATGTTGCACACACACATGTCCTTTGGACATGTGTGTGCGCAACACCTGTTCAAATTTTCATTTAAGGGGTGCTACAGGGTGTCCTTTGGACACCCCTTGCACCCTTTAAATCGCTATCTTATTTGCGATTAGCTAATTGCTAATCGCAAATAAGGAATACTCCCCATTCATTCCTATGGGCCTTTTGGCCCATAGGAATGAATGGGGAGTTATTCCTTATTTGCGATTAGCAATTTGCTAATCGCAAATAAGGAATATGTAGGAATCGCATCCTACATGAATCCCGTTTTGCGAGCCTGTAATAGCGATTCCTTATGAATCGCTATTAAAGACTCGCAAAACGGGTCTTTCATGAATTAGGCTGATAGAGTACAATGTTGTGGAGTAGAGTAGAGTGGCGTAAAGTGCAAGTGCCTTAAATTTTTCAATGTTTTTCAACGCAGTTTCAATACTTAAAACCATCCAACTGCGTGAGCATTTATTAGACACAAAGCTGAAGTTAGTCTTAAATTATTCCTCATCCACATACATAATAGATATATTATGAACCTGAAGGCCAACTGGAGTGATATTTGCTTTTAAACAATCAGTGAGAAAATTTACATGCAATTTAGCCTGACAAGTTTTTTATGTAATCGCTCTAAATTAGCCAATATAGGGTATTTTTGTGGGTTGAAAGAAAGATTTATTTTATAATATAATCATCAGTATATGATAATGTTTCTTGTTCTGACATCAGGGAATAAATAAGACATACTCTTGTCATTGATAAAATGAAGGCCGAAATTTCAGCCACAAATAACAAAATTTAAACAGACCAACATTCTTAAGAAAAAAAAAAAATTGCAGAAAGACATAAAAAGATATAGTAAAGAATGCACTTACCCTTATTTGAGGAAAGATTTCCTACCATCTGGGCACTAGTAATCTCACTGGACCCAAGAAAGGGAAGACGTTTGTTTACATTCTCTGCATCTACAGTCGATTCGCCGGTGACTACACCAACCAAGATGGTAGGAGAGGATGGTACATTCATTAATATGCGCCGGTGTACCGGCAAACTAGGAACCAGTATTACACATGGTAGACCAGCAAAATAATTATTCTGAAATTGCGCCCATCTTAAATTTATTATCACATATGTTAAGCTCCAGTAAATTAGAGGTCCTTAGTGCAGGTAAGTCTTTTATACTATTTTTCGATTTTCACAAGTACTTTCACGTCAGATACAATGGAACCAGTGGTGTAGCTCGGCCATAGGGCGCCACGGGGTGCCGCTGTGTTTGCCACCCGTGGCGTCTGAATCTAAAAGCGGGGGGGGGGGGGTTGGCACTGACCGCCACCCTCAAAATTCGTGCCGCCTGGGGAGGACTGGCACCTCTGCCCCCCCCCCCTGCTACGCCACTGAACAGGTCTACATTGCCCATCCACGTTTTACCCGCCATCATATACGATATCCAAAGAAGTAAAAACATTTGAAAAATCTGTATTATCTGAAATTGATCTGCTATTCAAATAAAGTAAATATGTCAGTTACAATCTCACAAAATCTCACAATACTGCATTACAAATCCTATCTTCCCACAGGGATATTGATTTAAACCTGCTGACAAGGGTGGCGGTATCGTGGTACAGAATAAAACAGGTAATGACAATGAAATATTGCAACAGTTGAACAACACAAAACACTACAAAAACAGTCTAAGAACCCTACTGTACCAATAAGGAAAGAAATCCTTACACTAACCAAGGTGGGTCTAAATGAATCCTGACTGAGTGCTAAATATTTTAATTATCTGAATAGGAAGGATTACACCCTTACAGCATTTTATGCATTTCCCCAAATTCATAAAAACAACACTAAACCACCAGGGCAACCAATTGTGGCTGAACGTCAATCAATTCTCTAACCATTAGCAACATATATAGAACTCTTTATCAAATCTTTTGTTCCTTTGACTAAATCCTATACTATGGATAGTCTACCAGTGATCATACAAATGAAAGGTGAATTATTTTGTGACAGACAGGAAATTCTTGTCACAGTGGACGTAGTCTCTCTTCTAGTATTCCTCAATTTGAAGCCCTTGAAATGGTTTACTCTGTTGTAGAGACTGCTACTAGACCACAGAGAATACCTACAAGTTTAACATGTTCAAAATATGCGTATAGCGCACTATGTATATATTTATAAAACTATTTGCCTGTATTGGAGGGTGGGGGGGGGGGGGGCGGTGGGGGGAGAAAATGTTAAAATCTCAATAAAGAACTGTTTAAAAAAAAAAAAACTACCATCTTTTGTACTCAGAAAACTTCCCATGAGAAAAACTCATGTTTTCCTTTAAGAGTGCCAGAAACCTAAGAGATAGATTAGTAAACGCATAAATAAAGCCCCAAATTAATACATTGAGCCAATTATGAGGACTTGGACCCGTTATTGGACACCATCCATGTGGAAATTGTACAGCATGTGCTACTACCAGTATTTTTAAAACATATAATTTGAATGGAATAATATGGCAACTCAGACATGTTTCTAACTGTGCAGAGGCATAGAATGCAGTGGCATAGAGTGCAGTGGTGTAAAGTAGACTGGTGCAGAGTAGAGTGCTGTGGAATACAGTGCAGTGGCATTGTAGAGTGGTGGAAAGTTACATAGAGTGGCATAGAGTGCAGTGGCATAGAGCTGAGAGGTGTCTAGTGCAGTGGTGTAGCATGCAGTGGTGTTGAGTGCAATGGCATAGAATGGTGCAAAGCAGAGTGCAGTGGCATAGAGTAGTGTGCAGTAGAGTGGTGCAGAGTAGTGTGCAGTGACATAGAGTGCAGTGGTGTAAAGTAGAGTTGTGCGGAGTAGAGTGCAGAGGCATAGAGAAGAGTGGTGTATAGTAGCATAGACTGGGGTGGCATATAGTGGAGCAGAATAGCGCACAGTGGCATAGAATGCAGTGATGTAGGAATAGAGTGATGCAGAGTACAGTGACATAGAGTGCAGTGGACCAGAAAAGAGCGGTGCAGTGTGTAGAGTAAAGTGCATTGACATAGAGTGCTGTGGCATAGAGTGGTGCAGAGAAGAGTGGAGTAGAGTGCAGTGGCATAGAGGACAGTGGCATAGAGTGCAGTGAGGTTGAGTAGAGTGGTGCAGAGTAGAGTGGTGTAAATTACAGTGGCATAGAGTAAAGTTGAGTAGAATGCAGTGTCATATAGTGGTGCAGAGTACAGTGTAGTGGCACAGAGTGCAGTAGCATAGAGTAGAGTAGTGAGAAGTACAGTGACATACAGTGCAGTGGTGCAGAGTAGAGTGGTGTAGAGTGCAGTGGTATAGAGTAGAGTGGTGCAGAGTAAAGTGCAGTGGCATAGAGTACATTGGCATAGAGTGGTGTAGAGTAGAGAAGAGTAGAGTGCAGTGGCATAGAGTGCACTGATGTAGAGTGCAATGGGTTGAGTACAGTGCTGCAGAGTAAAGTGGCATAGAGTACAGTGGCCTAGAGCAGAGTGGCATAGAGTGCAGTGGCTTAGAGTGTAGTGAGGTTGAATAGAGTGATGCAGAGTAGAATTATGTAGAGGACAGTGGCATAGAGTAGAGTTGCATAGACTGCAGTGCCATATAGTGGTGCAGAGTAGAGTGTAGTGGCATAGTGCAGTAGCGTAGAGTAGAGTGATGCAGAGCTCAGTGGCATAGAGTGCAGTGGTAAAGAGTAGAGTGGTGTAGAGTACAGTGGCTTAGAGTACAGGGACATAGAGCAGAGTGGCATGGAATGCAGTGGCATAGAGTAGAGCGGTGTAGATAGAATAGAGTGGCAGATAGTGCAGTGCCATAGCGTAATGCAGTGCGGAGTAGAGTAGAGTGGCAAAGAATGCAGTGCCATAGAGTGAAAAGTCGTAGACTAAAAGGATGCAGAGCAGAGTTTAGCAGAGTGGTGCAGAGTGGAGTGGCATAGAGTGCAGTGGCATAGAGTAGAGTGGTGCAGGTTAGAGTGCAGTGGCATCGACTGTAGTGGTGTAGAATACAGTGGTGCAGAGTAGAGTGCAGTAGCGTGGACTGTAGCGGCATAAAGTAGAGTGGTGCAGAGTAGAGTGGTGTAGAGTTTAGTAGTAGAGTGAAGTGGCATAGAGTAGAGTGTAGTGGCATTGAGTAGAATGAGAGTACAGGGTTAGGGGGTGGGAGGGGAAAGAAGCAACATCAAAGTGGTGCTGGTGGGAGGGAATTAACGCTACATGGATGGGGATATGGAAGGCAGACTGAAAACTGAAACACACATATGGAGTGCATGAACACATAAAAAAGTATCCCGAAAAACAAGAGCAATGGATGGACACAAGTACTTGGTCCATGCTCCTGGGGAGGTTCAAACACAAGAAAAGGACATGATGCCCACATGGCGTGACAAACAGGAACAAAGCAAATGAGAGCAATGCTGAAGCTAACAAATGGTAAGCTATGAGCGGACTATAAGTCCACTGTATGTAAACAAAAGTCTTGCAGAGACATCTCATGTGCTCTCTTGGCAGAAACCTAATATGCACAAGCAAACATCAGAATTCAGCTAAACCCCTACAAAGGGGATACTTGCCAACCAAAATCTGATATGCATGATGAAGCAGCAGGTATTAGTGAGTGTCAGGACCAAGTTTGGATTAAACCCCACCCCCACCAAGTCATTTAATTGTCACAACCTTTGGCAGGACCCTTCCAAAGAAGGCCCTGTGTATTCCGCTTTCCTGTTACAATATGCTGACAGGGTCATTCTAGATGCAACTACTGTGGCAGCACCGCTAAGTGGCACCAAAGCCGCAGCTTTTTTCGCATAATAAAAGATTTGGCACATTTGCGGCTAATCCAGCATCTACTGCACATTCTACAGATTTTGAAAAAAAAAAACGTTTCTAGCTTGAACAGAACAAAAGTTCCTAAAAATGTAGCAATATGTGTTCGCGCTTGTTAGACTACTCTAAGGGAAGGTAACTGGTCATCTGTCTGTTAAATTGTTGCTAATGAGGTGAAATATTTGCCCAGATAGTTTTACTATGTGTAAAAATGACAAAACAATACTATCAAAACATGTGCCACATTATGCCGCATAATTTGGTGTTTTCTTGCCATATAATTTTGTCTACCCTGACCTATAATTTGGTGCTCCCTTGTCGCATAATTCCCTGTGGCCCTGAGTATATTTTTCCTTAATTAAGAACTGTTCCTTGGATATGCAATGAAAGAGAAGCCTCACAAAAGTTTGGAGCCCTGGTTGCACAAAAGCTTCTATCCTACCTGGTCATTGAAATTAACTGCCCTCGATTCAGCGGGGGCCGGCTTAGTAAACGTGGTGGGGCAGGGTGGGAGGGTAGGGGAGTCGACAGACGACGGAACAGGTATAATTTTCTTTTTAACTTTATTTACCATTTTTAATGACACGCATCATATCCAACAGAAGTGCTCACTGCATGACCAATTCCACACAGGTCCAATCAATAATGACTTAAATAAAAATCATGACCACAAATCACAAAAATATGCAGATTAGAACATTTGATGACAGTCCCATGGCCGATTCGTCCCTTTGAACGAAAAAACCCACCTCAACCTCACCACCCTCTACTATTGGCAAACTAAACATTTACAGAGCTCCTAGGCCCATCCTTCCTATAAAATCACAACAACATGATCAGATACACTACTGAAGTGGCAGTACCAAAACATTCAATCAACCTATCCCAGAGGGGACTATGCCCAATTCTAGTTGAGAGCTTGAAGAACAGCGCTCAGTCACCACTTATTTTTTGAACGGTCCCTAAATGTCCTTGGGATGGGAAGAGCGAGGTAACGTGTTGGAGTAGAGTTCACTGTTGGTGTTGCAATAGGCTAAACTATTGAGCCAGCTTTGTAATGTGGGGGTTGTCTTACGACCCCAGTGAATAGCGATTTCTCTTTTGGCAAGTAGCAAACTAATGGCCACAAATCTACGAACACTTTTGGGAACATTAACCACATAACCCAATAATCCAATTTCGGGTGTAAGGACCAGGGTCAACTCCGTCATGTCTCCCAATGTTTTATGTACCGCTTCCCAATATGTTTGTATTTTGTGGCAGGACCAAGTAAGATGTGCAAAGTCCACTTGTGGGGCATTGCATTTCCTGCAGAAGTGTGGTGTGGACTTGTCAAGTCTGTGCGATTTCTCAGGAGTAATGTATAATCTGCGCAGGAACTTAAAATGGAGTAGTTTATGTCTGCTATTTAGAGAGACCTCTTTCGTCACCACGCAGCACCTCTCCCATTGCTGGTCCCAGATCCTCCTCCCAGTTGAATAGGTATGATTAAATAAATGAATAAGACCTATTCCTTTGTCTGTCGGCTCCCCCCCCCCCCCCCCTGCCCGCTTACCCTGCCCTTCCACGCTTACATGTGCCGGCCGCCGCCTACTCTATTACAGCAATGGCTGCATTGTGACATTCAGCCTTTTGGTGGAGGAGGAGTGGGGGAGCCTGGAGGTGGCTTGGAAAGGCTGCCATTAAAAGTGTCACCCAGCAGAAACCCCTGGGAGCCCACAGGATAGGACATTGCTGGACTGACATGCAGGCACGGCCTCAAGGCCTCAAGGCACGTTGCTGAGCCATAAAACTCCATGGTGACCCTTAGGATTACGTTACCGCCAAGGCTATGTCAAACCGGCCAGAGACTACACCCACTATAGCCGTTATTACCAGTGGCCTGTACATCCTGATGTGCCCAATAACTGAAATGACTGCGCCCACCATAATTATCAATTTAGTTTTTTTTATATAGAGAATTCGGGTGGTCAAAGCTGCCAAATTCTCAGTGTGAAACTCAAGGGAAAACATGTGGAAATCGTCCAGAAAGCACTGATTCCTGCATGTTTCCCCCACAAATGTGTAATCCTCTTAATTTCCCTACCCAGGGCATTACTGGAGAGCTCCCAATAAAGGTAATTCCATGGCGGGAAAATAATGGCCGTCAGTTGGTGACACTAATAGGTTTTGGGGTGTGCTGACATGACTAGAGGTGGAATGCCTTACAAAGGAGTGTAGTACTTCCCAGCAGCATTATTAAAATGCACTCTGACTTGATCACAAATTGGAGCCATTAGAGCTGCTACTGCTGTGTTTAATTTACTCTCTTTGAATGCATTTTGGCTGTGCATGTCAATGAAAAGTTCGAGAAAGTTTTATTAATTGAAGCCAAAAATGTGTGAGGTCACATTTTTAAGTTTTGGCAGGCACATATTGTTTAAAACGCGCACCAGAACCTCTTTCACACGAATGACCACTTAATTTATAATCTTTAACAATGTGAGAACCTGAATACGTTATTACACATTGTTAAATACAGAATAATTGGGACTTGTATTAGCGGGGGAGAGTTTAAGAAGCAATACTCTCAGAGTGACTTGTTCAAGAGGGTATTAGTCTAGGGGGACATCACGTAATTTTCTTCTTCCCCCTCTTTTGTACACATGCTCCCAATGTTCTTTACAGTTCTCTGCCTCTCAGGAGGAGTACTCGAGGGAAACATCCTTAACAACGGAACCGTTACAACGCGATACCGTTACAACGCAGGATTTACAACGAAAGTCGTTACAACGACTTTCGCTGGAGGACGCTCTAGGATAGGGGATCGTTTAATTTACTAACCAACACCTTCCCTACTATCCACGGGGACTGGAGTTGGAATAGTAAATTAAATTATTCACTATCCAGCACCCCCCAACGCACGTCGTTGTTACGACTTGCGTTGTTAAACCTGCGTCGTAAAGGTACACGTTGTAACGGTACGCGTTGTACCATCATACATCCGTACTCACCACCCCTTGGATTAATTTTCCCGCAACCATGGTATGCATAGTCCTTCTTTGGTTTCTCTTTTTGAACTGTGTAGCCTCACATTGACATTCCATTGTCCCTAAAGGCTAGCACGTCTGATCAAATAAGTGAGGGGCATATTCTAAAGGACTTAGGGCAGAGTTAGCGGCACTTTATCGCAGCCAAAGTGTCGATAAATTTATCGCCGTATTGACAAGCTGGTGCTAACATCTGATATCACCAGTTTCCCTGCGATAGCAGCCGCAAAAACATCGCCACAGATGACACCGGCAACTAACGCTAATGATATGCAGAGTAGGCGTTCCTGTGCAAAAAGCCACAACAACACTACTTCGCAACATTCTCAACGACCAGCCAGATCGGTGATAAGATCCCGAAACAGGCGATAAGGCACCAGCCACACCTGAATAACAACAGATACTACTGATCATGCGGCTCGGACACCCAAAAGGGCCACAACAACACCGCCCCCCCCCCCCGGACCCTCCCCCGGACCCCCCCTGACCCATCCCCCCCCCCCACGGACAAAGATATTTGACATCAACTTTACGAAATAATGGACAAAACAATTCGCCTAATGTCGCACAATTACAACAATTAAAATTCATGTGTGGTCAGAAAAAGGAGAATCATTCATTCATCTTTGAATTTCTAAACAAATCATTTTAATCAAGTTAAACTCAAAACAACTATTTGGAAGAGTCATGGCGGGTCTTCTCTGGACAATCTGTAAGTCACAGTCTGCAAGACAAAATTCAAGATAAGAAGGTGTGTCATGCGCTCATCAAAGGACAGAGAGAGAGAGAGAGAGAAAGAAAGGCAGAGAGAGTGAAAGGAATCGAGGGAGAAAGAGAGAGAGAGAGAGAGAGAGTGCGGACACTGCAGACCCAGGCCTCACCGCTCACCTGCTACCACCGGTGTGTCTCCAACCACTTGCCGGTATAAACTGCAGTCCACCAGGTCCCTTATCTGAAACAGAATCTAGATTTATGAATGGCAGAGTTCATATAATTGCCCATGCCATCATAGCTTGCCCACCCCTGTGTACACAGGTTGCTGCACCACAGCCCCTCCCACCACCCTGCGGTGATTGCCCGCCCCTGGGCACCCAGGCCACACTGCTCACCTTCCTCCACCGGTGTATCTCCAAGAGGGCCCACCACGTGCCGGTGCAACTCCAAGCCCGGGGCCCACGACCTTGTCAGCCTCCACATCATGCAGTCCCGCACCGCGGGTCACCAGGTTACACACGTGATTCTGGGTCTTGATTTTGCAATGGCAGAGATCATATCAGTGTACACGGCATCATCGCAGGCTGCACACCAGCTCAGCTCTTTAGGTGCCACTAACTCTGTGAACCGCGAGGCAACGCTATGTGGGGGTAGGCCCACGCTGCCCGCTGGCTCAGGCCTACACTGCAGTCCAGGAGGGCTCACACAAATCCTTACTAGTCTTGATCGACAGGACGGTGCATCATCGCAGGCTGCACACCCACTCAGCATTTAAGGTCTCCCTACCCCAGTGCACCGAAAGTCACTGTCCCGTTGCGGTAGGCCTGTGCCGGCCACAGTGTATCCGGTGCCACCAACTCTGTGCAACGCAAGTCATGGACTCTTTATGATTGAGTATTGTGATGCGGACGCCATCATGTCACCTCCGGCAGTAGGGAATGTGATTTGGTAGGGCCCTAGGACCTCATGCATAAATAATAACCATTCAGATGCACCAAGATAGAGAGTGGAAATGGCGTAGAGCACGTGCGCCCGGCCCTTTTTATTGGCAGGGTCACATGTTCTGTGATGCGTGTGCTGGATGGGTGTAGTGTGGGTGTAAACCAGCCATGAGGGAGTGGCTGTGGCATGCTAACAACTAGACCTGTGATCAACAGATCACTACAGGGAAGACCTGGGACATGTAACGTTGTCATCCCCCCCCTGTAAGCTTAAGCAGAGTGGGCCGGCCTGGCATGTGCCAGTCCAGCGTAGGGGTGTGAACAATGACCAAGGGTCTCTGGGCATGGTTCCGTCCTGGGCTGGACAAGGAAGTAATTAATGCATGTGTCTCTGTTGTAGTGTCGGCACCACTGGGACCGCAATCGGTAATATTGCACCCTGTGACTCAAGTCCCACAACATGAGCAACATGGACGTGAGGGGGAGTCACTGACCCTACATTCATCCATACTTTCACACTTGAATGTTCATAGCCATGACACATCTGTGTGAAAATGAATGTTTAATGCACATTCAGTGGAGTGTTGTAGCTGGAGCAGTACAGGGCCATGCAAGCCCCACTTTACATTGTTGGCCCATGGAGGGCCAGCCAGAGTCCTTTAGGGAAAGACACGTTCATCGGAAGAGGAAGAGTTCAGTCTGCAGTCTGATTGCTGGGTCATTAGTATCAAACAGAATATGGCAGTCCATGTCGAGGTCCAAGGTGAGTGTCGCAGAGTGTACCCGGGACAGTGGAAGGTGATGATGCAGAGGGCAGAACCAGGCAGAAACAGGCCATATGGCGAAAATGAATGTTACTGCTTCCTTCTTACCGGTAAGGCAGATTCATCCACATCTTGTCCTCTGCTGTTTCATGTGCTTCACATGTGGGTGGTGGTGTTCTGTCTCCAGCACTGTGTGGCAGTGACACCTCAGGAGCCAGAGGTGGAATGTCTGCTGCAATGTGTGACACTGACACTTCAGGGGGCAGAGATGTGGTTGGAGTCGTAGCAGCAGCATTCATCCGCGCCAGGTCTTGTGGCAGCAATGCCATGAGGCGGGTCTGCAGTGCATTGAGGAACCCAGCTACCTCTCGCTGGTGTGCAGCTGTGTCAGCCACTCTTTCCACCTGCGTCCACTCCATGTAGTCCATGATCCTCCGCATGTGTCCCAACTCCCAGGTGACATCACTGGAGCCTCTCTGACTAGACAGTTGGTTTTGTCTCCGAGTCAGGACTCCAGCGATGTCAGCCATGGATCACTGGATAGCACGGAGTGGACTGTGGGTGTCAGTTAGGGACTGTGAGTGGTTCCTGATGGGGCGTAAACACCCACTTATGGCATCTAGTTTGGATGCCATGAGGTCAAACTCCACCACACCTGTTCAGCCATCTTCTCCTGGGACCCCAACACATGGCGTTGGAAGGCCATGTGTTGTTCGTGGGGGTCCTGGGGGGCAGCCGTAGTGGTGGGTGCTGCCTGCTGTGTGGTCTGTGCAGGGAGTGGGGTCTCCTCGATGCAGCTGGGCTGCCCTGCTCCTGGAGGTGGGGTGACGTAGCTGTCAATGAACTCTTGGAGGGCGTCTGTGTCGAAGGTGTGGAGGTCCTCTTTGTCATCAGTGAAGAGAGGTTCGGTCTGCTCTGCAGGAGGTGTTGGTTTCTCTCTGCAATGTGAAGGGGAGGTGCAGTTTAACATTGTGTTCACATGTATGTTGAAGCATTGTACATGTTTACATACAGACTGCATGACATGGTACATTGTGACTGTTTGGGAGGAGCTGTCTATTTTATGCGGGACAGTAGACATTTCGACAACATCACGGATGTGTGTTTGTACTTGTACATTACCAACTCACTTTTCCCAGCTGTGCCAAATGTGATTGGCCAGTTTTTACACACAAGCGGCACCAGTTGTGTCGTCTGTTCTGTTGTGAGCGTGTTGCGGTTTGTACCACATTGTTGTCTCTGTTGATGTGCTCTGCATGTTATGTGTGTGTGCTGCATTTTGGGAGAGTCGCCCCAGCACCTCTGATTTTGCTGCCCCTTATCCCTTTCATGCGGTGTGCCTTTGACTTCTGTGCTTATACAGTGCTGAGATGTTGCAGATTTGGGTACATTGGGCTCTTGGTGGGAGTTGGGAGTCTGGGACATGGTTTGTCCGCAGATGTGTTGTTGACGTCAGGGGTTGTTTGTGCACGTGGATGTGTCAGAGTATGACCTGCTCCTTTATGGATGTGGTCCACACTCAGCCACCTTAGTGTCGTGGCGTGCAACATTTCATGATATATTGACTGCAGCAATGCTATTCGTCATGCAGTGTCACTTGCATTGTCAGTGTTGCTCACAGACACGCTGCTTTGCTGGGTTTAACACATGTGCACGGGTTGGTTGGTAGATTATTGGAGTGTGGGAAGGGCCCCCTCTTGGCACATAGCCGACGGGGGCCTACTTGCTGTTTCTAGGTGTGCTGCAGTGTGCCAAGGCGATCAGAGACATGCTCCAGAGTCATAGTAGTTGTATATTTAATTGTGCATGTGTGCCATTGTGCCCATCTCTCCCCATCCCCCCATCCCTGGTCGTTACTCACCCTGTTGCTGTTGTGTCAGGTCATGTTGAGCAGTGTCCGGTCCCCCAACTCCTGCCACCGTCTCCACACTGATGACTGTGGACACCATTTCCTCCATCTCATCCAGCTCCTCCTGTGGCACTGGACTCCCACCTCCTTCTGGTCGTTGGCGAGTTTCTGCTTGGTTTTGCGCTTCACATCATTCCAGCGCCCTCTTGAACTCTTCCATTGTCCTCTTCAGCACTCTGACTGCATTCACCTTGTCCAGGATAGACTGCCATATTCCATATTTTGTTGCCAATGACACAGTGGAGGTGACGAACAGTAGTTGATGGTGTTCTATCACCTCCCTTATCAGGATCCTGTTTTCCTGCGGACGGAACCACGTCTTCCTCTTCTTCTTGTCCTTGCCCTTCCCTGACCCTGAGGTCCCAAGCTGGTCCTCCGTGGGGCTTGTGGGGCTCTGGTTGTCCTCTGTACTTGCTCCGGCTACCTCCATTGTACTTGGCAGTTGTTTTGCTTTTGTTTGTATTTTTTTTCTACATTTATAGTGATTTTTCCCATCTGACATCTGTGAATTGCAGGCCTGGCAAAGATTATCGCAGATTTTTTTATCGCGGTTGGGCCCATCGCAACTTTTTTCACGTTGGGGTTTACATTTTTATCGCAATCCCAGTGACTTTATCGAGTTATTTTCCCAAGATAGACGGCGATATGAAACATTGCATTAACAGATTTTGGCGATGATTATCGCACGTTCTTGAGAATATCCCCCTAAGTATCTTTTGTTTTACCCTTTTTCTTTTTTCCTTCTTCCCAAAAACACATGTACGATATGGTATACATCATGGAAGGAAAGGGTGGTTGTTATGTAGGAGCTAAAAAACAAGCATTGCAAATGCAATAGGTCTCGCATTTGTTGAAGCTGGGTGTGTTGACATTCTAAATCTCAATTTTTTTTACCGAGCCATGTTGCAGGTTGCTGTACCATACATTGCAAAAAGGGCCCTCTTTTGGTCTCATATGCTACTGCAACATGGCTAGTTAAAAAAGCATTCCAACTCTAACAAATAATAGACTTATTGTATAGACTTTGGCAAGCTTCTTCCATGAAAAGAAAGGCGCAGCTCACCAAAGTGTATTTTTTTCTTCAATATTGTAAGCTTTTGGTAAGCAGCGCAGCACATTGCCTGACCCATGCTACTTATTAAAAGTATATAATATTTTAGTGACTCTGATCCATAGACGGGAGGCAGCGGGGGACTATAGAAATGTGCCAACAAAAAAAAATGGAAGTATGGCAATTTAATATCTTGCACAATGTACTACTAATATTTCTAATAATGAACTGCAATGGAAAATGTATGCACCGTTTACCTGACAGATGCTCTGTTAATGTTATCAATAAAAACAATTAAAAAAAAGTATATAATATTTAAAAAATAGACTTTGGCTAGCTGTGCCGAAGAAAAAAAAGGAGTGGCTTGTCAAAGTCTATTTTTTCAATATCTTAAGCTTTTGGTAAGCAGTGCAGCACACTGCCTGTGCTGTGCTGCTTACTAAAAGCTTACCCTAAGTGAGAAGGATATGCCCAAATGTGGGTCCCGTGCTCACTGCACCACTGGATACAAGCTAGCCCGGCTGATATGGGGTGATGCTCCGAAACCAGGCCCAGGTTGCTTGTTTCTGGTCCAGGGGGGACCTGGCTTGGCATTTCTGGCAGGACTGTTCCAATGAGGCACAGGGTCAAGACTGATTTGCATATGGCTGGGTTCAAACTGGAGTGGCATGGTGAGCAAAAGAACTATGGAGATCCTTGTGACTGGGGGTGAATATTTGCATTGTTCAGCACTCCGCCCATTATTTGTTCCTTTTGCCTGCATCTGAACTTACCACTCCCATGTAAGAGCTTGATTCCCTAGCCACAGCAAACATGTGTTCCACTTTTCACCATGCCGCTCCTCAAGAGGGATAAGGACTCCCTAGACACAGCAAGCATGAGTTCCCTGTCTGAACACATCTCACTCACATAGGGAGAATGCATCCCTATGCACGGCAAGTATGTGCTTCACCTCTGAACATGCCTCTCCCGCAGTGGGAGTATGACTCCCTACAGCAAGCATATGCTCCATGCCTGACCACGCCTCTCCCACAGAGTGAGCAGGACTTCCTAGGCACCGCAAGTATGTGATCCACATCTGAACCTGCCACTCTAATATAAGAGCTTTATTCCCTGATCATAGCAAATGTGCGCTCCACTTATGAACACGTCTCTCCCAAACAGGGAAAATGCCTCCCTAGGCACAACAAGCATGTGCTCCACACCATAACACATCTCTCTCCCGGGGAGAATGACTCCTGATGTAACGCAAGCAGTTGCATCAAATCAGAATATGCCTCTTCTACATGAGGAGAAATGCCAATTACTAAATATGTGATAGAAATGCTCACTCTTCTAAACAATCGGGTTAACACCCCTGAGTAGCACTTCTGTTGAAGCTGGTGGTGGACCTCTACTTAATAATGATTCATGACACACACTGACATAAGATATAGCTTTATTCACCTGGTATGTCTGGGGTAGAAAATTAGAGGGATCTAACCAGATCCCAGATCCAGCAGTTATTATTGAACCGGATCCAGGATACTAGCCAGCCCTAGTGAAATATGCAGAATTTGTCCCGGGAGTGATTTGCCTACAATGGGACACATCCAGCACCTTGTCTTGTTTTCTGTCCTCAGCAGCACCCTGCAGGGAGTAAGAGGACTTTCTTATTTTTGCTTCCAGCTGGGCCCAAAAACAAAGGCTTAATTTAAAGGTCCAACTGTTGGCCCTATCTGGACCCTAACATCTAGAATACCTTACAATGAAGGGGAAACAAAGGCACACAGCACACAATGTCATCAAATCTTTTCAGCCTCTCCTTTCCGTCCTAACCCGGACTTCATCAGGGCTTGTTCAATTCTTGTTGGACCTTTATTTATATCTCAAGTCAAACGTGCATCTTTTTTAAGCGCTCCCATGAATAACCTCTTTATTTCATGTAACCAATTTATTATACATTCTTCATGATCAATCCGTAATCAACGTCCTGATTTTCACCATATCTCATTCACGAATACTGTGTTCTTGTTTCACATCAACAGTTTTTGCTAAGTCCTCACGATCTTCCTTATTCCATATTCTGTAGTCCTCTCCTTCACAATCACAAGTGCCTCATTATTCTCTACCCTTGTAAGTCATTCCCATGAGCAGCCGGTCTGATAAATCCCGCTGTCCGTGATTGTTTGCACGTTTGACTTGTGATATGAATAAAGGTCCAACAAGAACTGAACAACCTCTGATGAAGTTCGGGTTACGACGCAATGAGTCGGCTGAAAATATTTGATGAAATTGTCTGAAAATATTTGATGAAATTGAATGAATGACATTATATGATGCTCTTTCTTTAATAAATTTGGAACAAAAATTCTTTGGACTTGAAAAATGGCCTGTGGACTGGACTTTCTTTGAGAAATTCCAAATAATTGATTGATAAAATTGAAAGAAGGGGATACTGGAACAGAACTTTCTGCTATTGATCAGGGTCTCCCTCTTGGATTCAGCTCAGGTTGATCATTGGGCATCTGCACGGATCTGCTTACGCCAAATTTGGACCTTGCCTTACCTTCCAAATTTAGCAATGATGGTCTTTTATTTGCCTGCTGAAAGTTGGTGAGGGGAAGAAATAATTCAAGATTATACTTATAATCTAGTCATGCTTTAAAGACCACAGCCTCAGAATTCAATTTTATTATAAGGCCAAAAATAATTGGATATATATGTAACAGAGAATTAGTGAGTATAGGTACAGGAAAATCAATACAGATCCAAATCTATACATATAATTGATTCGGCATAGAAGACACAGAATAATAAACTCCAAAATTAGTACACAACCCAAGATGGATGCGGAATCCAAGTCCTTTTTCATTAGGAAGGAAAGCATAAATTATCACTCCCAATCTCATTTTCCAAAGGTGTCAGCACGTGTCGACTTCCTAAGAAGTACTCATGTCAAATGGGTCAAAATAGCTTAGGACTAGGGAGCTCACTCTTTGCTCCTTCTCCTCTGAAAATCTAGAAGTCTGATTTTTCTGTCCATGTGCATAATACAAAAAGACAAACTCAGCCCCCCCCCCTCCTAAATGTATCACATGACAAATTATTTCACTCTCCAAGGTTGTGGTAATTTTCCATAACTTCTCTAATTAAATCTTCTTTTCTTCCAGTGGCCTTGGAGTGTAGATAGGCCAGGCACAGAAGATATCCTCCCTTCCCGCTTCTCAGACTCTTGAACGACATTCCAGTTATCTCCTTAAACTAAAGTAACAATGTTGAAATCATTATACCTGCAATGGGATGAGAGCATACTGTTCCTGTTCACAAAATCTATTCATTTAATTATTTCTTTTAGCTACCAAGAGTAGCGAAACTATCAACAACCTGCAGCTCTGGGCCTACTGTGCAGACAATTTAAACAACACACCGTTACATTGATATGAATATAATGTCATTCTGCACGTTATAAATACAGAAAGGATAGTATCTCTAATGCATACAAATCCTACTTAAAGATATACATTATGATTCTATGTTTACGATGTTGAATGAATGTATTTGATAAACGTAATACACTGCACACAATAAAAATAGAGATAAATGTGTTTATACCATGAGTATAAAGCACCCCTACATTTTAGAGTGTTGTGTGCGCTTAATCACATCCATACACATAGCTGGCACACTTGTCTCATGAGTTCGGCGGAAACAGGATGTATTTAGAAATTAAAGAATATTGTGTAATATAATCTTGAACAAAACGAATAAATTAAGGAAGGCCGGCAGTTTATTTATTTATTTATTTATTTATTTATGTGCTTTTATAGCGCCTGAATAAATCCCCGAAGGGGTATCTCCGCGCTTGTGCTGGATAAGGAGATTTGTACCATGCCTGGTCATTTACAGAGGTGGTGAGTCATGAGCTGATTAATTAATAGTAAAAAGGTAAGTCTTGAGGGTTTTACGAAAGGATAAATGGTTGGTGATGAGTTTGAGTTTAAGGGGAAGGGAGTTCCAGAGAGCGGGTCCTGTGTGTGCCAGAGCACGACCTCCCTGACGAGATTTTTTTATTTTATTTGCAACTATGAGCAACGATTGCCTCTTACAGTTCTGGAATGAACTCCCCCCGAGTAACATAAGCTTTCATTTTCTCTACTCCGTCCTTACAAGTTTTCACTTCCCCATGCTTATTACAGTACGAACTCCCCAGCAGAGGGGACTTCAAGGATAGGCACTGAGCATGAAGTTGGGGGAAGAGAGCCCAGTGAAAAGATGAGAATGAACTACATGTTTTGTCTAGAGCAACAGATGAGCAGCTGGTGGGTGCCAATTGTCCGCATAGGAGACGTGGATGGGTCTCACAGGTGACATCATGTAGCCCTGTAAAACTGTGTGATAGCTAAGCAGAAGGGATGGGCGTGTAGCCTACAGTCAACTATCATAGTATGTACATGCTGAAGGTCATCTTAGCATTACACAACCAGCAGAGAAAGAATAACATCTTTCCTAGGGGAAGCGGTTGTCAGTACATCCAAGGGCAAGGTGAATAGGCTTTTGGAGCAGTAGAGTAGGGATGCATCCACCCCCAACTAAAGATAGTGCAACATCAGCACAAGAGGGGTCCATAGCACATGCATTAACAAAGGACCAGCTTTAGCTACAATCAGAGCATGCAACATAGAGCATATTCAGAAAATGAACTAGTTATAATAACTGCATTATGGCCACACCAAGATCACAAAAAACAGACAGCAAACTCAAACACCATTGGAATGACCAACGCAGGCCAGGGTATGGGGGCCTAGTCGCAGAGGGGGAAGACCATCCTAGCAAATGGTCTGCACCGATGGCACATAGATAGTTCAGTCATGCAAGAGGTGTCCAATCTAAGCACCAGGGACTAACATTGAATTTGACATGGGCCCAACATATCATGTCCATACGCGAAGGTCGCTATGCCTTCAGAGGGCAAGTATGGAAAGGGAAAGTGGAAATAAGCTAGTATATGACCACAAGATTTGTTGGGCGGAAGTGGGTTATTACGACAGCCATGGACGCAGTGCACTCAAGTCAGAGGCACCTGGGTGGTTCTTCCCCTTAAATGTCCAAACGTGCAACAGCGGCAAAAGAGAGTGCTCCATAATAGAACCAATATTGGTAAATCACCCGCTTTATCCAACCGGAAGGTGGACTACAGTGCATTCAGAGATATAAACTTGAAGTAAGGAAAGGATCAGTGGTTCCAAGTGGGTTAATAGAACAAAAAAACAAAAAAAGGAGCAAGTCAGATGACTAGGTCACCACGCCACAGAGCAGACAAAATAGACCTAATGCGATACTGCGGTGTAAGATGGCATTAATTGAATGACATGAGCGCAAGAAAAGGCGATACAAGTCTAGGCTTCAAGACCACAGTTCAACTATGGGTAACAAGGCATGCAAAGGAACTCCAACTGACATGGTATAGATACAGAGTGTCAACTATACCATAAGTGGGCAGACAGTAACATATACAGAAAGTCCGCAGCAGGCTAACAGCTCACACAGATAGGGAGACGTTCAACTCCCAGGTTGTGCTTTGGGATCTGCTCGGCTCAAGGATGGCAGCACTTCAGAAGCCCAAAGCGGTAGCCGTCCATAGGCAGAGATTTAAAAACAAAAGACAAAAAAAAGATGGGTGGTAGAGGAGAATGCAAACTATGATGGAAGGGCTGACAGTACCAAAGGGGCAAAGGCCAGCTTCATCAGTACCTACCTATTTGACAGTCAGTTAATGGTCACAAAGAACCCTAGAGGTACAGGTGGAGGACACAGGGTCGCGGTAAGCCACCCTGAGCCTTGGAGGGTCTTACGGGTGATCTTTATGCAAAAAAAGGCGAGCAATACCCCATTAAAGGGGAAAGAGGCCGCCAATATAAAATGAGATCCTCAGGCCATAAGGGGGCCATGAGAAGAACCCAACGGCGACCCCTTCATCCTGTAAGGGACAATTGGTTTCCAGACAGCTGGGGGTTGGCCTTACCTCGCTCCATGGTGGCACGGGTGCAGAAAACACTTAAAAAAGCAGTAAGCCGCAGCCCCAATACGTAAGGTACAGCACCGGTTAAAGAATGAGATGGCAATGTAATGCCCAGGTGGCCGGAGATTGTTTCAGGAGTGGTGTCAGCGGGTAGTCCTTCACTGCGCTGCACTCTGATGATCACCAGTAAGATAGCCCTACCTGTGTATATGCATAACAAGAATGCAAATAAATTGCAAGAGTTTTCCCACAAGAAAAGATGTTGGTGTGTTTTGTTATTTATAATGCAACTGTATAACTGTGTTTTTGTTACAAGTTAGGCTCCCTATAACGTTATGTGAGATAACAGTGGGCTAGTGGTGGAAATACTAAGACACCACTATCTTCTTCTGCATTTATTTCCTTGTCTGCAAACCCTGGTAGCACTTATAACAGGCTCAATTTAACAGGCTCAGGTTGTTTCCTGGAGTAGGTAAACACCGTAACCCACACCACTCGCTGTGGTCCAGTAGATTCATTATGAACATGAAAGTAGTAGACGTGGATCTAATCTTGGCTTTACTACACCACCAATAAATGCTGCACTAAAAATCTGAGTAAGGGGCAGAGACAGCGACCTTTTCCTTGAAGGGCGGATCCTGGGCCTTGTTATCAGAAACACACCCGCCCTGTTTGTGTTCTAGTGGGCAAGTTTGAAAATGGCGCCTCGAAGCTCTGTTTTCAATGCAGTCCGCAGTTTGTGGCCAAACTGTGCCATTGGGAAATTACTTCTTGAACTTTTTCCTCTGCTCCCCTTTTCTGGCAGGATGGGTATATGATATCAACACAAGACTGAACGTTGAACCTTGATCAGAACCTGGATCAGTACAGGAAATTGGCAGTATGTTCCCAGATCATGCCCACCAGCAGATGTTTCATTCAGATATGATTTTATAACGTATTTATGAATTCAGGGATGTAGTGGACATGTAATGACCATTAAGCGCTTCAACGCTTTGTCATGAGTAGTAATGCTGTATAAATGCAATTTAAATGCCATTCAATACAGTTTACTCGATGATCACTGTAAAGAAAGGACTAAACCTCACCAGTTTCTCTCAAATAATGTCTTTGCTCTTATATTAAGTTTTAATAAAGCTATACCAAACAATTAAAACATCTACCAAATCCCAGAGCAGCAGTGGAAAGTAAATTGCAAAAATTCCAGAAGCCACAAATTTATATTTTCATTATGTTCATACAGCGAAATTGCAGAAGGTAATTATTTTGCTTCACAAGGGGTCTCAAAGTCTGGCTAATTTAGTTCTGTGGAATGAAGATTTTGAAGCCCATCCCCTCTTGGTTTAGGGCCTGTGCGCTGGAGTTGTTCACAGCCCTAATTTAGCATCTCTAAAACTGAACATGTTTCTAAATCTGTGTTTCGCAAGGTTCCTGTTGTGCTCAGCCCTTCCCTCCCATTCAGTTTATAACAAACACTGACACCCTCATAGTCACCTGGGAATACCTCATGTTATGTGCGAGGGACAGCTCGCTCGATCACGAGTGGTGTCTTAAACTGCCCTTGTGTGCAGGGCCGGACTGGGAAAGAAAACCGTCCCCGGCAAAGTGCTCGGCCGGCCCCCCTCCCCACTCATGGGGGGGTTGGAGGTGCCGCTGAGCTCTTTGACGGGCCGTTTTTCGGCCGATTTTGGTACAGGGCCGATTTTGCAGCTACGCTGCAAAAACGACCCTGTAACAAAAACGCCCCCCAGGCAGGGCCGGACTGGGAACCAAAACTGGCCCTGGCAAAGTGCTCGGCCGCCCCCCTTCTCCTCCCCACTGGGGGGGATTGGATGTGCCGCCGAGCGCTTTGCTAGGGCTGGTTTTCGGCCGATTTTGTTGCAGAGCCAAATTTGCAGCTATGCAAAAACTGCCTTGTAACAAAATCGGCCCCCAGGGGCCCAAAGCCGGCCCCCACCCTTGCGGCGCACTGGGGGGATTGCCCGGTGCCCGCTATGGCCTGTCCGGGCCTGCTTGTGTGCATGGCCGGACTGGCCGTAGTAGGCACCAGGTGTTTCCCCAGAGGGCTGGAAGGGTTAGGCGCCGTTTTTGGACCAGTCAGGGCCGATTTTATTACTGGGGGCAGGTTTTGTAACAAAAGCGCAGTAGCATTGTTCCCACCAGACTCCTCCCCAGGCCAGTCGGACGTAATTGCCAGGGCTGGTTTGCGATCCCAGTTTGACCCTGCTTGTGTGTGTTTCATGTCCTCATAACGGAAAATACAGGTCTTTTGGTATCCCTTTACAGGAGGCAGACAGCCCAGCAACGGGACAATCTCAATCTTGTAAAAAAAAAACGGTGCAGTTGACATCCACATCTTTAACGGAGAAATGTGGCTACAAGACTCCGTCATCTCATATATTCAGGGTCACTGGAATTATACAATTTTGCGGCCAAGGCCGTTTTCACACAATTTAGGATTTTCCGCATATGCCACATAATCTATCATCTGCTGCGTAATCTCCAGGTTTTAACAAAAAAAACTGTTTTTCTTGCTCAAAGGGATCAAAAGTTATTCAAAATGTAGCAACGTGTTTGTGCGCAGCAGAAGGTCCTTTTGAAAGGTTAACTGATCATCTTTCAGTTGCTTATTTCTGTATTTGATTGTTAAACTGGTACTAATGAGGTGGAACATTTGCCCAGACATTATTACCGTGTGTAAAAATGACAAAATAATGCAGTAATGCTATTAACACGTGCTGCATTATGCTGCATAATTTTCCTTTTCTTGCAGCATAATTTAGTCAACCCTTATGCATAACTCGGCGCTCCCCAACACATAATTCCAGTGGCCCTGCATATATTCTATTTTACTGGGCAGTTACATCACAAGTCAGGTAGACAAAACATGAGACAGGGGAAGACAGGACACAGCAATGTTAGCAAGTTTACGTTGACACAGACATTATGAAAGACCAATATTCAGGGCTACTAGAACTGTACAATTCTGCCCCCACAGCGTTTCCTGCATATTTAAGGATTTGCCACACTTGCATAATCCATTATTTCCTGCATAATTTGCAGATACTAACAAAAAATCGTTACATCTCTCAAGCAGATCAAAGGTTACTAAAAACGCTGTCAGACGTGTTTCTGCGTATAAGGACTTTTGTTGCACGGAGGCAGGCTATTGTTCAGTTGCTGATATCTCTATTTAGGTATTACATGGATATTAATGAGGTGCATCCATTGGCATTACGCTGTTTACATATGTAAAAATGACAAAATAGTGAAGTATTACTGCTTCAAAATATGCTGCATTACGCCACCAAATTTGCTTTCTTCCTGCTGCATACTTTAGTGGACCCTGCACATAAATTGGTCCTCCCTGCCACATAATTCCAGTGGCCCTGTCTATTAATATGCAGATGAGTCCAACTCCCTCCCAAAAGATGCAGTGCAGCCTGATGAAATCGTTCTGTGATAAGATATTAACCCCTTCGCCGCGGGGGTAATTCCCCCACAGCGCGGGGAGGGCGGCTCCACGGTGCTCGTGACGAGCACAGCTTGTCATGAGTCACAGTGGAGCTGTGCTTGTGACGAGCTGGGCTTGTCACGACTCCGCTCACTGATTGATTCTCCAGCACAGGCGGGGAATCAATCATGCGTGGGCAGGCCGTGGCCGTTATGAAGAGCCCAGCTCGTCATGAGCACAGCTCCACTGTGACTCATGACGAGCTGGGCTCGTCATGAGCATGGAAGGGGTTGAAAGAAGGTATTCCCTCTTGTTGTAACTCATCTGCAACAAGTTAAGTATTAATAAATAATGTGCTTAGAAACACGGGGGATATTTACAATAAAATGTCGGAGAGCGGTCCTGCTCCAATATTGGTAACGCCGCACTCCGACATATTTTAAATGCAGGGATGGGCCATATTTACAAAAATATGGCATACCCCTGCGCTTCTCCTAGCGCTCTTGCTAAAAAAGCTGCCTAGCGCAGACAACCTTGCTCCATGTTGCACTGGTGCTTGCGCTGAAGGAGAGATAGTTTATGTGCAGGAATGGACACCTTCCTGCACATCAACAATCTTTAAGGCGATTTGCTGTTTCTATGTGTGCTGCAGAATAGCCAAATATGAGGAGAAATTAATCATTTCTCCTTGTATCGCCATCCTTACCATCCTTACCCTTACCTGGCCTTCGTTTTCGGCACTGTTCCATGCTTGTAAATATGAGGCAGCGTCAAAAAGCAATGGGTGTTGCGGCGGAATGCCAACAGCCATTCCCATTGCATGCCCCTTTTACACTAAGTGAAGCGTGAAGACGGGTCTTACTTGCAAGGCGGTGTTAAGCCACATTAAGTGGCTTAACGCCGCTTTGCAAACAAGGAGCAGGGGATAGCGCCACCAGAGCATCACTAAAAGTGACGTTCTGGTGGCGATATTCCCTTGTAAATATGCCCCACGATCTCTTCATGTGTTTGGAACTCACCCTTCTCGTGATGATTATGGGACAAATGTTTCCCAGCAGACCTGCAGCGAGCCGTCGTGTACCTGCCATCTGGTTGTGCAGGGGACCTGCTGGATGTCTCCTTCCGCCTGCTAACTAATGAAATAAAACTGCATGTGTAGATCTTTGTACCACATGATGCCAAGTGTGTCAGCCTAAGTGTGCCCAAGGGAGTGGTAACCAAATGTTCCACATTCTGCCCACCACTACTGTTTATTTACTGACTGCAAAGAAGGAACAGAATCTGCTGAATTGAACCAATAAACAAAGGATCAGCCTAGCACTTTTATCATCTGAGTACAGTTTCTGGATGGCCACAGATCACTGCAGCAGCAAGAGTTATACAAACTGATTATCATTATTTTAGCACTATTTGTTTGCATAATACAGAAACAACACAACAAAGATGTGCTCATCTGAATGTGGGATGCTTATGGAAAGTACAAATTATGCACTGGTCACATCCGCTCACACTGCATGGAACTCACTCGTAGTCACATTGGTACTTGCTTGAAGTTAATAATGTAACATCTCCAATTATGGATAAGACCATAAGAAACCCTGTCATGTATTTAATCAGCGTGCAGAGGCTTGTGTAGCATTCTACTTTGAGGAAAACAATTTGCTTTGCAGAGAGCAGTTTGAAGAACGGTTTCAAGGTTCAATGTCATCCCCTAGTGGGCACGGAGGTGGCAGCTGCTGCTTGCTGCCACTGTGGAGTGCTCAGAAAGTGCTGTGATTTAATCAACTTCGTCTGTGGTGCTTTATATTTTGTTTGCTTCGACTATGGAATGCTCAGAAAGTGCTGTTATGTAATCAACTTAATCTGTGATGCTTTATATTTTGGTTGTTTCTACTATGTAGTGCCCAGAAAGTGCTGCTGTTTAATCAATGTTATCTGTGAGAGAGCGCAAACTGACCTAAATGTAGAAGTGCATCACACTTACACGTAGTAAGCACAAGTCATGAAGAGAAATGCCATGAGTGCTGATAGTACCTACATCTATATTCTGAAATGTGTAGTTAATGTAGAGATTTAAGTAGAAGTGGAACTAATACAGAAATGTGTGAAACTATATGATTTTATTAGACGTGATTATTCCTGAATCCATGTTGTGTAGCTGCTAAAATGTAAGATGGCATACGGTTAAACGTAGAACGAGGTAGGCCTCAGGGCCAGAGTTAGAGGGGAGGGGGAAGGTGGTTCATTTCATAACATGGATTGCACTAATGTTTTAGTAATAACGAATAGGCCATGATTTATAGATGTGTTTACCGAATAAATAGAATAAGAGTACTAACATGCTAATAATTAAAGAAGAAGTTGAATGCTATAATCATTATGAGAAATGTTGTAGGGCTGGAATGTTTTAACGTTGATTTACACATACTAGTCTGGGCCGGGGAATGTTGCAACGCTGTTGGAAGTCTATGAGAATTGGGATTTTGGCTGCAGATGTCTGTCTGTAAGAGAAAAGGGGGTATTCAATTATAAATAATATGAATAGAGGTTTGTTCGGAAGACGGCCCAGACATGGAGGAGGGTTCCGGAATGTTTAACCCTTTCGATGCTGATGACGAGCTCAGCTCGTCATGATGCACAGTTGAGCTGTGCTGATGACGAGCTGAGCTCGTCATGAACAATGGGGAAGAGCCATTTCCAGCACAGGAGGGGAAAACACCTAGCAGCCAAGGTGTTAAGGGGTATCAGCGGGCCGGAGAAGAGTCTGAGAAGCAAGGTCGACTCTAACCACAAGGCCTCATCATGGAAAAAGCCAGAAGCTACACCACGTGAGGGGCGTCTCACAAGGGGCGTCCTAAATGTTGTTGTATTTTTGTATTAGGGACAGCACCCCTGGGTGGAGTTAGAGCAGATGCCTGAGGACCCTTTAGAGAGCGGATGGGTAGGCAGAGAGGGGTCATGACTGGAGAACTATAGGTTTTCACCAAGAGACTGAGAGTGGGTGACTTCCCTTGGGGGTCATTCACTGCTGACACCTTTAGTTAGGTTGGGACCTGGTTAAGTAGGGATACCATCTAGATCAGGGTAGGGACAGCCTAACCTGTACTTTCCCTCCGGCTGTAAATGACTGAGAGATCTCAATATGTGTCTATGCTAATAGCCCTATTATTTTTAGAACTGGTTCTTGTAGTTTCCGTTGCTCGTCTGAGGGCTTTCAGAGAGCACATGTATGTAGTTGGGCCCGTGTATCTTGTGAATCTCATTTTGAGATGCCTGTACCTGCAACTTATCTTGACCTTATAATAAACCTTTGAAAGCTAGAAGTTGTTTGTGATCTTTTGGAGCGGAGTCCTTTATTGGGTAAACTAACTTGGTAAGGGATGCACTTTCTTCCCTCAATGACAGGCAATAAAGGTTCAGTCGACCAGATCGGGGTTTTAGATCAATAGTGATAAGGTATCGATCAAAATCTCGCCCTTCCAGTTGGTAGCTATAGAGGATGGTTGCCTTCTTGAGGAAGGTGATCTAGGCCAGGTTAGATTACCCCAAGGCCCCTAGAGATCGATGATCGGAAGAACCGCCCGGCGAAGAAGGACCGGATGACGTGAGACAGAAAAGCAGCAGTATCGGTCGAGAGTGAGTATAAAGGGTCATGCGTGCTAGATTGCGGTGTTTTTGTGTTGTATCTATGTTGTAATGTCTGGCGGAGTTGAATGCCTGTAGAGAGACTGTGAGACAGGTTGTGAGCGCGCACAACCGGTGGAAATCTTAAGTTCAAGGAGAGCTTAAGTGGTTCGGGTGTGCCGGACACCCAGAGTAATTGTCAACTAGTGTGAAGGGGGGTCATGAGGTACCATTGATCACCCGAAGGACCGAGATAGGGGGAACGTAAGAGTGAGTGCGTGAGTAACGGACGCTGGTCGGAGGTTACTGTGTGTGTAAAGAACCTATCAGAGAGACGATAGACATCTCGTCAGTTGTGTTGACAATTACAGATAGACTGTGGACGTACAGTCGAGGGAAGTGACCGCTTGGTCGGAAGTAGTCATTTTTCAGAGTATGAATGGGACGCATGCATGACCGCGAGGAGAGCTGAGAAAGGAGGGGTGCTGCTGCGAAGCGGAGACTAGTGACGTCAGGAAGTGCCGCGCTGGGATTGGCCGGCCGGTGAACGACCGCGCTGCGATAGGCCAGCTAGCACAGCCGCGCTAGGATTGGTGGATTGTCATCAGGAAGTAAACAGAGTATTCAAGCTGGAGATTGTGCGCATAATTATGAAGTGTTTTAAATGGTTAAGAGCGCTGTTTAAAAGAGAGAGGCGGGGATCGTATGAAGGGGAAGAAGCCCCGCCGGAGGGTACACCAGCTCGTCATATGGGGACACATGTTGGGCTGCATACGATTCTGTGGATCTCAGAGTGGAGTAAGATTACAGACGGAAATGAGGAACTCACGTTCCCGAAGTACGGGACGTTCAGATTAGAGGTGCTACACAGATTAAAAGCAATTATGACTTCAACGAGACCCTTGCCTAGACCGACCCAGTTTGAAGCCCTTAATGCATGGATTAGGGCAGCGCATGAAAAGAACATGAACAGACGGCAAGAAAGAGTGAAACGTTCGGTAAGGGCAGTACAGGATGCCAAGTGGGATGCGGATGCTAAAAGATGGAGGGTGCATAACATGGAAGTAAATAAATTATATCCAGTGTTAGAGATGCCCGGGAACAAAAGCCCCCTAGAAGAAGATGACGAGAGCGAGACAGAGGACAGCCTGATAAACAGATTATTGACAGACAGGCCACCCCCCGTATAACAGAGCAGGGGGAGATGTTGAGAATAGTGAGAAGGGGGGGGGCAATGCAGGAGAGCATGGGCCGCTTCCCAGTCCCGATTGGGATCCCGCTGCAAAGAAAGAACTGTCCCAGCCTAGCCAGGTGCAACAGGTAGTCGGGAGGTTTGTGGTGCAAAGGCCGCCAGAGACGGAGTGTGCCACATCCTACGCATTACCCGATGCACTACAGGTACCTGTTACCATAGGTCCTATAGTATCGATATATGACCCAGAGAGGGCTAGAGGGGAGGAACGGGTACGGAGGGACAGAGAAAGAGCAGAGATGGCAAGGAGGAATGATACGATCAACTCCCCAAGTCAGTTGCCGATACCAAGAGAGTGGAGCACCCCAGTACACACAGCAGGAGATCCGGGGGGCCATAGATGGCCAGAGGATATGAGGGGATCAGGACGGAAATCCTTTCAGGAGTTAAACGAGTACATGAAGAAATGGGATGAGGCAGTTGAGGCTCACAAGAGCATCATAGCTGCGGAAGCTGAAAGGGAAAGTCAGGACAGCAGAGCCCGGACTCACTGCGGGGCTGAAGAGAGTAGCCCGGAGTGGGACGGAAGGGAAAAGGATAGGAGGGGAGTCACCCATTGGGCCCGGAGTGGAGGAAGATCAGACCTGGAGAACAGGGATGCAGGAAGCGGGGGGGGTGTCTCGCCCAATACGTAGTGATGAAGACAGGAGGGCTCGGGAGTACAGAGACAGCTTTAAGTGTATCCACTGTGTGCCCGGCAACAGAGAACAGAATGAGAGTTGCGAGAGGTCGCACCATAGTCCCTGTGATGACGGGCATGAGCGCAGCCCAGGGAATATGGGAAACCAGGAAGGATCGTATCAGATACTGAGTGATACGAGGCCAAGAGAGAATGGAGACCGAAGGGAGAATAGCAGAGAGTCCTACTGTGAAAAGAGAGGAGAGAATGGACAAAGTAAGATAGGGGGTAACAGGCCCGTGTTCCATCACCTTCCAAGATCGGATGGCCGAGCATGGGACCTGGAGAGATGGGAGCAAGAGAGAACACTCCCCAACTCTCCCGAACCCAAACGTAGGGCCCGGAGTTGGGATGGGAGAGAAACCTGTGAACCTCCCTCGAAGGAGTTATTGCGAGCAGAGATAAAAGCTAAAAGACTCGATGTCTCCAGCTTAAGGTCAGATCTGGATGACATGGTAGACGGTACCCTGCCCTTAGAAAGAATGGACATGTATGAGCAGGATGAAATTCTGTTCATGGCAAAAGACGTAACTCGAAAGGCGAGGACAATCCATGAGAAATTGGTAGAACTAGCAGGCAAATATATGGTGGACCTGTCAAGAACCAAAGCATTACAGGGCAACCACAGGCTACATTACTCGGACCGAGACCTAGATGAGAGGAGAACCATCGGATTGAAAACACACATAAGGGAGCTGATCACTGGAATAAGGACATGGAGGGCCCTAGATAAGTGGGAAGAGAGGTGGTCCAAGAAAGGGACCGTCAGGAGAAGCACACTTGGTATGACACCAGGAGGACAGCAGGGAGTAGAGACATACCCTTTGAGGGAAGTCGCAAATGGGACCTATGTTCACGTCCCTTGGAGTAGGGGAGATTTAGCTGCTTTTACCACCTCCTTCCCCAAACTGCGGGAAAACCCAGTGGAGTGGTATAAGCAAGTTGAGAGATTCGTAAAAATCTCAAAGGTCCTATGGATAGATTTGAACACGCTGTTTGACATTGTAGTGCCAGGAGATTTGTGGACCGCATGCAAGGTTAGCGCCGAGTGGCCCACCATAGAGCCAGAGAGAGATGCTAAGACTAATGGGCCGTCCGAGAGTGTGATGGCAAAGTTCGAGAGAGTAATGACTTGGCTGAAAGATAAAGTGCCAATGCAAGACATAGATTGGGTCAAAATTGACCGAACAAGACAGGAACCCAAAGAGACGGTTCACGAATTCTATGAGAGGTTGCTAAAGGCGTTTAAACAGTATAGCGGTCAGGATGTAATGGATCCAAAGGACATAGGGCAATTTGTGTCCAAGTTCGTCTTGGGCCTGAGACCGGATATTAGTTTAATGATACAGCAACACTTGATTTGTTGGCAAAGTAAACCCCTAGACGAAATACTGAGGTATGCCAGGTATTGCTGTGATGAGATAGACTCCAAGGCAAAGAAACTAAAGGAGAAACTGATGGTGGTACAGATGCAGGCAGCTGGGAAGGGGGGACAGCAGCAACAGCAACCAGGAGCAGGTACTGGAGGAAAGAAACAGTACAGTCAGAACAAGGGCAATGAGGAGAACTCCACCTTTAGACCCAGGATAGATATAGCTGCCTTAAAGAAAACAACTAGGTGCCACCAGTGTAACGAGGTGGGGCATTGGAAACGCGAGTGTCCCTATAATGTTGAGATAGGAGACCAAGAGGTAGAAGAGGAAGAGACCCAGAGTGCGCCTACAAGAGGGGTAACGCAATACCAGGGAAAGGTGCTCAAAGGGGGGGGCCCACCTCCCCGAGCTCAGTTCCCGCAGCCACCCAGAGTAGGGACCATGGGTAAGACGTATAGACAGATGCCCTTGTTTGTAGGAGGAGAGGAGTGCTATTATGTGGACCCACTAACTGGACAGAGAGTGGAAAGGGAAGACTGCACCCTCGGGGCAGCTCTGGAGGTAGACCAGAGGGGACCCTATGTTGAGGCCGAAGTGGCAGGGTTCCCCACGACATTTCTAGTGGACACAGGAGCCACTCGATCCACGATCAGGTCAGCCGCAGTGCCAGGCCTGCCCATGTCTGGAGAGACCATACAAGTGGTGGGGGTCGCTAACAAGAGAATGACCAGTCCTCTGACTGAACCCGTGCAGGTGAAAATAGGGAAGTACAGTGATGAGCATCAGTTTGTGGTTTGCGATTCTAGTCCTGTATGTCTGCTAGGAAGAGACCTTTTGTGCAAGTTAAATTGCACCATATACTGCACACCACAGGGAGTGGAGGTATTGACTAATGACGATGATGCTGACTTTAAAGTCGCAAATTCCAGAATATGTGTGGAATTGTATCCCACTCTGACAGTAGACGAGCTCCCCTGGGATCTGAGAGAGACAGTAGCTCCAGAAGTGTGGGATTTCACTGGGGAAGAGATTGGGTTGGTGAAAGGGGTGGACCCAGTGAAAATTGTAGTGAAACCGCATGCTGAGTTTCCAAGAACACCTCAATATAAATTGACTCCAGAAACGATTGCAGGCATAAAACCCGTGATCGAATCCATGATTAAGCAGAGAATACTGAAGGAAATCGTGGGTAGTCCATGTAACTCCCCGATTATGGGTTTGCAGAAACCAAATGGGAAATTCCGGATAGTGCAGGACCTCAGGAAGATTAATAACATAGTCGTTTCGTGTTGTCCAGTGGTACCGAATCCATCAGTGATACTGTTTCAGATACCGTTCCAAGCAGAATGGTTCACTGTAATTGATCTTTGTCAGGCTTTCTTCTCGATCCCTCTGGACGAGGAAAGCCATTTTCTTTTCGCATTTAAGCTGGAAGGTCGCGTCCTAACATGGTGTCGTATTCCTCAGGGGTATACAGAGAGCCCATCGATCTTCAACCAGCTTCTAAAGAAAAATCTTGAAAGTCTAGTGCTGCCCCAGAGGTCAGTTCTGGTCCAGTACATAGACGACCTCCTTGTGGCGTCGGAAACAGAGGAAGCTTGCAGGGAAGACTCTATTGCTTTGTTAAATCACCTAGCTGAGAATGGGCATAAGGTGTCCCCGGGAAAATTGCAGTACTGCCTGACAGAGGTGCAGTACTTGGGACACAGAATTGAAAAGGTAAACGAAAAGTGTCACCAGACAGGATAGAGGCCATCATGAAGATGAATGCGCCTAAAACACAGAGAGAAGTCAGGATGTTCCTAGGAATGGTGGGATATTGCCGACAGTGGATTGCAAACTTTTCACTGAAAGCAAAGCCCTTGCAAAAACTGACGCACAAGGAGGTGAGCGATCCGGTACCATGGGACAAAGACTGTTTGATGGCGTTCCTGCAGCTGAGAGAGGACTTGTGTCGTGCTCCGGCTCTGGGAATGCCAGATTACGATAAACCATTCTTGCTCTACTGTTGTGAGAGAGAAGGTTGCGCGCTGTCTGTGTTAGTCCAAATTCATGGGAATGCCCGTAGACCAGTCGCTTATTTCTCGGCTACTTTAGACCCAGTAGCCGCAGCGTTGCCCGGATGTCTCAAATCCGTTGCCGCAACAGGTGTCAGCATTGAGAGGTGTGAAAATATAGTCATGGGGCACCCGTTAGAGGTGCATGTGCCCCACTCTGTTGAATTGTTGATGACCAGGACCAAAACACAGCATCTGACGAACAGCAGGCTCACGCGCTATGAGCAAGTCATTCTTGCTGCAGAGAACGTGACCCTCAGGAGATGCTCTGTTTTAAATCCTGCTACCTTGATGCCACTTCCAAACGATATTGAGGATGATGATGAATGTACAGACCATGACTGCCTCGATGTGACTGAACTATGCACCAAACCAAGACCCGACATCGTGGATGAGCCACTGACTGACCCAGATGAAATTTTCTTTGTCGATGGCTCATGTGTAAGAGACGAAGTTGGGCAGTTGAGAGCAGCTTACGCTGTTTGTACAATTACTGGAGTTGTGGAAGCTGGATGCCTGGAAGGAGTACACTCCGCTCAGGTAGCCGAGATTATTGCCCTGACGCGTGCCTGCCTGGCAAGCAATCAAATCCGAGTCACCATATACACTGACAGTCAATATGGTTACGGGGTAGTTCATGATTACGGGCAGTTGTGGTCTCAAAGAGGTTTCATGACCTCTTCAGGCTCTCCCATTCGCAATGGAGAGTTTGTGCGCCTGTTGTTAGAGGCGTTGCAATGTCCAGCAGGTATCGCAGTTGTGAAGTGCACCGCACATACCAGAAATATGGACTTCGTGTCACAAGGCAATAGATATGCCGACGAAGTCGCGCGGTATTGTGCGGAAACAGGGTACTCTTTCACAGAGGTGGAAGTGGGTGGAATAAATGTAAGGACTGAATTAGCCATGATATTAGAAACTGTTGATACTTGGGACGAACTGAAAGACATGCAAGAAAATGCTCCTGATTGTGAAAAAGAAATGTGGGAAAAGGCAGGATGTGTGGTGGGTGAGGCCCATTTCTGGGTCTCACCAGATGGCAGAGCAGTGTTGCCCAATGAGATGGTGAGCCCAATGGCCAGACAAATACATGGTCCCGTCCACTTAGGAAGAGACGCTATGCTGAGAGTGTTTAGACAGACCTGGTACAACCCTAAGTTCAGAATAGCAGCCGAAGCAGTGTGCCAGCGTTGTGTGACGTGTCAGCAGTTGAATGTAGGGAAAAAGACACCAGTTGCACTGAGCCACATTGGGAGGTCAGGAGGTCCATTCAATCGAATGCAGATAGATTTTATTGAAATGCCAAGGTGCAACCGCCTCCGCTATGTCTTGGTGGTTGTTTGCGTATTCTCCAGATGGGTTGAGGCATACCCTACACGTAGGTGCGACACCCTCACAGTAGCCAAGTTACTACTTAGGGAGCTTATTCCGCGCTTCGGGGTGCCGGCCTCTTTGGAATCAGATAGGGGAACGCATTTCAACAGCGAGCTTGTGAAGATGATTTGTGCGGCTCTGAACATAGATCAGAAATTGCATTGCAGTTATCGACCAGAGGCTTCAGGAATTGTGGAGCAGATAAATGGCACCATCAAGGCCAGAATTGCAAAGGTGTGTTCATCAACATCCTTGAGTTGGCCTGATGCGTTGCCATTGGTCCTTATGAGCCTCCGTAGTACCCCGGATAGGAGAACGGGGCAATGAGGTTACCTTCTGTCCCAACTGCTGCACTGATTAACATCACAGATGATATGATCCTGGACTATTGTAAGGGGCTGTCTGACGCCATTCATTCTGTGTCCCTTCAGGTGCAGGCTGCCGAGGTACCATCGTGCCAGGACCCGTGTCATGACTTGCTTCCTGGGGACTGGGTCCTGGTGAAAAAACACGTGAGAAGAAGCTGCTTGGATGTTCGTTGGCGTGGGCCCTTCCAGATCATCCTGATCACGAACACGGCAGTAAAGGTGGGAGGCCTGCCCAACTGGATCCACGCGTCGCATACGCGGAGGGTTCCAGCACCTCTGGAAGAAACAGCTCCTCTCTCGGATAGACGTCCAGCTGCGGACCGAGAAGCCATAGAGGGGGCCAGCCAAGCTGTAGAGGTGCCAGCGGAAGCAGGGAACGAGTCTGACCAAGCTGAGGACGGTCAGTACAGCAGCGAAACAGACGACGCTACTGAAGGAGAAAGTAGCTGGGAGTACGAGTCAGACACTGACAGGTCTGACAGAGAGCGTGAACAGACAAGAAGGAGAAGGAGTAGAAGGGTACGTGGAGAGGCGGATTGGCCGCAGAGAAGAAGCTCTAGTCTGAGGTCAACTCCAGAAAGAACCCTTCCTCCGATATCAGAGGATTCAGATCCGGAAGAAGGTGCTCAGGGCGCTGAAGCACCGGTCTTGAGGAGGTCAAGAAGAGTGCGTGTACCTAGCAGAAGATACTCCACCCCTGAGTGGACATATCTGGCGACAGATGTCTTCGAAACCGGTGACAGGGAGGATCCGAGCGGTGGTGGTGTCCAGTTCTGAGCCCATCGTCACGGTGGAAATACGACTGTTAGTACCCGGTGTCGAACAAGAAGGGTCGCTAACTTTTATGCTCCCCAGACCTCCCCGTCTCAGCAAGTTAAAACACATGTTTCTCACAGAATTGCAATTCCCAGATTTTCGTACAAAAATAACAGCCCATGAAGAGCACAATCTTCGTATGGAAATATTGAACTTTGCTATCGAAGCTGCAGGCACAGGCCTGATAGTAGATGCTTAAAAGACTTTGTAAATAAGCGAGAAGAAAAGAAGATTACCTAGCGCCCAGGAAGCAGAGAATCCTAGGGACCTTCCCTTGAGTTGATGGAGAAGGGCTAGGGTTGTCTGTATTGAACTGTTAAAGGACTTTTGCGAGGAAGGTTGTCAGCTTCCAGTTGTGTGGTTCTAAGGACAAAAGGAGTAAAAGAGACTGTAAAGGAACGGAAAAGAAAAGAACTTTGTGCCAAGATACGAGAGAGCCATACAGTCTGACGAAATGGAGGCCGGCACCCAGAACCGCAGAGCTAAATGTATAATAGGCACACTAATAGTAGGAGTAATAATATTAATAGCTTTAGTAGTAACAGTCTCTTATGTAAAGGGACGTGAGGAAGAGGCAAAGGTAACTGATGTGAAATCTGTAGAGGCGCTTACACCCACTGTTGCTGGTGAGAAAGGGGAAAACACACAAGAAAAAGCGTTATTAGCTGCAGAAGCCCGCAGGTTACACGTAGATGAGTCCCAAGGAGACTTTAGGTCAAATGCTTATGCTAAACTTCTGTATGAATACGTGGATGCCATGGAGGTTAAGGACTGCTATGTTTGCATGCAGTTGCCGGCGTCTGTAGATGAAGGCATTCGATATCATCACCTCCCGCTGACATATGGCATTACATGTAGCTTGTTGCTTAGTATATTTTATGGGAGAGATAGTTTTGAATACTATTTCTCCAATTACGATGCAGTGTTACCAGAAGTCCCAAATTATAAACAGATGAATAAATGGGACTACTGGAAGAGTGAAGACAGGTTGGCAAAGTTTTTCATTCCTTGGATTACCTTAGATACTTCACATGCCCGCAGAAATAACCTGACATGCAAGGTGTCAGAAGTCGAGAAAAAGTTCATAGGGCAGGTGGATGATCGAAATAGGAGACAAAAGATTTTGAAAAAATCAGGACAATGGAAAACAGATTGGACCGAGGAAGAAAAGGCACACAAGAGAAAGGGTAGTAGTGGTCCAATAGCTTTAGATAGAACGCAGAGAGGAAAGTTATGTCTTCATAGAGCCAAAACGTATTATGAAAATGTATACGTGGGAGAAGTTAGCTGTGAACATGCTTTCAATTTAGAGTACTATACTAAGGACTTCCTGAAGGGAATGCAAGTGATTCCAAATGTATATTTTGTATGTGGAAGAAATGCCTACGTGAGACTACCTGACAACTGGTATGGATCATGTTACTTGGCAATTATCTTCCCTAAAATATATCATGCCCAAGACTTAGAGATTATCGAGGGCAAGACATCATCGAGGGGAAGGAGAGATGTAGGAGGTGTAGAAATGGTTGGAGATGTCTTTGGAGCTGTGTTCCCTCTTTTGGGATTAATCCTTAATGATGTTAAAATTAGACGACTGGCAACAGTCGTAGACAGGTTGTCTGCCAGCACTGCTCAGTCCTTAATGCTGGTAGAAGGAGAGATGCAATCGATAAGGGCTATGGTTCTCCAGAACCGTCTTGCATTGGACGTCCTATTAGCAAAAGAGGGCGGAGTCTGTAAGGCTTTGAAGGTCCAGGAATGTTGTACTTACATTCCAGACAATTCGAAGCCCCTTGAGAAAGTTATTAGGAACATAACTGATATTCACAAAGAGATCGAAGACCTGAGCAGAGAAAATGTCTGGGAAAAGGTGGGCCATGGAATAAGTGAAGCTGGAGGTTGGCTCACCACCTTAGGCAAAAGTTTTGTGTGGAAAATACTAAAACCTATCATCATAATATTGATCTGTGGGATCGTGTTGTGGGGATTGGTGAGGGTATTCAAATGGTACAGAGCAAGAAGGTCAGAGAGGGCTCAGAGAAAACAGCTGCAGAGATTGGCTGCCATACAAGATAGTCAGTACCGGAGTCTGAGGGCTCTGGAAACACAGAAACGAGTTATGCTAGCAATCACTGCAGTTTAAATGTTAATGATGACCCCGAGAGGTCATCAAAGGGGGGAACTGAGAGAGCGCAAACTGACCTAAATGTAGAAGTGCATCACACTTACACGTAGTAAGCACAAGTCATGAAGAGAAATGCCATGAGTGCTGATAGTACCTACATCTATATTCTGAAATGTGTAGTTAATGTAGAGATTTAAGTAGAAGTGGAACTAATACAGAAATGTGTGAAACTATATGATTTTATTAGACGTGATTATTCCTGAATCCATGTTGTGTAGCTGCTAAAATGTAAGATGGCATACGGTTAAACGTAGAACGAGGTAGGCCTCAGGGCCAGAGTTAGAGGGGAGGGGGAAGGTGGTTCATTTCATAACATGGATTGCACTAATGTTTTAGTAATAACGAATAGGCCATGATTTATAGATGTGTTTACCGAATAAATAGAATAAGAGTACTAACATGCTAATAATTAAAGAAGAAGTTGAATGCTATAATCATTATGAGAAATGTTGTAGGGCTGGAATGTTTTAACGTTGATTTACACATACTAGTCTGGGCCGGGGAATGTTGCAACGCTGTTGGAAGTCTATGAGAATTGGGATTTTGGCTGCAGATGTCTGTCTGTAAGAGAAAAGGGGGTATTCAATTATAAATAATATGAATAGAGGTTTGTTCGGAAGACGGCCCAGACATGGAGGAGGGTTCCGGAATGTTTAAGGGGTATCAGCGGGCCGGAGAAGAGTCTGAGAAGCAAGGTCGACTCTAACCACAAGGCCTCATCATGGAAAAAGCCAGAAGCTACACCACGTGAGGGGCGTCTCACAAGGGGCGTCCTAAATGTTGTTGTATTTTTGTATTAGGGACAGCACCCCTGGGTGGAGTTAGAGCAGATGCCTGAGGACCCTTTAGAGAGCGGATGGGTAGGCAGAGAGGGGTCATGACTGGAGAACTATAGGTTTTCACCAAGAGACTGAGAGTGGGTGACTTCCCTTGGGGGTCATTCACTGCTGACACCTTTAGTTAGGTTGGGACCTGGTTAAGTAGGGATACCATCTAGATCAGGGTAGGGACAGCCTAACCTGTATTTTCCCTCCGGCTGTAAATGACTGAGAGATCTCAATATGTGTCTATGCTAATAGCCCTATTATTTTTAGAACTGGTTCTTGTAGTTTCCGTTGCTCGTCTGAGGGCTTTCAGAGAGCACATGTATGTAGTTGGGCCCGTGTATCTTGTGAATCTCATTTTGAGATGCCTGTACCTGCAACTTATCTTGACCTTATAATAAACCTTTGAAAGCTAGAAGTTGTTTGTGATCTTTTGGAGCGGAGTCCTTTATTGGGTAAACTAACTTGGTAAGGGATGCACTTTCTTCCCTCAATGACAGGCAATAAAGGTTCAGTCGACCAGATCGGGGTTTTAGATCAATAGTGATAAGGTATCGATCAAAATCTCGCCCTTCCATCTGTGATGCATTACACTTTGGTTGTTTCTACTGTGGAGTGCTCAGAAAGTGGTGTTATTTTATCAATATCATCTGTGATTATTTACATTTAAGAATGCCTTACGCTGTTGTTAGTTAATGAAGCTAGTGGTATGTTTCTCTCTGTTACCAGCCGTACTAATCTTTTGCTCCCTCTGCTTTTCAATGAAGACTGCTTTACATTGATAAAATGGGCTCAAATGTCATGTGATGTCACTTCCGCTACCCTACGATTTTGCAGAAATGATGACATGGGGGAGTGGCTTGTTTATTTTGTCAGATAGTTTTCCTTTTATAGAGGGCAACTCTTACCCAGGTAGGTAGTCAGCACGCTTACAACTAACACATTGTTAGATCAGAGATTACTACATAACCAAGTGGCATGGTACACAGAAATTAGAACAAAAATGGGGGATGGAAGAAGGTACAAGCTAATAAGTAATATTAGAACATTGAAATGTTTAGCACTCCATTGGACAATGGAGTGCCTGGGCTTTTAATGCCTGGTAGAAGCCCGATTTGTGTAAAGAAAAAAGTACCTGAAACTCAACAATTTTATGAAAAATGACCACACTATATGCTTTTAGTGGTGCAGGCTGTTTATTTACCCATTTGTTTTTTCATTAATTCTCAATTTAAATAGGAAACTCTCTAATTTCCAAAAGAAACATGAACAAGGTCTACAAAAAATTCAAAATTATAATCACATATAGACATTTACAATGGACAAAATCAATAATAATCCAATAACACACATTCATAAATTGCACAATTTGTTTGTTCACAGCAGTTGCTGTGAACAAAAGGCCTCATGGAGCCCGAGGGGATTTCAACCCCCTCGGGGGTCCGTGAGGCCTTCGGTTTGCAAATTAGAAGACCATGCCCTCTAGAGGTTGAATGGTCTAATAGCCTTAGAGCCTTCCATAGCGGGCTCTACTGGCCATTAAAGGTCCGCTCCCTTGTTAAAGTCCTTTGCCTTTGGCTCGTGCCTTTAACTCTGGACCGGGCCTTTAATGGCCGGTAGAGGCCGCTACGTCAGGCTTGAAGGCTGCATTAATTTAGCCTTATAGCCCGCTGCCGAGGTCTATACCGGTTTTTAAAGGCCCTGAACCCTTGCAAGGGCCAGTAGAGAGGGTGAGGGCCTTTGACAAGTATAGACTGAGTCATAAGGGCTATAAGCTTCTTACATCATTCCACCCACTAAGGATAGAATGTTTAAAATGAAAAAGTTAGAAACATGAAGACAAACATTAGAACATTGGAGATCCTGCTTATACCAGGCATTATAAGCCCCGAGCTACACCATTGTCTTCAGTGGAGCTCTCAACATTCCAATTTTCTAAATACCAATATAAACTTTGCCTCCGTGTGGGCTAATTTAATATGAAACAACTTGGGAAAAGGCAAAAGTAGGAATAATTTATGAATGGGGGATGAATGTGGAACAGGAATGTTTTCAAATGTTCACAAACTGTTGAAAAGATTTCATGGTTTCTTTGTCAGTGAGAGTTGCATAATAAAAGCGTAGCTCCAGTGAAGTATATCAGGACATTCATTTTTGTCTCCAAATGTAATGTCTTTTTGCATCTGATGTTCTTTCTGACAGTGGATCTGTTTAGGGAAGAGTGGCAATAAGCAGGTTGGCAGGTTCTGGAGGTCAGAAGGTGAGGTTGAACATGTTTCTGTTTAAATTTCTTGGAGTCAGAAATGGGTAATGTAGATGAGTGGAGCACAGACTTCGAATGAGCCAGATAAGGTTTAGGTGATAAAGTGAATAAGGCATTAGAGCAGGCCTGGAGACCACAAAAGCTGGGATGGTCGGTATGAAATCTGATTGCTTAAAAGGGACTTTTGAGTGAGAATAGTGCAACCCACCCACTGGATTAACAGTGTCATGTCTGTGGGAATTCATGGATTAGTGGCAACCATTTTAGAAACCAAGGAAACTAACCATTTTGGCTCGCGAGGGATCGGAACAGTTGATGTCCAGTTCCGTTAACCAAGATCTGTTGTAATTGGAATGAAGTTGGTGTGAGCTCAGAAGAAATACATTTTTTACTGAGACGTAGCCAGTTATGATGAGTCTGTAGGGAGGACATAAGTGTGAGAATATCATCAAAGTTTGAGTTTTTAATGTAGATTTGGATGCCAGTGGCATGCTGGTGAAAAATGGTTATTTCTCTGCATGATCCTCATTTTTAAAACATGGGTGTTATGGCTGTCTGTTGATAGGGCCTCTTTCTAGATTACAGCTTGTGTCGTACATCCCTTTTAAGGTCCAGCCCTAACTTGGTTTCTTTGTTTGATCCCAATGTTCTCTCTCCAGATATTTAGCGCTCTATGCGTATAAGCCTCAAAAGAATGACGAGCTGGAGCTGCGCAAAGGGGAAATGTACAGAGTCATTGAGAAGTGCCAGGATGGTTGGTTCAAGGGGACGTCCCTGAGAACTGGAATGTCTGGGGTCTTTCCTGGCAACTACGTGACGCCGGTTTCCAGGTAAGAAAAGAACGTCCATGCATGAGTTCAACTAAAGTCTTCCAAAAGCTACGGGATTGTCCATTTCTACAGACCATGTTGTACCACAAGACTGAGAAGAAAGGGTTTGACTAAAATTTCATGACGGTTCATCGAATGGCCCCTTAAATATTTTCACTTCTTAGACATGCACATTTATAAATATGAGGCAATGGCAGAAATGTAGTTTCCTGATGATTTTGAGTAATGCAGCACTTCTGTATTAAAACCTGGATACTACCTCAATAAAAAAAGCTGATGGTAATTAAATGAATATTAAATGATGAAAATATATTTACCTACAACAAACTTCAAAAATGCAAAAAAATAAAAAGGTAAAGGTGACCTATTTTGTTGTGAGAGTCAGGAGATTTGGTGAAAAGCAGGGAGAAGGTTGAATGTGTCACCAAGTCACCAAGAGAGTGGACCACCCCCAAAATTTAAATGGCACCCACAGTTCTTAAGCAAGACTTTTGATTGGTCTCTGGGACCAGGGCTTCCCCTCACTTGTTTTCCCTCTCAGTAAGAGGGATAAAAGCCCTCCTTGGATGCTCTCCCCTTGGTCGGAAAAACTGCCCCCTCTAGTCTCTACTAGCAGAGATGCGGAGAAAGAAAAGGTTGAGAGTCCAGCGCAGCATGTGTTAGAGAAGCAGGGTGTTTATGGAATCAAGGGGTCTCTAGTATCCTGGCTGGAGCAAAGAATAGCCCCAGCCGGGCATTTAACTGAAGTCAAATACCTTTAAGGCGTCTGACTGCAGCTTGGTTGTGGCCCGAGCTCTAAAGAAGATGAACCGAGCAAAGAAGCCCCTTCTGAGGAAATCCTCCAAGACTGAGCATGAATACTGGTCCCATGGTTCCTTTTTCTGCCTCTCCCACTCACAAAATAATTGGGTAGACACCCAGTTGTTAAAGGAGATGGACAGCTTGACCACTAGTAGCTCGCTCATCTCAGTTGGTGTCCTCTCCTCGCTTGAATGGATCATGCAAGTATGGTCGTCTGAAAGGGAGCCAATCAGGGTCTAACACATGGTTCCTTTTGCTTCTTCACCTGTGAAAGGAAGAGGTCAATCCTGATCTGGTCATCCCCAGTTCAGGGTATGTGTTGCTCTATGCATGTCCTGGAAGCTACCCTGGAAGATGCTGGGTGCCTTGCACATCCAGTGGAAGCTGAATGGAAAGTTAGTAGAGGTTTGATGGAGGTCATGCTGCATGTTAGTACACTGGACCATGAGGCTGACAGCATCATTTGGTCCCTGGCACCTGCTCACTCTCATTGGGTCACTGACCCTTGCTCACTCTGACCACCTGGCAGCAGTCCTGGTGATCTGCTGAGTGAAGATAAACTGTGGCAGAGACCGCCCTTCACCTCATGCATGTCTGGGACCAGTGCAGCACCTCATTGTAGGAACAAAAACACCAACAAATTACCCCTCTCCAAAGAAACAGTAAAAGCATTGGCAAAGGCAATCTGTCAGTCTGGTCTTGGCAAGTCTTCGTTTTAATTTTCTGTTTTTGAAAGCATGCAATAAGTATTAAAAGTGTAAAAGTAATGAATGTGTTTTGGTTTCTAAAAAATGCGCTCTAAAGGTGGCATGCATATGTGAATAAAAGAAATAAACTAAATAAGCAAACAATTATCCAACTTAAAGCAAAATGGAAAAAAAGTGTCATGAAACAGAAATAGAACCAATGATTGGCCTGTCAGCACTGGCACAGAAGTTGACTACTTTTAAGACGGCTGTGTTCAAGTGCACTAGTAACATTCTATCACTCACAATGAAGAGAGCCAATGGCTGAAATGGGATGACTCATTGCCACTTGTTTTTTTGGTCTTGGCCTGTGAAAGACTGCGCACATGCGCAGTCGAGCTAGCGAGATTTAATGAGGTAGGGTATTTTTCACTAGCGAGGTTAAGGCCCGCCCCTCTTTTCCATTGGCTGGCGTCACTGTTCATGCTAAATGGTGGCCAGCCATTCGAGAAGAGGTCCTAGTGAAGTTCTTCTTTCTCTGTAAGCCCCGTCCTTTTCAGACTGGCTTACTTGACTCACTGGTGTTGTAAAAGGGTTCTTATCTTCTTTATGGGTCCAGATTGCCCCTTAAAGAAGATAAGTAACCTTTTCTGCCAGCAGGAAGTTAGGCGCTTGTCAGGTGCTTGTTTTTATTTCCTTTTCGTATAATCGCGGCACCCTCGCTTTACTCTTAATGTTATAAGTAAAGTGCGGGTGCCGCGATTATATCAAAAGTAAAGAAATAGAAACAAACATCTATTTCTTAACTATTGGTATAATCGCGGGCACCTGCGCTTTAGTACTAACATTAAGAGTAAAGCGCGGGTGTCGCGATGATACCAAAAGTAAAGAAATAGATTTTTGTTTTTATTTCTTTACTTTTGGAATCATTGTGGCACCCGCGCTTTACTTGTAACATTAAAAGTAAAGCGTTGGTGCCGCGATAATACCAAAAGTAAAGAAATAGAAACAAACATCTATTTCTTTACTTTTGGTATCATCGCGGCTTCACTGTAACCCCTGGCATAGCAAATGCTTGTTTGTGCCACCATGCCCCCGCAAGAGTGCTTTCCCCCTCTTTGGACAACCTACATTTTTCCCTAAGCCATATAACTGCTTTCTTGGCCAGGTGCTCAACAAAACAAAAACATTAAACGCAGTCATCTTTCCACTTATAAATTGTTCTAAAATGTCAAGCATTTTGAGCATGGAGTTCTTGGCTGGAAGTTGTGCAGAGGACGGAGAAGATCCAGGACGCTACCGCTTTTGTGATTTTCCAAAGAGAGGTCCAGCTGCTAATGAGGGTCGGCCGAGTTCGATGAGTAGCGGGGCCCGGCGCGAGGGGCAGCCAGCCACGCGTATAAATGCCACGAGCCGATCTATGACATATACCGGGTACAAAGGAAGCAAGCTGCGCGTGCCGGGCCAAACAAAAGTACAGGAGTGCACGCCGCAGCACCGACACAGCAATTATCGAAATGCATGTAAAGAGATCGTTTGCCTTGTTATTTCCTCTCATTTCTGCAGCAGGCTTTTAAAATGTCTTTCACTGTGACTATCAGTCAATGAGCTTTAGCAAGAATATTTGATTTTGATCTCAGCAGACGATTACGATGTTTTAAATCCTAAACAGCACATTTTTGCAGCACATTAGAGTGATTGGGCTATTTGCGTATGTAAACACGAAATATACACAACACACATCTGACTTTTGTTAACTGATGCATACATGCATGTAAAAAATAGGAAACCTCAAGGTCTGGATTTATTTACAATTGACACAGCGTACCTGCACTGCATACCGTCAAAGGGAGTTAGAAGGATACATCATATCTGTTAAGATATGGAGATATTTATCTCTCCTGCGCTGCTGCACTTTAGACAGCCTTGCCCCAACACTGGCACCATACTGCAAAGTTGTGTGCTTGATATCTAGCACAAGTTTAGTACCTGCTCGGTACAAAATACTATTCGCAGACCTGCATTAAATTCAGTGGTGTAGCATAGGGCGGTCTGCCCTGGGCGGCAATAGTTTTGGGGGCGGCGGCTTCCGACCGCTCTTACCTGCAGTCTCGGGGTAGGCACTCCCCACGCTCTTCAGTCAGCAGCCGCGGGGCGGCAAACAAAACCGGGATCTCGCCAGCACCCCCTCACCGTTCTTTACTCCGGCCGCCGCCGGGTGGCAAACTTAGGGACCGCCACAGGTTCGTGGAGCCCCCGCCCGCCGTGCCCAATGCCGGCGTTGCGATTACCAGGCCGCTGCCTAGTGTTGATTCCACCTTGCACAACCTCACACTATGCCTTCATATTTCACTTTTGTGGGTTCTTTTTCACCCTCACCCCTTCTATCTTCCCGTGTCACTGCTTGCCTGCCTTTCCCTTTTCTGCCTCTCTCTATCTCTTGCTGTGGGTCATAGTGTGGTGATGAACATGTCACAGGCTCCACAGTGAGTGCGGACGTCCACCATCTGCAAACAAGATGCACACGTTTCGTAGATCGCGTGCACTCGTTCTTCAGCAGTGTTTTTGGGGCCCTGTGCGGCGCTAACAGGGAACTCGTGGTTTAGATGTGTTAGGAGTATCCCTTCTGCTACAACATGTGCTCCGCTGCCACCTAAGAGCTCATCCTAGTACTCGATGCGGTTGTGGTGCCTGGACCAGTTAGGAGTGGCTTTGCGTCCAAGTTGCAGATACCGGAGGTATCGACTTACAGGCCTCTGACACGTCTGCATAGCCGCTTTATCCGTGGAGCAGCCCATGTGATAGATGTGTTGGGATGTAGTATGTCCATTTGTCCATCACTGCCTCCCACCAGTTTCTCTGTGCGTGTCATGTGTGTGGCCAGCACGGTGCTGTCCATCTGCCTCTGCATCAGATGTCTCTCCCTGTCAAGTCTCTGGCCATCCAGTATGTATGGGTGCCAATACCGCACTGCCCCCTTCTGTACATATCCCTGAACTGTGCATGTCACGCGCCCGTGTATATTCTTCCCACGCGCTGCACCCGTCGTGTCCGTGTCCCCGCTGCTGGATCCGGGGTCTCTGCGCCCACTCTGCTCGGTGTGTCCTTGCTTGTCTATCCTCGCCCCCTTTGGCTGCATGTGAGATGCGTCTGTGTACGATGCGTCTGGCTACCTCTACCTGTCCGCGTACGTGGTGCACCTGTCTGAGGGTAGCCCGAGCTTCCATCCCCTACCCATCTAAGTGTGTGGGGTGAGGTGTGTGCACCGCATGTATACTGTGGGCTCATTTCCATGTACTGTATAGCCGTCATGCCAGCCTCTAGTACACATCACTGCCTCACGCCCTTTACCATCAGTGATGGAACTACATCAGTTGCACAAAGTTTAAATTATACCAGAGATGACCTGTATGGCTGCCGGTGTACCACCTATAGATGCCTGTAGACCTTCACATGTGTGTTTACAAAACACGCCCGATCTCTCCCTAGCAGTGTACGTGTAGGGCGCGCGCAGGGCATTCTGTGGCGTTGCCTATCCGAGATGCGTGGGTCTCGAGATGTATCATGTGTGTACACCTGCTTGTTTGGGAGATTGTGCGCAGGATGCTCTTGCACCTGTCTGTGTCAGCATCCAGCATTCAGTTCCCAGTCACACCCCCGTCGGTGGTTCACTCCTGGCGCCTCCCATCTCCTGGCTCTCCCCGTCGCCCTTCCCTGTCTGCTGCAGTTAGACCCGGGTAGCCCCAGGTGGGCGATGGCCGTACCCGGCTGGCTCTGCTGACAGGACTGTATGCCTGAGATGTGCATATCTGGGAGCCTCCAATGCAATATTTCTCACTTCCCACATACATACATGCATACATATACATACATATGCATAGTATGTACATAAAAGTTTTAAAACACTAATAAAAGCAAAGCTAAAAGCGACCTAATTACAAACAGAATTGCTTAGGCTTAACTAAAGCCGAGCCCGTTGCATTGCAAATGCTTGTTTACTGTGGTGGATAGAAGCAAACGTGAATGTTTTGTGAAAAAAAAAATGGATGAAACGGCTGTCCAAAAGCTCCTATGTGTATCTATACGTGCATACATTTTAATATATATTGTTTGGAAAACATGAGGCCTAAAAGACAACTAAAACTGTCTCTCGGCCAGGCCGAAAACACAATACGTACAATAATGCTCTTCTAGATTAAAATTACCCATCGAATTAGTTTGGTTCTGTGTAAAACTGAATCAATTCATAAGTAGTCGAAGTAGACCTTCATTTAGTGATTCTATGAGGGTTGGCGAGGTATTCTTTGCTGCGCCACCACCTCACTGCTTCTTCTGTCACAGATCTTCGCAGAGGCCTTGCTGGAGATAGACGTGAGCTGCTCTGCAGGTTGTATTTCACCAGAAAAACAAACAGCAGGCCTGAGCCATCCTTTCCAAGTGCCTTTTACTGCAGGTCACATTTCAGTAACACCCTTTAGCGTATTATGGCTTCATTACCCATGAATTTACAGAGCAATATAGAGTCTTTTACTATGAACTGGAAACTCGCTCAGAGTAGATTTCAATGATTAGGGGAAGTCGACCTTATAAAAAGAAATGAAAAGAAAACAACTTTGTGCCTGACTCATCTCACGAGCTCCCTTTCCTCTGCTCCATCTGGACTTGAGATTTAAAGATTTCTGCCTCATGTTTTTGGCTTGAGTTACAGTCTTCTTATTTTGAAGCACATCCCTAGGTTGTAGCACACTATCCCTTTGCTTTTTAGTTCCTAGTACGAGAACCTTTCAATCCACTGAATATTTCAGATTAAGCAGTTCTTGTTGGTTGTCTGGTAGAAGCTCGCTCTGAGGCCATGGGTGCCCTCCACAGCAGTGACTCAGCCAGTCAGCCTTGTCGCTTGTAATTTAAATGGAATGGGTTTATTTGTAAAGAACTCTATTAAAGGAAATGCCATTAACTGATTCAGAAAGAGCAGATTAACAAAAGAGGTCATGAAAGGTTTGAAACATCACCCCAGGCCTGAAAAAATGCCATATAATTCACCTTCTGCTGCAGACCCGCCAACTAAAAAACAAGCATTTGCAATGCAATAGGTCTCGCATTTACTAGATTTTGAGCTATTGGGACTGTAAATGACAATACCTTTTATTTATGTGTTGTTTTTAAAACAGATAAATAAAAGGCATTGTGATTTACAATGCCAATAGCTTAAACTCTCTCAAATGCAAGACCTATTGCATTGCAAATAAATCCGGCGCCCGTGATATAAAAAAAAATTTTTAAGCATTAGGAGAGAGAATTTCCTGCCTGTTACTGGCAGGAAAAAGCTATGTGAGAAAATAGTGTTCAGATGCTATAATTAAAGCCTATTAAGTAATAACACACATAACGGGGGTGTCCTCATGGGAGGTTACGAAATAAGACAAGTCGGTAATAAGGAGTGACTACGAAGCCTATTGACCAATTAAAAACCCCAGTTTACAGTGAACAATGACACAAGCCAATGAAAAATATAAGCGGAGAGTGGGCGGAGCTTCAACTTGAATACAGCATGACTCACAGAGCAGCACATGCGCTGCCTAGGCTCGACCTAATAAAATCACCACGCGAGGAGGGAGGGGGGCCTTGGAGGGGTGGGACCTCTTGCTGAGAATTACTTATGATGCACTAGTACTACCTCGCCCCACCAAACCCACTTTTGCCCATTCCCTCACCAAAAAATAAAAAAACACAGGCTTGCTGAGTCTGGTGTGGATGCCCTGGAGTGTTTTCTTCAGAGACACCCTACAGGACATCGCCTGGTCAAAGCCTCAAAAGACAAGGCTCGCATTACCAACCTATGATATGGGCTCCAAATCATTGACTGAGTGAAGGGATCCAATATCGTGTGACACACAGTGGCACCATGTGAGTTGGCAGGTCCTCGGTTGCATGAATTGCAAAGTTACAGAAAGCATTTTGCTCTTGGGTCAAACGGATCACAATTTCTAAGAGCACTACATTAGGGGTGCTTAAGTGCTCCTGGCACTTTGTAAATATTAACTGGCCACATTTCAGCTGCTGATTCGTACTGATGGTGTTAATCTTTCAAATGGATGGGTTGAGGGGGATGGTTTTGTCCACATCAGCGAACAAGCACCCTAGATATTTAAATGGGAATAAAAGAGGTGTTAAGAATGATTTTTATTTTTCATGAATACATTTTATTTCACAGAAAGTGCCAATTCAAGTTTACAACACAGGGTTTTAGAAGCAGTAGTTATTTCAAGAGGATGCTCAGAATGTAGAAATCCTAGACTTTTTGGTTTGATTTTCAAGGTCTTATTTTTTAAATACTAATGAGCCTTAGATGGAAACCCTTCAAAAGTACCTATTGAATGTTTACTTCAGTTCTGCCAGCCTGTTTTTTGTTGAAAAAAGTTACCCATAAAAACTTGTGTGAGAAGTTTGGGCACTCTTTTGGGGTGCTAGAATCAGCCGCAACCCCCCATGTGGGATAAGTGCTCAAATCCCCCTTCCGACAACTAAAATAACCCTTCTGTTTATTCATAAAGCTCATCATGTGGCCCTGGTGGGCACTTTGGTTACCGTGTGTGTAGACTACTGCAACTTTCTGTACCAAGGTCTAACTGCCTAACCAAAACAACCGAGTGCAGCACAGGACACTATAGTCCGCCTTGTGCATGGCCTACGTCATACGCAGCACACCACTCGATATTGCGATATTGCTGAAACCTCCACTGGCTCCAAGTGACAGAATCACCTCAGGTATCCTTTGCCTTGCCTTCAAATGTCTACATGGTCCTACACTCCCCAGTCCTCAACACAAAATAAGGGTGTGCAATCACACCATGCTCCTGTGGCCATCTGACATCAACCTTCTCCACACGCCAAACTTCCCAGTGCAAATTGAGAGGTGACTGGCGCTTCTCAGTGGCTGAATCCCACTTCTGGAACTGCCTCTCCTCCCATCTTCAACTTGCCAACAACCTCCACGCCTTCAGAAAACAGTAAAAACCTTACTTTTCTGTTTGCCTTACATCTCTCTTCCAGGGGCGCAACTAGACCTGAACTTTGGGTGGGGCTAAGAATCCCAGCTAGGCTCGGCTTGAGCACTGGTGCCGGCCATTATGACAGCCTTTTTTGGTGCTCTCCTCCCCCCATCCTCCTTCTCCATGAATTACATCACTACCACTCTCCAAAAGTGTACCTCCATCTCTCAATTACCTTTCTCTAATGTGCATTTCTCTTTTTTTATAGTGCTACACGCAGTTCACTCACACTCAGTTCTGTGATCAGCATGGTACACGTTCTTTCCAGAAGGCACATTAACCCTCCGTGCTACTTTATGATGAGCCAAAACTGCAACTAGACAAAATTCTGAACTCTCACTAGTAGGAGCATTAATCACCAGAGTTATCTTGATATTTTTATTGTTGCCTGAAAACTACATGATGCACAAGGAAGATCAGATGCTTTTAAGCGAAAACTTATTTTTAAAAACAGCGCCCACCACACTCAACACCAGGTGTGGCTGCACCATTCTCGCCGCCCTAAAATCAGTCCTGCAAGGGGGCAGGACATGCATTCCCAGAAATGGGGTGCGAGCTAACCTCATATCCATTACATGAGGGAAAAGATCTTTGTAAGTGGTAGGATGTGATACTTCCCTCAAATTCCAGCAAGCAAAACGAGTTAAGAGATTTCTTGTAGATGATTTAAGGGAAAATCGACTTCACCCCTCAGAATTTGGAAAACTTTTGGGCATCAAATTTGCTAAAATGCTGCCCACCCTTATGGACATTCATGAAATATTGGCCTTTCCTAGGATTAGATCTCATTTCAAATGTCTTAAGTCAGAAATTACTTCCCCCATACCAAGGCCATGATTTTTTCCAGGGTGAGCCCCTTATTTTTTTTTTGTTTGTATAAGCTTTATTCGAGACAATTCTCATAAAAGCACATAAAATCAAAACAATTACTCAAAAATACATAGTCACAGAATAAAAAATTCATTAAACACAGTGCAGCTCATACAACATTACAGATAAAACAATTTATACCAATTACATAAAAATTTATTAAAGGGAATCCCTGGTTACCTGCTACCCCCCAGAGACCGTCGTCTTATCGCCCAAGCCCAACCCATGTATTTGGCTACCCCCATCACTAGCGAATCCTGGTTTGTTGTGCATAGGATTCTTAAGGCCACTGCACTATCGCGTGTCCCCAAATTTTTGCATACCGGCGAGAGCCATTTTCTCCTCGGATTTACATAAGCTTGACATGCGAAGAGAAAATGGCCTAGGCTCTCCTCGGCATTTTCACAAGCAGGACATAGGTTGTTAGTGGGTCTGTGCCAGCCAGATGTCAATTTCTTAAGGGGGATAGATCCTGACCTTAACTGGAAGACAAGTTTCCAGTCCATCGGTACCGTAATATTGGCCCAGTAGTTTTCTAGGACAGGAAAAATTTTGGTCTCCAGAAAACGACCAGACATAGAATCTGTCCTGGTGTCATTCAGCATCTTGCCTCCCACCCAATCCCAATATTGCTCTTTGAGGGCTTCTTTGCTTGGGAAGATTTCTCCCTCGGGGTTGTTCCAAAGATTCGAAAACCCTAGATTTACCAACATGGTCTTCAGGTGTTTTAACCATTTTATCTTATGGAAGATATCTTCCTTGATTATCCACAGAAAGCCCTCCGCGTACTGTCTTATTTCTGGAGTCGTCCAAAGGCGTCTCCAGTAAAGAACTGGTCGCAATCGAGCTCTGTCGACAATCGTGCGTCTGCCTAACTCCAGGAACAATGGGATTAGGGGGGTGCTCTGTGGAAGTCCAGTAATCCCTCGCATGAACTTGTTCTCGGAAGTCTGGAGAGCCACCAGACTATTCCAAGCCCATAGTTCCGCGCCATATAGGGTGGCACCCAAAACCTTCGCATCGTACACTGTCATTGCGGGTTTTATAGGTTTTGTTTTTGATTTACGGTGTTCCCCCCTTAGGGCACCTGAAAGCTGCTGGTGCTTTAGGACTACTTTGTTCACATGATGCGTCCAGCCAGTCCCCCCCGCGATCTGCACTCCCAAATACGTGAATTCATTAACTATATCGAGCCTGCTGTTATTTAGGGTTATTTTAGGATAGCTTCTGCGTCCTGCAGAAAAGACCATTAGTTTGGTTTTTCCAACATTTACCTCTAGCCCGTGCTCCAAGCAAAAAGCATCAAAAATGCTTAATGCACGTTGCAGCCCCATGGGGGTCTTAGACAAAATAAGAGTGTCGTCAGCGAACATCAGGATCGGAACCCTGGTGTCCGCTAACGATGGGGCATCTACACTAGCCCTCAACATTCTCTCGACTATCCCGTTAATGAATAACGAGAAAAGTAGAGGGGCCATGGAACAGCCTTGCCTAACACCCCTTTCCACAGGGAAGTCCGATGTTATCTCCCTACTACCTCCCCACTGGACTCTGGCAAAGTTGGATTCATGCAGTCGCATGATTAATGTTAGCAGTTCTACAGGAATCCCCAGCTTTTGGAGAACCGACCATAGCTTGTACCGGGGGACTAGATCGAACGCCGCCCGCAGGTCGACAAACGCGACGTACAGGCTGCCCCTTCCCAGTTCGACGGTCTTCCACCGCAATATGGTGAAGCGGAAGACCTGGTCGATGGTACTAGTTGCTCGCCTGAATCCCGCTTGGTATGGGGAGAGGGCGCTATTATCTTCTACCCAGTCCATTAGCTGGTTTGTTACCATTCTCCCGACTATTTTCTGCATGGTGGCTATTAGACTTATAGGCCTGTAATTAGCAGGCAATGAGCGATCGCCCTTCTTGTGGATGGGGATAATGGTTGCACCCCTCCAAATATCTGGAACCACTGCCCCCTTTGCTAGGGCATTTGCCACAAGGAGGGTATATCTCGCCCATCTAGTCACATCATGTTTGAAGATGTCAGGGGGGATACCATCTGGACCTGGCGCCCTTCCACATTTCGTGGAACAGATGGCAATTTCTGCTTCACTAAGGGAGAATAGATCTTCGGTTGCATAAACCAGTATTATATTGTCAGCTGCCACGGATTTATTACTTTCCGCGTACTGTGGCCCGAAGTAATCGACCTAGGATTCCACTGGTACATTGTTGTCGGGTTTTGCTGGGCCCGCACCACTACCCCATTTGATAATTTTCCAGAATAACATTGAGTCTTTATTATCAGAGGCTTCTTTTAATTGGGCCCAATGGTCTTCGTCCCATTTCTTTTTAGCACGATAAATGGCTGATTTGTACAGTTTCCTATTCTTTGTCACTGCGGCACGGTCCCTGTTCCTTATTGCATGCCCCAAATCTAGACGTGCTGCTCTACAGTGGTTATCGAACCACCTGCCCACTTCCTTGGTTTTCTTCCCTTTACTTTTCTTAATGAAAAAACATGGTCTTAAAAGGGAGAATAACTTATTGTGGATTTCAGTGATACCGTTGTCCCCTGGCACCACTGGGACTACTGCTTCAATCGCGGAAATTGCACGATCAACCTCATTGGTAATATATGTCAGGATGGCCTCATTTGCTAGTACCTTGGGCCATTTTAACCTTCGCTCATCGTTACTTAAAAGAGGGGTTTCATCGTGTGTCTCAGTAGGGTTTCCTAGACCTGTATTCCACCACTTGTGTGACACACATAGGGGGTTGTGGTCACTTTCAACCCGGGGCCTAACAGCCATGTCGACAACCCCATTCCACAGCTGGAGACTACACAATATATAATCAATTCGGCTCCTATTAATACCATTGTCAAAAGTGTTGCTGCCCTCCTTGTCACCGGGTGTCCTGCCGTTAAGAGCTCTTAGGCCATGTTCCAAACAAATTCCATTTAGCAATAGAATCTCTTTTGTCCATCGCTTCACGAGTTTTAGGTTTAGAGATGGTACTCCCCAGAGATTATCCTCTTCACTCTCCATAAGGTCATTTGTACAGTCCAAGGGTTCAAAAGTCCTGTTTAAATCCCCAACAATTATCTTTACATTTTCCTGGGAATTGACCTCCATGACATCAGACAATAACTCAATAGTGGATAGATTTGTTACTTTATCTCCTCTCACATAAACATTATATAAGTCTATTGGTTGGCCTTTTGCAAAAGAGAGTCTGAGAGCTTGTAGATCAATATTTCCCACGTCTAGGATTTTTATGTCAATGTGCAAACCCTGTCTAACCCAAACTGTTAGGCCACCCTTGGGCCGCCCTCTTCCCCCTTTTGAGGCTGGTATACTGTAATTCAAGTAACCTAGGCAAAAGAGTGGATCACAGGCCCAAGTTTCTTGAAAGCAACAGATGTCAAAACCACTTATGAAATCCACCCAAAGTTGGGAATCCAACTTGCTAGCCAACCCGGCGACATTCCAAGATAAAAGAGTACCAGTATCTGCGTTTGTCCCGTCCCGAGCTTTGACAAGTGGAAATACATGGGCTGACATTGGGCTTTCCATTGGACTAGTCAGCCTTTCTAAATCATCTGTTGGGTCCACAGTTAAATCATCTATTGCAGGGTATAAGACATTTGTATTTAGTGTTCCCAGTTTTAAGCCACCTTCTCCAGCCACACACCCAGCCTCGATGTTGTTCTCCAATAGATTTATAGAAATGGTATTACCACAAACATCACGTATCCCTTCCACTTTATTTATAATTCCACCCATGCTATCAATACCAGTATGTCAATACCCCCAGCCCGAATCCTGCCATCCTACATAGGGATTGTAATATGTATGTGGGATATGATTATGACCAGCAGGGGGAGGTGGTAAGGGAATAACTGGCCATGGTACAATGGGGGGAATTAAGGGCTCGTTGAGTAGACTTGTAGTTACACTTGAGGGTCGGGGGTAAAAGAAGGTAAGGTCCACAATGCCAATACCACCCTTATTTGTTCCCCATCCCTGCCTTGTTATCCATCCCACCACCCTAGGGTCTTGGAAGTTAACCACTATACAGTCCCCCCCCAGGGTTTTTGGTGTATAACCCATCCAGTCAATTCTCCTTGCCCCTATTATTAGCCCATCAATATCACCCGGCAGAGGACGATTTTCCTTTAACCAGTGCATGGTCTTGTTTTTAAGCATCTGGAAATTTTCTCTCTGTCCTGGGGGTAAAGGTGGTACATTGATAAGAACTGCCACATAGGGGAAGGAGTCTGGAGTAAGATTTATTGGGGGTTTTCTATGAGGTGGCTTTGGCAAGGGCGGTGGGATAGATTTGGGAGCTTGGGGAACAAGTTGGAGGGCAGGTTTCTGCACCTGTAGTTTGTTATTTGCTTGGGACGATGTTAAGGATTTACCAGCCGGCTGGTGTACATTAGCCCCGTTACCTCCCCCCGGGATGTTTGGAGGTATGCGTGTATTGTTGGTTACGTTTACAGATGTTGGTACTTTACCCACTTGTTGGCACAAAGTAACCACAACATCTGCAACGGCCGGTTGGTTTTGTGTCTGGGCTAATATTGGCTGTGTAGGATGTGTTGAAGTCGACTGCGATGGTTCAGAACCCGCAGTCACTCTCTCGGCCCTATCTAAGGTTTTTGCAGTGGCTTTGGCTGGAGGTTTATTTTGTTTCGGAGGTAAAGGAGAGCCATTTCGGGGATTTCTACCCTTGTCCTGTACATGAGGGTTATTTAAGACCTGGGGTTTTGAGTTTGTTTCCACCCTATTTGCTTTAATCAGGGATTTTGTAGAATAGAAATTGTCTAAAGTTGTCTGCTCAAAGTGGTTTAACCTATCTGCGAGCTTAGCAATTCTATCCTCAAGGGGGGTAAGTAGCAGTCTAAACATTTTTTCCAATTCTGGAAGCACATTTGCAAATGATACAACATTTCTTTACTTGGTACATTGGAAACAGAACAAGAATTGTCCGCTTTATCTTGATTATCCTGGGATACAGGAATAGTTGGTATTACACTTCCTGTACTTTGGACTTGTTCGTTAACTGCCTTCCCAATGTTCACAAGTTTATGTAGCTTCCTGAGTTTTTGTGGAGGTCTGACCATCTTTTTACATTTTTTTACGGAAGCTGGACGTTTCCTTTTGGACCCGGTTTTGGAATTGGTCAATGTAGCCTGAGGACCCAAATCAGAGTGCGGTGATGAGTGGGATATACTACCACAAGGATTATTTGAATCTGCCACAACACTCTTGTTTGCTTTATCACCCTGAGACTCACGGTGTTCGTATGTGACTGGGAGGTTCACTGATGATAAGGGGGTTACCAAAGTGGGGTAGGCTACATTTGGAAACTTGTCCGTAGAGTTCTTAAGTATTTCGATGGATAGCCTACGCTCAGCACGCTTCTCAGCCAAAGATAGTTCTTTGTCTATTGTCAGTGAGCGATTAAAAAAGAATTTGTCTAGGGGACCAATGGCCAGAGGACCAGGCTCCGTTGGAAGAGGCATCAAATGGCTGATTGCAGGGCTTGTGTTAGCAGTCATTGCCATATTGATTACAAAATATGCAGGAAAGTCTATATCACTTACTGGGATAGATGGTGTATGGCGCTGGCAAGAGGGGTGGCCCGACCCGGCCTCCCTCGGCCCCGGACGGCCACAGACGGTCCCGCCCTTGTCCCGGGCTTCTCCCGGCGCCCTCCCGCGCGCTCCCGCGCAGCGGGGTTGTAGTAGACTAATAAGGAGGTAAGGGTGGGGCAAGGGGCGTGGCGAACAGGGAGAGCGACCCAGGTGTTGAGGGTTGACCAGCACGCAGGGGCTCCTGGTAGTTGGAGTCCCTGCCGGTCCGCTCGCAGCCCTGTGCCTGCCTGTTCTCACTTGCCCAATCCGATATCAGTTCCTGTGGCAAAGCGCTCCTTTAGCACACAGCGCCTCGCACCACGCGGCGAGGTGCTGCTTCTGCAGGGAAGGGTCCAGGTAGAAAGAAAGAGACCACGGCAACGGTCAGAGCAACAGAGAGTCCCACGACGATCTTGGCAAAGGCTGTTTTTACCACTGCTGGGGCAGGGGGCGTGGCGAACAGGGAGAGCGACCCAGGTGTTGAGGGTTGACCAGCACGCAGGGGCTCCTGGTAGTTGGAGTCCCTGCCGGTCCGCTCGCAGCCCTGTGCCTGCCTGTTCTCACTTGCCCAATCCGATATCAGTTCCTGTGGCAAAGCGCTCCTTTAGCACACAGCGCCTCGCACCACGCGGCGAAGCGGGACCCGCGGAGCGGGTCCGGCGAGGTGCTGCTTCTGCAGGGAAGGGTCCAGGTAGAAAGAAAGAGACCACGGCAACGGTCAGAGCAACAGAGAGTCTTATTTGAAGGAGTACATTCAATATGACAGTGCCAGAAATTTACCCTGGATACTTCAGCCACAGCCATGGGTACCTCTATAAAGTCCATCCAGTATGCAGAGGTCAGCATTTTGCTATTGATGCCCCCTATACAATGAGTACGGGAAATCTTATGACAAGAGTTACCACAAATATTATTTCCAAGATTTTGCAATGGATCTACCCAATATGCTAAGAATTACATGCAACATGTCAGGGCTTTCCGCTAGGTGGTGTGGCACATGTTTTGTGTCCCTGCCTCTGGGTATGACTGGGCTAGCAGCTTTCTCAGTTAGACATTTCGAGTTTCCGCAGCCAATAATGGGTTCTTAATAGGGGAGAGGATGTAGCTTTACAGCTAGAGCGGTCGACCTCAAAGCTGGGGAACCGGGTTCGAGTCTCTGCAACGACGCTAAGCATCCTGTGATTCTGGGCAAATCACTTAATCTCCCTGTGCCTAACAAAAATAAATGTTTCCTTCTGTAACGAAACTGGTGCTATCTAAAGCGCTCTGATACCCGATGTCTCTGGTTTAGTTTGCGCTATATAAAACTAAAAAAAAAAAAGCAGTCAGGGCCTGCATGTCAGGGCCTTGACATAGGTAACACCTCCCATCCATAATCTATTAGTGCCCTTGTCCTTAAGGCAGAATAGCCTCCAGTATGCCAGACCAGCTGCACACTTGCACCTATAGCCCATGTACAATGACACACACATTCTCACTATGGGGCTGATTACAATGTTGGTCAGATCGCAACCTACGGCCTGTCGGTTGTGATCCGACCGACATCTGCCCCTGCGTTCCACTTGCTGCATTATGATGCGGCAGTCGGAGGCAGCATGCAAAGGAACCTACCATTGTCGTTCAGACAGGCTCAAGAAGCCCATCGGCCCAGTGGTCGGAATGTAATCCCTACAAAAAGTGCAGTGCCTACTCAGGCACCGCCGTAGGGATCGTAGGGATGACACTGTCCCTTTAGTTTTGCCTTTCTATGGCAAACAAATTTTCAATCTCCTGATTAGAGTTTCCAGCTGATCGGATTTATACAGGCACACCGGTATTTCGATGTCCCAGCCAAGTACAAAAAGAAGCGAAATTACCTAATGTTAGTATTTTTAGTACTTATATGTGCATACTTCAAAGAACAAATATATAAATAGCACTTTTAAATATGTTCTAGGGCTGCATTAACGATCCATGACTAATAATTAAAGAAAAGAAAGACAATAAAGTCATGATACAAATGAATATATACCATTTTATTACAGCCCTATTTAGTGACAAGACTAGGCCTTTGCAGACTCTTTAAACAACAACAAACGGCCTGTGTTTTTCTCATGGAAAGATGGCATCCTCCCACTGTGGCAGTAAAAATAAAATACAAATGCAAGAAATAGGGAGAGTGCAGTCTCCGGGGGTACTGCAACCAGTGAAAAAAACACAAAGCCTCATTAACCAGTTCACAAAGGCATGAAAATATGTAAATGGTGTTTTAAAGACCCGTGAAATACAGGGGGGCAGGCCAAAGCCCTGTTAGCCCTATGGGCGTTGTGCGCCTGCTCTCTTCTCTCCTTGCAGTCGCTGCAGTCTCTAAAGTGCCTAGAAGACATTCAGCTCTGCAGTGTGCTCGATATAAATGTGCTTAAATAAATAAGGAAACAGTGGAATGAAAAACTACAGCAAGTACATTAAAAAAGATCTTATATAGAAGCAATGGAAAAGTAGTACTAAGAAACTTTGAGGATCTCAAAGGTCTATTGCAAAGAGCAGATTAATTATGCAAACTGCCCTGATCTGATATAAACTTTCACTAACTGTTGGAGACCTTGTAGCAGGTGTGTGTCAAGAGCAGGGAGGGAAATGGCCTGAGTGGAAAAAGCTGGTGCTATTAAAGGCATGTCAGATCCAAAGCTTCCATGCTTCCAGGGTGATTATGCAGGAGAAAATTATCATCCCCTTCATCTAAAATGGGAGTGATTTGCATATCCTTCAATTAGTCTCGCATCTTGTCTGTCTTTTGTGCTTTTCATTTTTCAAGATCATAAGCGAATTAATTAGAAAACCGGGAAAGACAATGAACATTTCTACATTTCTCTACTTAGAAGAAAGATCAATTTAATCCACTCTGCATATGCCTATGCTAATGTTTACATCCTGCTATAGAGCTGCATTAGATTATTTTACCATTCTTGATTCCCCACATGTAGATTTTAATGTATTCACGATAAAACTTTTAAGGTAAGATTGCAGTTACCCTGTTAATTATTTTAACTTAGTCTTTAAATATGCTTCAGAGGAGATTACCAGGATATTTATCTTTGATGCATGATAATTCTTCCTTTGCTAAGAGCCATTCTGCCTTCAGTATGTGGTGTCTGTAACATTCTCATTTGTCTGGTTGTGGCAAATTTCAAGACATTTAGCTCATGTCCCCGTTTTTAGAGAGGGGCGACCAAAAAACTGTGGAAGATGTTTTTGAGGTTTTACAAAGCAGGGATTGTTAGCAGTTGCTTCAAGAAAGCAATTTAATTAACAGGCAAGCTACTGGGCTTAAAAATTGCATTTTATGTATGTTCTTAGTGCCTGTTCTTTAATTCTCTGCTAAGGAGCGCTCTCATCACTGGAAGTAAAATGGAAAAAACAAACATAAGGAAAGGGGCGGGTAAAGAGCATACAGTCATGATTGACAATCGGGCTTTGAATACTCAGCTCCCAGATGAGCTACCGGATGAAATTCGAAGGCCCTCTGCGTTGACGCCGGGGTCTGAGCTATTTGGTCAAAATCTAAATGTTGGAATGGAGGTTGCTGCAACTGATGGAGTTTATGGAGGTACATTGCTGACTAAACCTCTAACTTGGGCAGAAGCTATGGACCTAGGTACGGAGAGTGGGGGGATTAGATCAGGAGGTGAATCCTCTACCTCTGCCGAGATCGGCATCGCTAGTGGTTCAGCTTCTGTGGGAAGATTTTACTCTGTCGATGAAGATACGCAATCACAGTCACAGTCACAGTCTCAGCCATCAGAGGGCTTTAGTTCTGATGAATCCACGGGTATTGACTCAGTCAGCAGCTCCCCCGCTAGGAAAACTTCACAGAAAAAACGCCTCTCTAAAAGGAAACCTTCCACTGCAAGTAGTACTACTGATCCTACTAAAAGACTAGCTTGGGATTATTCTACCACTACCTTTTCGTTTCTGGAGCAAGACAGTCCGGCAACACTGATTGGGGAACATGGCCCTACTCAATCCTCGCAGCCTCCCGTTACGCTTGATCTTCTCTTCAATACCCTGAAATTAATGCAATCTGAGGCTAGAGGGGAGAGTAGGAGGGCAAGACAGGAATCAAGGAAAGATACAGAATAAGCTCAGAACCATAAGTAAAAGGCAAGATGAGATGGTTGAGAGAGTTGTACATGTCGAGGAAAGGACTAGTAAAGTGGAAGATGACTTGAGAGACTTGAAAACATATAAGGAAGAGCATCAAAAGGTGGCTGAGGACGTCAACTGGAAGCTGGAAGATTTTGAGAACAGGCAGCGTCGTAATAATATCAGACTGCTAGGCGTGGAGGAAGGTCTTGAAGGGGAGGACCCCAGATTGTTTGTGGTGAATTTGCTAAAGGGGGCTTTTCCGGAGTTATCTAGTTGGCAGTGGGAAACTGAAATTCAAAGGGCCCATCGCTTTCCATTGTTTCTTAAAAGGGGTCAGCCTCAGGCTGGTGCACAGGGTGGGCGCCCAAGGGCTCTGTTAATATTTGTAGGGAATGTTCTTCTTAGGCAGCTGATTTTGGACAAAGCGAAGCCAGAGTCAAGACGTACCTATAACAATGTCTCGTTCTTTGCAAGACCAGACTTTTGCCATGCCACAGTTGAACGTAGATGGAGGTTGAGGCAACTGATACCACTTATCCAGGCTCTGGGCTCTGAAGCTTATTTGCTATACCCGGCAAAATTGAAAATTGTGACCAAGGGCCAATTTAATTTTTTCTTTTCAGAGATTAAGGCGAAGGCCTACATGTTGGAAGTTTTGGGATATCAGGAGAACAAATAATGGATTTAAATTTCATATATGCCTGATTTGTTGGTTGGCGGTGGGGAGGAGTAGCGGCTGCTGCTTCCCTGGCATCCACATATAGGTCATTCGTGACCTATTTGCCTGTAGGGAGGGAGGGGGGAGGGGCAGCGTGGGGGGGCTCAGGGAGGCGGGAGGGAGGAGGCGGAAGAGGGGGGGGGGAAATGGCACACATCATACACAGTGAAATGTAGTTTGAGGCAGTTGCAGATTTTGTACAAATGGAGGAAAAAGGAAGTGGTGGGTTTGGTTAAGAATTGGAATTGGAATTGGAAGTTGGTGCTAATCTTTGATGTTTTCTGATGACTTGTCGAATTTTGTCATTTAATGTCTGTGGCCTCAATGATCTCCAAAAAAGGCTGCGAGTTTCTGCATTTTGCAAATCAATGTCTCCTGATCTAATTTGTCTACAGGAAACTCATGTGGAGGGTGGAAAAGGTTTTTTGCTAGAACAGGCTGGCTTTAAAGTCTTAGCTTACACTAAACAAGCCTCCAAAACTCGTGGGGTAGCGATTCTGGGGAGAGGAGCAGATTGTACAGTATTTAGGAGTAAAGAAGATATCTGGGGTAGGTGGGCAATTACAGAAATAGGTTTCAGAGGTGCTAGGTTCACACTGGCTTCAATCTACGGTTCAACGTGCAATGACCCAGATATATTCCAATTTTTGGATCATGAACTCTCAACTTGGTCGGAGCCAATTGTTTGTTGCGGAGATTTTAACATCAGTCGACCGGCAAATATTGAGCTACAACTGAGCCATTCATATACGGGGAGGAAGAAAAGGGTGCATAAGGCGATAGTAGATATGGCATCGCATAATGCTCTTTCAGATGTATGGGCCAACTTGCACCCGCAGATAGATGGGGATACGTTTTTTCTGCTCCTCACAATATAACAGTAAGGTTGGATTATTTTTTAATTTCTAATGTTTTGATTTCTAACACGCAGATTAAGAAGTTACCCCGTTTGGTGTCTGACCATAACCCACTGTTATTGTCATTTAGTTTAAATGGGCTAGGTAGGAAACCATATAGATGGACATTTGAGCGAGCTCTGTTACAAGACGAGGGTTATTGTAAACACATGGAAAAATGGATCAGCGAGTTTTGGCTTAACAATATGGGGAGCACTAATAGTGGTTTTATTTGGGATGCTTTCAAAGCAGGTGTCAGGGGAGAGACAATTAGTTTTTCAACATATAGACGGAAAAAAGAAAGAGAACTGATCGATCAGCAAGTTAACTCCCTTTTGGACGCTGAGGCTGAGTTAAGTAGGTTAATCATGTGGGGGCTCCCATTGGATCAACAATTGTTGGAGATTATGGTTTTAAAGGCGGAGATAGCGGAAAGAATTACTAATAAGACAGCAGTTAGTTATTTAACAAAGAAGGAGCAGGCTTGTGAGTTTAGTGAGCGGGTCGGTCATATTCTTGCTGTTAGGTCCAGACAAAAAGTCAATGCAGGGGACATTAAAAATATTGTTGATGATTCAGGCAACTTGATCTCTGATTCTGCTGGAATAAGGAATGAATTTTGGAAGTTTTATACTGGACTATATGACAGAGAGACTGAGGTAGATATTGACAAAATTAGGGAATATTTAGGGAACATTCAACTTGGAAAACTAGATTCTGAGGAAAATACTATACTCGAGGCCACTATATCGCTAGAAGAAATGTCAATAGCTTTATCAGATCTCCCATCCTCTAAGGCTGCAGGACCGGATCTGTTACCCATTGAATTTTACAAAACTTTTATATCAGTTCTTAGAGTGGAGCTACTGGACACACTCATTCAAGCCCAGAGGGATATCTCAATTCCAAAATCATGGGGTGAGACTGAAATTATAGTTATCTTGAAAAAAGGTAAACCCGCCACAAATCCTGGGTCATATAGACCTATTGCCTTAATGAATGCTGACGTAAAGCTCTACTTGAAAATTCTGGCTACAAGGCTGTCAGCTGTCATAGAAAAATTAGTTACCCCAGTTCAACACGGATTCATCCCGGGGAAAGGGACTACAGAACATGTCAGGACGGTGATTACCTGTTTTGATGCCATGGAGGTTTCTGGCGGCCCTGTCGCGGCTTTATTTCTAGATGCCGAGAAGGCTTTCGACAGGGTCGCTTGGAAGTACTTGTGGGTGCTAATGAGAACTTTGGGGTTTGGTGATAATTTTATAAAAGCAATTCAGGTTCTTTATAGAGATCCAACAGCTAGAATTAAAATCAATCGGGAATTAACAACGGCAGTGCAGATTAAAAGAGGAACAAGGCAAGGTTGTCCTAGCTCTCCTCTCTTGTTCGCATTGTATATGGATCCGTATTTACGCAATCTTGATCTTAATCCCAGTATCCCCCCCATGTGCGTAAATGAGATAGTACTTAAAGTATTGGCATACGCAGACGATGTCACGATAATTACCCCTGATCCTGAAATTGCAATAGGTGAGATAGAACAAGAAGCCCTAAAGTTTGGCAATATTTCTGGCTATAAGCTTAATAGAGCCAAAACACAGATTATTAAAAATATAGTAGCTCAATGTAATGATCCACGAGTGGTCCCTGCAGCAGTCTACCTTGGGGTTGAAATTTCTTCTAACTTAGGGACAGTAGTTGAGCGTAACATCTCGCCCTTATTAAAGAAAGTAAGCTCGGACCTGCTGAGGATAAATAATCTTAGGCTTACGTTAGTGGGCCGCACTAATATTATTAAAATGCTTATTCTTCCTAAATTTCTTTACTTTTTTCGTACAATTCCTCTTTTGTTTGAGTCTATTTGGTTTAATAAGCTAGAGGCAATTCTTAATAAATTCATTTGGTCGTACGGGAAGACAAGACGGGCATACAAGCAAATGAAGGGGATTTGAAAGTTAAAGCTATCTCAACTATGATTTATTCAATTGTTTTGGGTAAAGATTCAGCAAATGCTTTTTTAAACTGTACAGATTCATCATACTACAAACGTACACGTTTCAAGACAGTTGCCGCAGCTTATAATGTATGGTCTGCTGTTGCAAAAAACTGTGGACTAGGGAGATTTAACAGGTATACTAGATTGTATAGGAATAAGTCCCTACCCCCTTTATTTTTTTCTGATACCATTATGGCAGACTGGAACAGTAAAGGTATTAAAAATATAGGAGATATGCTAAACTTAGATGGTAACATACTGCAATTTTCAGACCTGGGGGCTAAATTTAATATAGCAAGATATAGTTTTTTCAAGTACCTGCAGACTAGGAGTTTTTTCTCTAAGAAAAAAGGAGGGGCAGGTGGATTTAATATAAATAACATTATGGAAGCAATAGCGCAAAGTGGGGTGTGCTCCATTCGGTATTTCTATGCCCAGTTGGCTGAGACGAAGAAGGACGATACTGACAGATTTGGTAATAAATGGGCTGGAAAATTAGGGACTTCGAGTGAGTCTTTTCTGAAGTCCTTGGAGTTAGATTGTTCAGCATTTTATTCTGCCCCATTACAATCGCAACACTTTAAAACGCTGTACCAACTTTATCATACTCCAGATCGCATAGCACAGTGGGGTGCAACTACAGGGATTAATTGCTGGCGATGTAATGCTATTGCCGCAGATAGTATACATATTTTTGCGCTCTGTCCCAAATTAAGGCCCTTATTAAAGGGCATTGAGGATTTTATGGCCCATACACTTGCCGTAAATGTGACTCTAACGCCGACAGTAATTATGTTAGGCGTCAGGGACTGTGAAGGCGACCATAGTGAATTTATATTCGTAGCGATGGCGGTTCTCAGGTTGTTGATTGCTAGAGTTTGGCTGGACCCCCTACCCCCGGGAATACAGCAGTGGATTGCTTTACTATTAGGGACATTTAACCTCGAAAAGGGTATATTTGGGAAAAAAGGTAAAAGGGTAAAAAGATGGGGAAGAAAAATTTGGGAACCGGTACATCGATGGAAGGAAAGGTCAAATGCAAATGTAGTCTGATGAATTATTAATTTGATTAATGGTCTTTTTTCCACCTTTATTCTTCTTTTTGTGTTGAAGATTATGTTTAGTATTATATTGTTTTTCTTGATAGTAACTTTGATTTATTATATGTACTAATTTTATCTGTATTCTGTGTTATGTGTGTGCCAGAAAAACCCTTTTGTTTTACAATAAAAATACTTTAAAAAAAAAATGAAGTAAAATTGTAGTTCTTCTTCTATTTTTGTGAAATGTCCCGGTTTTTGGCTTTAAAATTCTGGTCACCTTAGGTCTAAAGGAACCTTGGGGCATATTATCAAGGGGGTTTATCTCCGCTTTTTTGGCTTTAAAAGCCAAGAAAGCGGAGATAAAATTATCTCCCTATTACCTAGCTGTCGCTAACACCAGTTAGCGACAGGTAGTAGGAGATAGCGACCATCTTGGGCCCCGCTTTGCATGTCAGTGATATTTATCACTAATGACATGCAAAGTTGGCGTGCCAAGATGTTAGCGACTGGAAACAGTCGCTAACATCGCTATCTCCTTTTACCAACTTTTGGAAATATTCGCGCTAAGCTCGGTAATGCATGAATATCGATGACTTTTCAGCGATATTCATGCATTTCGGACGATTTTTATCGCTTAGGAGATAAACCTTGATAATAGCAATGTTCCTAAGCGATAAAAATCGCCGCAGCTCAGCGATAAAAATATTGCTGCTAAGCCAACATAGCGATAATTATCGCTAGTTGTTGGTAATATGCCCCCTTGGTTCTGTTTTGTTTCACCACAGCCAAAATCTATAGGGGATAAAACCCCTTGGCAAAATGATGAACTACCAGGGGAATCGGACCCTGAATTAATTATCCCCCTTGAAATTCCATTTATGAGGAGACCCTCATGCTCCCACATGTAATTTGCAGGTAACATATTTTCCAGATTTGTAAAGCGCGACTTATACCCCCTAAGGGCATCCAGGCGCTGAGCGGCCACCAGGGAGATTAAGTGAGCTATTGCCCAGAGCCGAGTCACATGATGCTGAGGTGAGCTGCTGCCGGCACAGGGGATCGAACCATGAGCACTGCGCTCTGACGTCAGCCGTTCCGGCTGCTGCTCCACATTTCTCCCGTTAACCACATAGCTACCAGTACTTATGGCTGTAGAGTTACCAAGAGAATTACAAGGTCACTCTTACAGGGGGTGCTATGTGTTTTTTCATTGCTATTTCATTTGTTTCAGGCTCTCAGTTGAATTCCGCATTTAGTGACTTTTCTATTTTCATAATTCCATTCCTGTTTAGCCCTTCCCCACTCTCCTCACTGCTATTTTGTGCTCTATAAATTAGTTTTAAAATACCAGATCTACTTTCATGCAATTACCTCTCCTTGTACGCTTTTGCATCCACAGGTTCCATGTTTATCGAGGACAATAATTGTATTATTAGATGTTGCAATTATAGCTTGTCTGGGTGTGGGATGGTGGTACTAAGTTAGGCTTAGCCTGTACTATGGGCCTGCTTAAGAGTTTGGTGGATGGGTTAATTGGTCACAAACATGACAGATATCCAGTTCGCCCTATTACAAGTGTGCTATATCCTAGGGAACCTGTTATAATGCGGACGGTATATCCATTACATTGATGGCTATGAGACATGGAGTGATGAGTCTTAGTCGTAAGAGACAAACATCCATTTGACAATAGAATCAAGACACATTCACACACTGGACACAACACACCGCTTCCAGGGCCAGCGTGGGTAAAGCTGAATAGCAGAGGGAGGAAGGAGCAGCTGAAAGGTGAATGACCACTCAGAATGCACTCTGAGAATCTATGAGCCTCAGTTAGAGGTGGGCAATAGCCGGGTATGAGCCAAAAACTGCAAGATGTCCAGTCACCAATCTCTGAGTACCCTCGGCTCATTAAGAGGCAATGGAATTGCTGTACTTCAGATGGCAGAGCGTGTTGAGGAAACAGCGTCACTCCAGGGCACTGGCACAAACAGCATTGGAGAGCCCATCCTGTATAAGACTTGCCCTCTGCCGTCATTCCCTTCAGCTTTTTTCATGCCCTGGACTGCCATGCAGGTCATGTTAGTCCTAGACTAAGAGGGTGTGGCTTAACAGCTAGAACGGCCGACCTTGCAGCTGGGGAGCTAGGTTTGAGTCTGGCGGGAGGCTCAAATATCTTGTGATTCTGGGCAAATCACTTACAGCCAGATTCATCAAAGGAAATTCGGCTCGCAAAAGGCCAGATTCTGAGAATCTGGCCCTTTGCGAGTGCTATTTTTGCATTTGGGATTCATCATCCCAAATGCAAAATTCGCAATTATAGAAATCGCTAAATTGCGATGAATTGCATTTAAGGAATCTCAATTTGAGATTCCTTAAATGCAATTCATGAACCTTTTAAAAATTGCGAATTCGCAATCTGGGGCCGCTATTTACCGCGAAGTCTAACTACGTGGTAAATAGCGAAAACTTAGAAAAATCCACTTTAGTGCATTTTTCTAAGTTGTATATTACACACACACATGTCCTTTGGACATGTGTGTGGCCAACACCAGTGTACATTACCATTTCAGGGGTGTTACAGGGTGTCCTTTGGACACCCCTGGCACCCTTGAAATTGCTTCCCTATTTGCGATTCGCTATTTGCTAATCGCAAATAAGGAATGATTCCCCATTCATTCCTATGGGCCTTTAGGCCCATAGGAATGAATGGGGAGTCATTCCTTATATGCGATTAGCAATTAGCGAATCGCAAATAAGGAAGCTGTAGGAATCGCAATAAATAGCGATTCCTTAATAATCGCTAATAAGGACTCGCAAAACATGACAATGATGAATCTGGGGGTTAATCTCCCCATGCCTAAAACAAAAATGAATGTGTACTTGTGTAATGCAGCTGGTGCTAATGTATAGTGCTCTGATACCTTCAAGTCAAGTTTGTGCTATATAAAGCTGTAAAAAAAATGCACAAGTTGGGGGAACCCTAGGGATGCTGTATTTTTGTTTCTTCAAAGACAACCTGCCCCCACCCTCCGTGCATTGTTTTTTTTTTAATAAAACAAATTGCCCTTGTGCTCCCTTGACATGGCAAGCTGGCTGTACTTTGTTTTGTTGCAGAAAGTTTTTTCACCGTGTTGGCAGATACACTTTTGCCAAAAGTGCCCCACAAAACATGGGGAGAGCTCCACATTAGGCAGGGAAGCCAACCAACCATGAATGTGATCTTAAGTCTAACCATGGAGATCATGAAACCAATGTACCCGGCTTCATTAAAAACATTAATGAAGGAGATATATTAAAAAACTGACTATGAGCCTCTCTCTTTCCATTCACAGGTTACACATGATACCTTATTTACATCTATGGGATTTTTAAATCTCCTTTCATGAAGGTGATTGGTCGTGACCCATTATTAAACTGTTCTGGCCATTGTTGCATGTGAGGAACCAAGGAAAATGCGACCTAATTATCGACTTTGCTACAGGTGCTGCATATAATTCACCACGAAAATCATATACTCCTTTGAATTGTAAATACATTGTTTTTAAAAAACAACTGTATGTACCCTGCTGACACTAGTCTGCTGTCAGAGATCTGCTGATGAAACTGTCTGCTACAACCACCCTGCTAAGCACAATCTGACTCTTTCGACTGTATGTAGGGCACGCGGAGAAGGAAGCCGCCACCCTGAGGCAAGCTAAATCAAGTAGTCCAAGAGGACCTGACCTGATTCTTAGTGCTGTGGCAAGCATTCACTTGCTTCTGTGGATGAAAGCTTTTCAGTATAGAGCAGAAATAGACAGATTATTAGGGGAATGGAAGACAGTGTGGACACCTGATGTCTGGAAAGCAGCCCAGTTAAATGTAAATATATAGCTGGTCTCCTAGGGGTGACTCGAAGAGCCTCATCTGCTGTGAGAAGACCCATGAGCAGACCAGTGGGACGAGTCCATCACATGCGAGAGGGCCAACAAAAGGGAGCCCTGTGTTGATCCGAACAGAAACAAAAAGGACAAATACTACACTCCACGCACAAACTCACTGCTCCCCATAGACACATAATTATACATAATACTTAGGCACTCCATAGAGTTGGTCCTAACTCACGCCAACTCAGCCCCCAGAATGCATCTGGCATGAACATGTAAGGACCATGTTGAATGACCCTACCAACAAAGTACCCCTACAACTAAGGACAGAGAGCAAGAGAGAGTCAGCAGCACTGCCATTGTCTAGCCACCCCCAACCACCCGAGAAGCTGTGAAAGCACAGAGTCATTTCACAGGTACCTTTTTGTACTGGTGCAGGACTGATGGATTTTCAAGCCCAACTCGCTCTAAGAAATCCACTTGTACCCTTGGAATGTATTTATTTATTTTATTTATTTAGTGTTTTCTATAGCTTGAACATGACCCAATCCTGGGTGTCAGAGTGCTTTACAATTCAACAGCAATCAGTTTCCTTTGATGTTTAAGAAATCTCCAAAAATAAACATATTAAGTCTTACTAGGCGTCAACTAAGGTTACAGTAGTACATGTCATGGTATACTTGTATTAAAATGTAACACCATTCTCAAAGACAACGAGGAGTCAGCAACTGGATACGCAGTTCCAAATCTAGTCCAATATCCATGTGGATTGATGGAGGTACCAATGATCTGGTTTCTTAAGTCTGTATGACCAGAGCCATATTTTTGGGCAGGTCTCTCTTACATGGGAGCCTACAGACAAGTCACTGACTCCACACACTAAACTAACCTCTTCTCAGCATCTCTGTATCTCTTCAGGGAGGAATCCCCAGACAATGCCTTAGGACACTTTCAAGGCAATGCTTAAACATGCTAAGGTATTTAATCTAAACATAAATATGTATTTTAAATGATTTGGGCATTTTTGTACTCAAACTAGCAGGGAAATATTCCCATGTGCAGTGCTTAATTTGTAAACAGAGAAGTGCCAGGGTCCAAGGTATCTCACAGGAAGCACTGCAGCCTGAACAAATCACCTTCCCAGAGAGGGTTCCCAAATGCAAGTGGCATTGATACTTACTGACCATCCTACTCCAACAAATGTCAACATTTCCGTCACACCAAATAAAATAACATGTTGCAGAGGCTGCTACAACGGCCTGGGTGACCAGATGCTTGCCTCTGTGTTTTTAACAGCATCCCCCTGCATACTATATTTTTTTAATTTCCCGAGCCAAAATCTTGGACTGGTAAATGAAGAAAAAGGTTTAAAAAAGTACTTTAACATGGTTGCCTTGAGTCCGCACACATGCACCAAGCACTGGCGGCTATCTTGAAATTAACTTACTTATAATTTGATGAAGGAACATTTTAAGGTTGCCGCCATTGCTTGCACATGCATACTTTTGTAAGGCAGTGATCCAGCGGATTACCAACCTGTGGAAATCTAATACTTTAGAATCTGTTATTCTAGACTCTTCAGCTGCACAACCTTCAGCACTTTCAACTGCTGGTATCAGTTGTGGATTTTCTTCCTCAGGAGCTGGTACTTTCTTAGTATGACTGGTGTGTATCCAGTTAGGCAAACCTGCACATTTCACTGCTGTTGTTGTAACCAGTATGACCTGGTTTGGAGTATCCCTCCTTGGTGCTAGGCACGTATCTCTGGTGGGATTCTTCACCACCACCCAGTCTCCAGGATTGCGAGCATGTGCTTGATACGGCTGCCTGGCAACTGCGTCTTCTCCAACCTGATGAGAGACCGAACGCACCAGGTCAGCCAATCTTTTACAATAGTCTAATACCAGATCATCAGTTGTACTTAACAATTTATGTCCTTGTATAAAGGCTAATCTCATTGTTCTTCCCATGAGTATTTCATGGGGACTCAATCCTGTGGTTCTGTCGGGATTGTTTCTGAGTCCCATCAGAACAAGAGGTAGTGCATCTGGCCAACACAGTGATGTAGATGTGCACACCTTTGCCAGTCTTGAATTTATTGTGCCATTCAAATGTTCTACAACCCTAGAAGCATCTGGACGGTAAGCCCAGTGCATTCTCTTAACACATATTCCGATGCGGTCCTATTTGCCTGTGCTTCCTCCTTTTTCTTTGCCCACCTTGTTTTCCACATGTCTAATTCTCCCCATTTCTGCAAAATTGTCATTAATTCATTAATCTGTAATTTTCTCCGGACATATTCATATTTTCCAAGTCTTTGTCAGTAAAATCTGCTCTGTATGGTTTCTGCAATACCTTCGATCTCCCTATTTCAATTCCCATCTCAGAAGCAAGCTCCGTCAATTTTTCATGGAATCATTTTACATTTCTAGTTATGCTTCTGCATAGGAACAGCAATTCTTCTTCACTATAAGTATTTAGCCTGTCTATCCCTACATTTCCAGCTATCATTTCTTCCAATTCTACCTTTCATTTAAATGTGCCTAAAATCTTCGTTGTTGATTCCGTTCCCTGTGCCCACCTTTCTAATTCTTCTGGCGACAGTATTGTGGCACTTTTAGTTCTTGTAGACGTTTCTAATCGTATTTCTTTTGAACAACTGGGAACAACTCTTCTCGGAGTTTCATTTATTTGTTCTCTTATCAGCAAATCCAGTAGAGATATTACCGATCCACATTCACTGGCTGGATCTTCAATTCTTATGTTCTCCTTTCTAGGTTTAATTATAGGAGTGGCCATAACTGGTAGTTTTGGACAACTTCCTTTATCCCCATACAATGGAAATACGAGACCTATAGTCACTGGTATAGTCAGAGCTTCAGGGTGTGCACTCAATTGTGTCATTTTCTGTGTTCATTCTTCTCTATTTTTGTTTATTGCTTCTCTTTCTTTTTCCTGAAGTATTCTTCCATTTATTGAGTCATGCATAATCTGAGAAACCAATAGTGTTTCTAAAGCAGGGGCACTTGGGGTAGTTATAGTAGGTTCCTCCTGGTATGGTGGACGATTCTTTGTTAGAATATCTTCCATAAACTCATCTTCTGATTCCCCGCAACCTGTCATTCTTAAATGCTTAGTTTTCCCTGTACACTTTCCTCCCAACTGTTCCTCTAACATTAATACAGGATACAGTCCTTCTGTAACCATTGCTTGTGTCCATTGTTTCATCTGATCTTCAAGTGATTCACGCACCCTCCATAACTCCTAGTACTTCTAGATCAGTCTCGTTCAAATGCCTCTGTTTCCCGTTCTTCTAGAGCTTCATACTGTGTTAGCCTAGGTCTCGGTTCTAATTCATTCATTCTTGTCCTTAAATTTTGGAGAATTCTCCCATTGAACGTACCATTTTCTGGGAAAGCTAATATTCCAGCACTTTTAGTATACTCAATCCAATTTTCTAACCACACACAGGTATGGTAGCCTCTTTCCATCATCATAAATGAGGCAGGAGTTTTAGAAGGTGGGTTGAGAATTCCCTCCCTAGTTTTAATGGGTTTATCCTTCTTGAAATAATTTTTGATTCTCTGCATGAGTGACATTTTTCTTTTCTCTCTGTACATTTTGGGAGAAAATCCTCTTATATATTTTTCTCTTGCAAAACCTAAATATCTTCTATCTGGGCAATTCCCTATTAATGTTGGACCGTATTTCCACATACAAACTCCACTGTCTAGTACTATTGCTGCTTCTATTTGTTACCCAATTAGTCCTTTTGTTTACTCATGGTTTTCTCCAATCCTGTTGCGGCTTTTATTCTTTAATCCAATCAAGCTTAATTTCTCAACATTCGCTAAGCCAATACTAGCGCGACTCTATTGTGAGGTTAGTATCTCTCCTCTCTTCTGACCCCTCCTTTACAAATCTCTGTAAATCACACCCCGCTGTTTCAACGAATCCCAACGCTGCACTCTGTGACGTCAGCGCAACTCCGGCAGCTGACCCTCCCTTCACAAGGTAAAATGAAAACTTATTTTCCTTTAACCCTTCATCAAAATTTTCATTAATAACAACATAAAAACATTTACTACTCTGTCTGTTTCAATAAACTAAGGAATGGTTGATTTATTTTACTACGCGTAAAACCTTCCGCTTACTCTTCATACACTGTGGGTAAAACCTTTCCGCTTACTCTTCACCCAAGCTTAGAAGAACCTACTACTCCTCTAGTGTTACCCTTTCGAGGTGATATAACTCCAAAGTTTCACCAGCGAACTCTTTGTTAACAATCACTCTCACTTAGTCACAAAACTATTTAAAAAACCAGATAAGTAACCTCACTGCAGTGTGGCTTCCATTCACCACCCAGTACACACTTCCTGGGAATTTCCAGACAACATGAAACAATATACAAATTGGTTTGTTAAAACATAAATCTTTAACCAATAATCACCAAACTAATCAATAAAAAGCATCCTCTGCTACCAGCAAACTGATCCAACGGGTTACCAACCTGTGAAAATCTAATACCATATATTCATCTGGAATCACTGACAGAATATTGACATTGAAAATATCAACGTCAAAAATATCGGAGGCGGAATATCTATGTCAAGAATATTGAAGTTCTATCTACATTAAGATAAGTACAAAAAAATCGGCGAAAAATATAATTGTAAAAAATATTGTTGTGAAAAGTAGTTTTTTTAATGTTTAAAAATAATATAAAATTAAATAAATAATACATATAATTAAAATGAACAGTTAAAAATATATTTAAAATTATAAGTAATACATATAATGTAAAAGAATTAACATATACATATAAAATATAATATATACTTACTTCATAATATTTGCAATTAATATTCTAATAACTTACACATTGTTAAAATACATTAAAAAATTATAAATACATACATACACATACAACAATAATGTAAATAAAAATATCAAAACTATATATAACACATTTTAATAAAAAAAAAAATAATTGGACACTACATTAAATAAAACAGTATATATTGGATAGCATAGGGGTAAAAATTACTGTTCCAACTCTAGAGAGTGGAACAGTAGGGAAAGTGTTGGATAGCGTAGAGGTAAAAATTACTTTTCCAACTCCAGAGAGTGCAACAGTAGGGAAAGTGTTGGATAGCGTAGGGGTAAAAATTACTTTTCCAACTCTAGAGAGTGGAACAGTAGGGAAAGTGTTGGATAGCGTAGAGGTAAAAATTACTATTCCAACTCCAGAGAGTGCAACAGTAGGGAAAGTGTTGGATAGCGTAGGGGTAAAAATTACTGTTCCAACTCTAGAGAGTGGAACAGTAGGGAAAGTGTTGGATAGCGTAGAGGTAAAAATTACTATTCCAACTCCAGAGAGTGCAACAGTAGGGAAAGTGTTGGATAGCGTAGGGGTAAAAATTACTATTTCAACTTAGAGGGTGCAACAGTATGGAAAGTGTTCAATAGCGTAGGGGTACAAGTAACTATTCCAACTCCAGAGGGTGCAACAGTAGGGAAAGTGTTGGATAGCGTAGGGGTAAAAATTAATATTTAAACTACAGAGGGTGCAACAGTAGGGAAAGTGTTGGATAGCGTAGGGGTGAAAATTACTATTCAAACTCCAGAGGGTGCAACAGTAGGGAAAGTGTTGGATAGCGTAGGGGTAAAAATTACTATTCCAACTTCAGACGGTGCAACAGTAGGGAAAGTGTTGGTTAGCGTAGGGGTCAAAATAAGTTAGCAATAATTAAAATTAATTTTGTTTTGTAAAAATTGGTAATTTAATTACTAAATTACAACAATTTAATTAGCAATACCAATAAATAATTATTTAAAAATAATTGCCAACGAATAATTAATTAACAATTAAAATAAATACAATTAAATTATAATTATGAAAAATGTATTAACAAATAATAATAAAATAAAAAATAGAAAATATTTCAATACAAAAAACAATAATTATTAAAAAACATTTAGCAATGAATAATTAATTAGCAACACATTATTAATGAATACCAATAAATTGTAAAAAATCAAATTTAATTACCAATCAAAAAATAATTAACAATTATTTAAATAAACATGTTTTTTAAATGTATTACCAATTATAATTGATTAACAATTATTTCATTATCAACACTCAACAGAAAAAAATGAGTTAATTACAATTAAATTACTTCCCACCCTATTACCCTATAACGTCACATCACACTTCAATATTAAATAATGCACTTAATATAATTAGCAATTAATCAGTTAATAAAAATTAATTACCAATTGAGAAAAAATAATTACCAATTAATAATTAATTAACATAAAAATATTTATCAATACCAATAAATAAAAATTATATAATTACTAAATTACAATTAAATGACTCCCCACCCTATTCCCCTATAAACCCACAACCCGCTACAGAACTAAAATGCAAAATGTATTTAAAAATATTTAATAATTCCTAAAACATATTTAATTAATTTACTATAATTAAATGACTTCCCACCCTATTCCCCTATAAGCCCACAACCTGCGACGGTACTAAAACACATAATTTACTTAAATAAATGATTACTAACTTCTAAAAATGTAATACATATATTTTAAAACTAGTACAATAATTAACAAAAATTATTAAAACAAACATATAAACTACATACTAAAATACATAATACTAATATTAAAATCAATATTAGTAACATCGATTTTTTTGTTATTGATATTACTAACTTTGACATGAACAAAAACAATATTTCTTACCGTCAGGTCGATATTCTGGTCGTCGATATTCTTGATTTCGATATTCTGTCCCTCTGAAATTTTGAACTCAATATTATTGTCTGTCGAAATAAAAAAGTCGATATTTAGACCGTTTGCCATTCATCTGGGCACATACACACACTCATTCATGTAGGCTAGTCAACACCGCTGGGGGTACATTTTTGTAAGGGCTTAAATTGTAGAATAATTTGCTTATAAATTCTCTATTATATTACTGAACAGAAGCCCTTTCTTTAATCATTGGATCTATTTTAGTTGAATAGTGATTGGTGATATGACCTAGATTCATTTACCCTATTATTTATTCAATAATAACAGACTTGGGAACGTTTTAAAATGTTTATCTAATTCATCTTTGTTCTGCATTCTGTCCATCAATAGTTCTTTTTGTAATTAATCATATGAGCAAAACAAATTACAGTGTCAACTCCATCTTATCCGAGGAAGTAAGATCATTATATTCAATTTTAGTATTTTATTAAATGAGATTTCAGAATGACAAGTACCTCAGGAACGGAGAGGAAAAGAGTGAGAAAGAGAGCAGTACATTGACACAAACACAGATTATATGTATACAGGATGGTGTGAAATCAAACTCCTCTGGCCGAGAGTGAATGGGCCCCTTTGAAAGTTCAGGTGACAAGGACTTCAGGACAGGTTCAGGACAGGATAGATGACCTCTTCTGGAT